>NW_027096026.1:0-600000 GCF_040115645.1 Euwallacea fornicatus | reverse complement strand
AATTTCCAAGAAAAATAGTACTTTATGTGCTCAAACACACAACTTTTGTGACTTTTCAAACTTTGAATCTCGATAACTTCGGCAAATGAGGTCCAAATTTGTTAAACTAAGTGTCAAATTAATCAGCTCGACGACATTTTGAAGATGTCACAACATATCATGATTGCATCTTGTTGAATTTCCAAGAAAAATAGTACTTTATGTGCTCAAACAGACAACTTTTGTGACTTTTCAAACTTTGAAGCTCGATAACTTCGGCAAATGAGTACCAACATTGTTAAACAAAGTGTCAAATTAATCAGCTCGACGAGATTTTGAAGATGTCACAACACATCATGATTGCATCTTGTTGAATTTCCATGAAAAATAGTACTTTATGTGCTCAAACACACAACTTTTGTGACTTTTCAAACTTTGAAGCTCGATAACTTCGGCAAATGAGGACCAAATTTGTTAAACAAAGTCTCAAATTAATCAGCTCGACGAGATTTTGAAGATGTCACAACACATTATGATTGCATCTTGTTGAATTTCCATGAAAAATAGTAATTTATGTGCTCAAACACACAACTTTTGTGACTTTTCAAACTTTGAAGCTCGATAAATTCGGCAAATGAGTACCAACATTGTTAAACAAAGTGTCACATTAATCAGCTCGACGAGATTTTGAAGATGTCACAACACATTATGATTGCATCTTGTTGAATTTCCAAGACAAATAGTACTTTATGTGCTCAAACACACAACTTTTGTGACTTTACAAAGTTTGAAGCTCGATAACTTCGGCAAATGAGTACCAACATTGTTAAACAAAGTGTCACATTAATCAGCTCGACGAGATCTTTAAAATGACATAACTCATCATGATTGCATCTTGTTGAATTTCCAAGAAAAATAGTACTTTATGTGCTCAAACACACAACTTTTGTGACTTTACAAAGTTTGAAGCTCGATAACTTCGGCAAATGAGAACCAAATTTGTTAAACAAAGTGTCACATTAATCAGCTCGACGAGATTTTGAAGATGTCACAACACATCATGATTGCATCTTGTTGAATTTCCATGAAAAATAGTACTTTATGTGCTCAAACACACAACTTTTGTGACTTTTCAAAGTTTGAAGCTCGATAACTTCGGCAAATGAGTACCAACATTGTTAAACAAAGTGTCACATTAACCAGCTCGACGAGATTTTGAAGATGTCACAACACATCATGATTGCATCTTGTTGAATTTCCAAGAAAAATAGTACTTTATGTGCTCAAACACACAACTTTTGTGACTTTTCAAACTTTGAAGCTCGATAAATTCGGCAAATGAGGTCCAAATTTGTTAAGCAAAGTGTCAAATTAATCAGCTCGACGAGATTTTGAAGATGTCACAACATATCATGATTGCATCTTGTTGAATTTCCAAGAAAATTAGTACTTTATGTGCTCAAACACACAACTTTTGTGACTTTTCAAACTTTGAAGCTCGATAAATTCGGCAAATGAGGTCCAAATTTGTTAAGCAAAGTGTCAAATTAATCAGCTCGACGAGATTTTGAAGATGTCACAACACATTATGATTGCATCTTGTTGAATTTCCATGAAAAATAGTAATTTATGTGCTCAAACACACAACTTTTGTGACTTTTCAAACTTTGAAGCTCGATAAATTCGGCAAATGTGGACCAAATTTCTTAAACAAAGTGTCAAATTAATCAGCTCGACGAGATTTTGAAGATGTCACAACACATCATGATTGCATCTTGTTGAATTTCCATGAAAAATAGTACTTTATGTGCTCAAACACACAACTTTTGTGACTTTACAAAGTTTGAAGCTCGATACATTCGGCAAATGAGGTCCAAATTTGTTAAGCAAAGTGTCAAATTAATCAGCTCGACGAGATTTTGAAGATGTCACAACACATTATGATTGCATCTTGTTGAATTTCCATGAAAAATAGTAATTTATGTGCTCAAACACACAACTTTTGTGACTTTTCAAACTTTGAAGCTCGATAAATTCGGCAAATGTGGACCAAATTTGTTAAACAAAGTGTCAAATTAATCAGCGCGACGAGATTTTGAAGATGTCACAACACATCATGATTGCATCTTGTTGAATTTCCATGAAAAATTGTACTTTATGTGCTCAAACACACAACTTTTGTGACTTTACAAAGTTTGAAGCTCGATAACTTCGGCAAATGAGTACCAACATTGTTAAACAAAGTGTCACATTAATCAGCTCGACGACATTTTGAAGATGTCACAACATATCATGATTGCATCTTGTTGAATTTCCAAGAAAAATAGTACTTTATGTGCTCAAACACACAACTTTTGTGACTTTTCAAACTTTGAATCTCGATAACTTCGGCAAATGAGGTCCAAATTTGTTAAACTAAGTGTCAAATTAATCAGCTCGACGACATTTTGAAGATGTCACAACATATCATGATTGCATCTTGTTGAATTTCCAAGAAAAATAGTACTTTATGTGCTCAAACAGACAACTTTTGTGACTTTTCAAACTTTGAAGCTCGATAACTTCGGCAAATGAGTACCAACATTGTTAAACAAAGTGTCAAATTAATCAGCTCGACGAGATTTTGAAGATGTCACAACACATCATGATTGCATCTTGTTGAATTTCCATGAAAAATAGTACTTTATGTGCTCAAACACACAACTTTTGTGACTTTACAAAGTTTGAAGCTCGATAACTTCGGCAAATGAGAACCAAATTTGTTAAACAAAGTGTCAAATTAATCAGCTCGACGAGATTTTGAAGATGTCACAACACATCATGATTGCATCTTGTTGAATTTCCATGAAAAATAGTACTTTATGTGCTCAAACACACAACTTTTGTGACTTTTCAAACTTTGAAGCTCGATAAATTCGGCAAATGAGGTCCAAATTTGTTAAGCAAAGTGTCAAATTAATCAGCTCGACGAGATTTTGAAGATGTCACAACACATTATGATTGCATCTTGTTGAATTTCCATGAAAAATAGTAATTTATGTGCTCAAACACACAACTTTTGTGACTTTTCAAACTTTGAAGCTCGATAAATTCGGCAAATATGGACCAAATTTCTTAAACAAAGTGTCAAATTAATCAGCTCGACGAGATTTTGAAGATGTCACAACACATTATGATTGCATCTTGTTGAATTTCCATGAAAAATTGTACTTTATGTGCTCAAACACACAACTTTTGTGACTTTACAAAGTTTGAAGCTCGATAACTTCGGCAAATGAGAACCAAATTTGTTAAACAAAGTGTCAAATTAATCAGCTCGACGAGATTTTGAAGATGTCACAACACATCATGATTGCATCTTGTTGAATTTCCATGAAAAATTGTACTTTATGTGCTCAAACACACAACTTTTGTGACTTTTCAAACTTTGAAGCTCGATAACTTCGGCAAATGAGTACCAACTTTGTTAAACAAAGTGTCACATTAATCAGCTCGACGAGATTTTGAAGATGTCACAACACTTCATGATTGCATCTTGTTGAATTTCCATGAAAAATTGTACTTTATGTGCTCAAACACACAACTTTTGTGACTTTACAAAGTTTGAAGCTCGATAACTTCGGCAAATGAGAACCAAATTTGTTAAACAAAGTGTCACATTAATCAGCTCGACGAGATTTTGAAGATGTCACAACACTTCATGATTGCATCTTGTTGAATTTCCATGAAAAATTGTACTTTATGTGCTCAAACACACAACTTTTGTGACTTTACAAAGTTTGAAGCTCGATAACTTCGGCAAATGAGTACCAACTTTGTTAAACAAAGTGTCACATTAATCAGCTCGACGAGATTTTGAAGATGTCACAACACTTCATGATTGCATCTTGTTGAATTTCCATGAAAAATTGTACTTTATGTGCTCAAACACACAACTTTTGTGACTTTTCAAACTTTGAAGCTCGATAACTTCGGCAAATGAGTACCAACATTGTTAAACAAAGTGTCAAATTAATCAGCTCGACGAGATTTTGAAGATGTCACAACACATCATGATTGCATCTTGTTGAATTTCCATGAAAAATAGTACTTTATGTGCTCAAACACACAACTTTTGTGACTTTACAAAGTTTGAAGCTCGATAACTTCGGCAAATGAGAACCAAATTTGTTAAACAAAGTGTCAAATTAATCAGCTCGACGAGATTTTGAAGATGTCACAACACATCATGATTGCATCTTGTTGAATTTCCATGAAAAATAGTACTTTATGTGCTCAAACACACAACTTTTGTGACTTTTCAAACTTTGAAGCTCGATAAATTCGGCAAATGAGGTCCAAATTTGTTAAGCAAAGTGTCAAATTAATCAGCTCGACGAGATTTTGAAGATGTCACAACACATTATGATTGCATCTTGTTGAATTTCCATGAAAAATAGTAATTTATGTGCTCAAACACACAACTTTTGTGACTTTTCAAACTTTGAAGCTCGATAAATTCGGCAAATGTGGACCAAATTTCTTAAACAAAGTGTCAAATTAATCAGCTCGATGACATTTTGAAGATGTCACAACATATCATGATTGCATCTTGTTGAATTTCCAAGAAAAATAGTACTTTATGTGCTCAAACACACAACTTTTGTGACTTTACAAAGTTTGAAGCTCGATAACTTCGGCAAATGAGAACCAAATTTGTTAAACAAAGTGTCACATTAATCAGCTCGACGAGATTTTGAAGATGTCACAACACATCATGATTGCATCTTGTTGAATTTCCATGAAAAATAGTACTTTATGTGCTCAAACACACAACTTTTGTGACTTTTCAAAGTTTGAAGCTCGATAACTTCGGCAAATGAGTACCAACATTGTTAAACAAAGTGTCACATTAACCAGCTCGACGAGATTTTGAAGATGTCACAACACATCATGATTGCATCTTGTTGAATTTCCAAGAAAAATAGTACTTTATGTGCTCAAACACACAACTTTTGTGACTTTTCAAACTTTGAAGCTCGATAAATTCGGCAAATGAGGTCCAAATTTGTTAAGCAAAGTGTCAAATTAATCAGCTCGACGAGATTTTGAAGATGTCACAACACATGATGATTGCATCTTGTTGAATTTCCATGAAAAATAGTAATTTATGTGCTCAAACACACAACTTTTGTGACTTTTCAAATTTTGAAGCTCGATAACTTCGGCAAATGAGTACCAACATTGTTAAACAAAGTGTCACATTAATCAGCTCGACGAGATTTTGAAGATGTCACAACACATGATGATTGCATCTTGTTGAATTTCCATGAAAAATAGTAATTTATGTGCTCAAACACACAACTTTTGTGACTTTTCAAACTTTGAAGCTCGATAACTTCGGCAAATGAGAACCAAATTTGTTAAACAAAGTGTCAAATTAATCAGCTCGACGAGATTTTGAAGATGTCACAACACATCATGATTGCATCTTGTTGAATTTCCATGAAAAATTGTACTTTATGTGCTCAAACACACAACTTTTGTGACTTTTCAAACTTTGAAGCTCGATAACTTCGGCAAATGAGTACCAACTTTGTTAAACAAAGTGTCACATTAATCAGCTCGACGAGATTTTGAAGATGTCACAACACTTCATGATTGCATCTTGTTGAATTTCCATGAAAAATTGTACTTTATGTGCTCAAACACACAACTTTTGTGACTTTACAAAGTTTGAAGCTCGATAACTTCGGCAAATGAGAACCAAATTTGTTAAACAAAGTGTCAAATTAATCAGCTCGACGAGATTTTGAAGATGTCACAACACATCATGATTGCATCTTGTTGAATTTCCATGAAAAATTGTACTTTATGTGCTCAAACACACAACTTTTGTGACTTTTCAAACTTTGAAGCTCGATAACTTCGGCAAATGAGTACCAACTTTGTTAAACAAAGTGTCACATTAATCAGCTCGACGAGATTTTGAAGATGTCACAACACTTCATGATTGCATCTTGTTGAATTTCCATGAAAAATTGTACTTTATGTGCTCAAACACACAACTTTTGTGACTTTACAAAGTTTGAAGCTCGATAACTTCGGCAAATGAGTACCAACATTGTTAAACAAAGTGTCACATTAATCAGCTCGACGACATTTTGAAGATGTCACAACATATCATGATTGCATCTTGTTGAATTTCCAAGAAAAATAGTACTTTATGTGCTCAAACACACAACTTTTGTGACTTTTCAAACTTTGAATCTCGATAACTTCGGCAAATGAGGTCCAAATTTGTTAAACTAAGTGTCAAATTAATCAGCTCGACGACATTTTGAAGATGTCACAACATATCATGATTGCATCTTGTTGAATTTCCAAGAAAAATAGTACTTTATGTGCTCAAACAGACAACTTTTGTGACTTTTCAAACTTTGAAGCTCGATAACTTCGGCAAATGAGTACCAACATTGTTAAACAAAGTGTCAAATTAATCAGCTCGACGAGATTTTGAAGATGTCACAACACATCATGATTGCATCTTGTTGAATTTCCATGAAAAATAGTACTTTATGTGCTCAAACACACAACTTTTGTGACTTTTCAAACTTTGAAGCTCGATAACTTCGGCAAATGAGGACCAAATTTGTTAAACAAAGTCTCAAATTAATCAGCTCGACGAGATTTTGAAGATGTCACAACACATTATGATTGCATCTTGTTGAATTTCCATGAAAAATAGTAATTTATGTGCTCAAACACACAACTTTTGTGACTTTTCAAACTTTGAAGCTCGATAAATTCGGCAAATGAGTACCAACATTGTTAAACAAAGTGTCACATTAATCAGCTCGACGAGATTTTGAAGATGTCACAACACATTATGATTGCATCTTGTTGAATTTCCAAGACAAATAGTACTTTATGTGCTCAAACACACAACTTTTGTGACTTTACAAAGTTTGAAGCTCGATAACTTCGGCAAATGAGTACCAACATTGTTAAACAAAGTGTCACATTAATCAGCTCGACGAGATCTTTAAAATGACATAACTCATCATGATTGCATCTTGTTGAATTTCCAAGAAAAATAGTACTTTATGTGCTCAAACACACAACTTTTGTGACTTTACAAAGTTTGAAGCTCGATAACTTCGGCAAATGAGAACCAAATTTGTTAAACAAAGTGTCACATTAATCAGCTCGACGAGATTTTGAAGATGTCACAACACATCATGATTGCATCTTGTTGAATTTCCATGAAAAATAGTACTTTATGTGCTCAAACACACAACTTTTGTGACTTTTCAAAGTTTGAAGCTCGATAACTTCGGCAAATGAGTACCAACATTGTTAAACAAAGTGTCACATTAACCAGCTCGACGAGATTTTGAAGATGTCACAACACATCATGATTGCATCTTGTTGAATTTCCAAGAAAAATAGTACTTTATGTGCTCAAACACACAACTTTTGTGACTTTTCAAACTTTGAAGCTCGATAAATTCGGCAAATGAGGTCCAAATTTGTTAAGCAAAGTGTCAAATTAATCAGCTCGACGAGATTTTGAAGATGTCACAACATATCATGATTGCATCTTGTTGAATTTCCAAGAAAATTAGTACTTTATGTGCTCAAACACACAACTTTTGTGACTTTTCAAACTTTGAAGCTCGATAAATTCGGCAAATGAGGTCCAAATTTGTTAAGCAAAGTGTCAAATTAATCAGCTCGACGAGATTTTGAAGATGTCACAACATATCATGATTGCATCTTGTTGAATTTCCAAGAAAATTAGTACTTTATGTGCTCAAACACACAACTTTTGTGACTTTTCAAACTTTGAAGCTCGATAAATTCGGCAAATGAGGTCCAAATTTGTTAAGCAAAGTGTCAAATTAATCAGCTCGACGAGATTTTGAAGATGTCACAACACATCATGATTGCATCTTGTTGAATTTCCAAGAAAAATAGTACTTTATGTGCTCAAACACACAACTTTTGTGACTTTACAAAGTTTGAAGCTCGATAACTTCGGCAAATGAGAACCAAATTTGTTAAACAAAGTGTCACATTAATCAGCTCGACGAGATTTTGAAGATGTCACAACACATCATGATTGCATCTTGTTGAATTTCCATGAAAAATAGTACTTTATGTGCTCAAACACACAACTTTTGTGACTTTTCAAAGTTTGAAGCTCGATAACTTCGGCAAATGAGTACCAACATTGTTAAACAAAGTGTCACATTAACCAGCTCGACGAGATTTTGAAGATGTCACAACACATCATGATTGCATCTTGTTGAATTTCCAAGAAAAATAGTACTTTATGTGCTCAAACACACAACTTTTGTGACTTTTCAAACTTTGAAGCTCGATAAATTCGGCAAATGAGGTCCAAATTTGTTAAGCAAAGTGTCAAATTAATCAGCTCGACGAGATTTTGAAGATGTCACAACATATCATGATTGCATCTTGTTGAATTTCCAAGAAAATTAGTACTTTATGTGCTCAAACACACAACTTTTGTGACTTTTCAAACTTTGAAGCTCGATAAATTCGGCAAATGAGGTCCAAATTTGTTAAGCAAAGTGTCAAATTAATCAGCTCGACGAGATTTTGAAGATGTCACAACACATTATGATTGCATCTTGTTGAATTTCCATGAAAAATAGTAATTTATGTGCTCAAACACACAACTTTTGTGACTTTTCAAACTTTGAAGCTCGATAAATTCGGCAAATGTGGACCAAATTTCTTAAACAAAGTGTCAAATTAATCAGCTCGACGAGATTTTGAAGATGTCACAACACATCATGATTGCATCTTGTTGAATTTCCATGAAAAATAGTACTTTATGTGCTCAAACACACAACTTTTGTGACTTTACAAAGTTTGAAGCTCGATACATTCGGCAAATGAGGTCCAAATTTGTTAAGCAAAGTGTCAAATTAATCAGCTCGACGAGATTTTGAAGATGTCACAACACATTATGATTGCATCTTGTTGAATTTCCATGAAAAATAGTAATTTATGTGCTCAAACACACAACTTTTGTGACTTTTCAAACTTTGAAGCTCGATAAATTCGGCAAATGTGGACCAAATTTGTTAAACAAAGTGTCAAATTAATCAGCTCGACGAGATTTTGAAGATGTCACAACACATCATGATTGCATCTTGTTGAATTTCCATGAAAAATTGTACTTTATGTGCTCAAACACACAACTTTTGTGACTTTACAAAGTTTGAAGCTCGATAACTTCGGCAAATGAGTACCAACATTGTTAAACAAAGTGTCACATTAATCAGCTCGACGACATTTTGAAGATGTCACAACATATCATGATTGCATCTTGTTGAATTTCCAAGAAAAATAGTACTTTATGTGCTCAAACACACAACTTTTGTGACTTTTCAAACTTTGAATCTCGATAACTTCGGCAAATGAGGTCCAAATTTGTTAAGCAAAGTGTCAAATTAATCAGCTCGACGAGATTTTGAAGATGTCACAACATATCATGATTGCATCTTGTTGAATTTCCAAGAAAAATAGTACTTTATGTGCTCAAACACACAACTTTTGTGACTTTACAAAGTTTGAAGCTCGATAACTTCGGCAAATGAGAACCAAATTTGTTAAACAAAGTGTCAAATTAATCAGCTCGACGAGATTTTGAAGATGTCACAACACATCATGATTGCATCTTGTTGAATTTCCATGAAAAATAGTACTTTATGTGCTCAAACACACAACTTTTGTGACTTTACAAAGTTTGAAGCTCGATAACTTCGGCAAATGAGAACCAAATTTGTTAAACAAAGTGTCAAATTAATCAGCTCGACGAGATTTTGAAGATGTCACAACACATCATGATTGCATCTTGTTGAATTTCCATGAAAAATAGTACTTTATGTGCTCAAACACACAACTTTTGTGACTTTTCAAACTTTGAAGCTCGATAAATTCGGCAAATGAGGTCCAAATTTGTTAAGCAAAGTGTCAAATTAATCAGCTCGACGAGATTTTGAAGATGTCACAACACATTATGATTGCATCTTGTTGAATTTCCATGAAAAATAGTAATTTATGTGCTCAAACACACAACTTTTGTGACTTTTCAAACTTTGAAGCTCGATAAATTCGGCAAATATGGACCAAATTTCTTAAACAAAGTGTCAAATTAATCAGCTCGACGAGATTTTGAAGATGTCACAACACATTATGATTGCATCTTGTTGAATTTCCATGAAAAATTGTACTTTATGTGCTCAAACACACAACTTTTGTGACTTTACAAAGTTTGAAGCTCGATAACTTCGGCAAATGAGAACCAAATTTGTTAAACAAAGTGTCAAATTAATCAGCTCGACGAGATTTTGAAGATGTCACAACACATCATGATTGCATCTTGTTGAATTTCCATGAAAAATTGTACTTTATGTGCTCAAACACACAACTTTTGTGACTTTTCAAACTTTGAAGCTCGATAACTTCGGCAAATGAGTACCAACTTTGTTAAACAAAGTGTCACATTAATCAGCTCGACGAGATTTTGAAGATGTCACAACACTTCATGATTGCATCTTGTTGAATTTCCATGAAAAATTGTACTTTATGTGCTCAAACACACAACTTTTGTGACTTTACAAAGTTTGAAGCTCGATAACTTCGGCAAATGAGAACCAAATTTGTTAAACAAAGTGTCACATTAATCAGCTCGACGAGATTTTGAAGATGTCACAACACTTCATGATTGCATCTTGTTGAATTTCCATGAAAAATTGTACTTTATGTGCTCAAACACACAACTTTTGTGACTTCACAAAGTTTGAAGCTCGATAACTTCGGCAAATGAGTACCAACTTTGTTAAACAAAGTGTCACATTAATCAGCTCGACGAGATTTTGAAGATGTCACAACACTTCATGATTGCATCTTGTTGAATTTCCATGAAAAATTGTACTTTATGTGCTCAAACACACAACTTTTGTGACTTTTCAAACTTTGAAGCTCGATAACTTCGGCAAATGAGTACCAACATTGTTAAACAAAGTGTCAAATTAATCAGCTCGACGAGATTTTGAAGATGTCACAACACATCATGATTGCATCTTGTTGAATTTCCATGAAAAATAGTACTTTATGTGCTCAAACACACAACTTTTGTGACTTTACAAAGTTTGAAGCTCGATAACTTCGGCAAATGAGAACCAAATTTGTTAAACAAAGTGTCAAATTAATCAGCTCGACGAGATTTTGAAGATGTCACAACACATCATGATTGCATCTTGTTGAATTTCCATGAAAAATAGTACTTTATGTGCTCAAACACACAACTTTTGTGACTTTTCAAACTTTGAAGCTCGATAAATTCGGCAAATGAGGTCCAAATTTGTTAAGCAAAGTGTCAAATTAATCAGCTCGACGAGATTTTGAAGATGTCACAACACATTATGATTGCATCTTGTTGAATTTCCATGAAAAATAGTAATTTATGTGCTCAAACACACAACTTTTGTGACTTTTCAAACTTTGAAGCTCGATAAATTCGGCAAATGTGGACCAAATTTCTTAAACAAAGTGTCAAATTAATCAGCTCGATGACATTTTGAAGATGTCACAACATATCATGATTGCATCTTGTTGAATTTCCAAGAAAAATAGTACTTTATGTGCTCAAACACACAACTTTTGTGACTTTACAAAGTTTGAAGCTCGATAACTTCGGCAAATGAGAACCAAATTTGTTAAACAAAGTGTCACATTAATCAGCTCGACGAGATTTTGAAGATGTCACAACACATCATGATTGCATCTTGTTGAATTTCCATGAAAAATAGTACTTTATGTGCTCAAACACACAACTTTTGTGACTTTTCAAAGTTTGAAGCTCGATAACTTAGGCAAATGAGTACCAACATTGTTAAACAAAGTGTCACATTAACCAGCTCGACGAGATTTTGAAGATGTCACAACACATCATGATTGCATCTTGTTGAATTTCCAAGAAAAATAGTACTTTATGTGCTCAAACACACAACTTTTGTGACTTTTCAAACTTTGAAGCTCGATAAATTCGGCAAATGAGGTCCAAATTTGTTAAGCAAAGTGTCAAATTAATCAGCTCGACGAGATTTTGAAGATGTCACAACACATGATGATTGCATCTTGTTGAATTTCCATGAAAAATAGTAATTTATGTGCTCAAACACACAACTTTTGTGACTTTTCAAATTTTGAAGCTCGATAACTTCGGCAAATGAGTACCAACATTGTTAAACAAAGTGTCACATTAATCAGCTCGACGACATTTTGAAGATGTCACAACATATCATGATTGCATCTTGTTGAATTTCCAAGAAAATTAGTACTTTATGTGCTCAAACACACAACTTTTGTGACTTTTCAAACTTTGAAGCTCGATAAATTCGGCAAATGAGGTCCAAATTTGTTAAGCAAAGTGTCAAATTAATCAGCTCGACGAGATTTTGAAGATGTCACAACACATCATGATTGCATCTTGTTGAATTTCCATGAAAATTAGTACTTTATGTGCTCAAACACACAACTTTTGTGACTTTACAAAGTTTGAAGCTCGATAAATTCGGCAAATGAGGTCCAAATTTGTTAAGCAAAGTGTCAAATTAATCAGCTCGACGAGATTTTGAAGATGTCACAACACATTATGATTGCATCTTGTTGAATTTCCATGAAAAATAGTAATTTATGTGCTCAAACACACAACTTTTGTGACTTTTCAAACTTTGAAGCTCGATAAATTCGGCAAATGTGGACCAAATTTGTTAAACAAAGTGTCAAATTAATCAGCTCGACGAGATTTTGAAGATGTCACAACACATCATGATTGCATCTTGTTGAATTTCCATGAAAAATAGTACTTTATGTGCTCAAACACACAACTTTTGTGACTTTTCAAACTTTGAATCTCGATAACTTCGGCAAATGAGGTCCAAATTTGTTAAACTAAGTGTCAAATTAATCAGCTCGACGACATTTTGAAGATGTCACAACATATCATGATTGGATCTTGTTGAATTTCCAAGAAAAATAGTACTTTATGTGCTCAAACACACAACTTTTGTGACTTTTCAAAGTTTGAAGCTCGATAACTTCGGCAAATGAGAACCAAATTTGTTAAACAAAGTGTCAAATTAATCAGCTCGATGACATTTTGAAGATGTCACAACATATCATGATTGCATCTTGTTGAATTTCCAAGAAAAATAGTACTTTATGTGCTCAAACACACAACTGTTGTGACTTTTCAAACTTTGAAGCTCGATAAATTCGGCAAATGAGGTCCAAATTTGTTAAGCAAAGTGTCAAATTAATCAGCTCGACGAGATTTTGAAGATGTCACAACACATTATGATTGCATCTTGTTGAATTTCCATGAAAAATAGTAATTTATGTGCTCAAACACACAACTTTTTTGACTTTTCAAATTTTGAAGCTCGATAACTTCGGCAAATGAGGTCCAAATTTGTTAAGCAAAGTGTCAAATTAATCAGCTCGACGAGATTTTGAAGATGTCACAACACATCATGATTGCATCTTGTTGAATTTCCATGAAAAATAGTACTTTATGTGCTCAAACACACAACTTTTGTGACTTTTCAAACTTTGAATCTCGATAACTTCGGCAAATGAGGTCCAAATTTGTTAAACTAAGTGTCAAATTAATCAGCTCGACGACATTTTGAAGATGTCACAACATATCATGATTGGATCTTGTTGAATTTCCAAGAAAAATAGTACTTTATGTGCTCAAACACACAACTTTTGTGACTTTTCAAAGTTTGAAGCTCGATAACTTCGGCAAATGAGAACCAAATTTGTTAAACAAAGTGTCAAATTAATCAGCTCGATGACATTTTGAAGATGTCACAACATATCATGATTGCATCTTGTTGAATTTCCAAGAAAAATAGTACTTTATGTGCTCAAACACACAACTGTTGTGACTTTTCAAACTTTGAAGCTCGATAAATTCGGCAAATGAGGTCCAAATTTGTTAAGCAAAGTGTCAAATTAATCAGCTCGACGAGATTTTGAAGATGTCACAACACATTATGATTGCATCTTGTTGAATTTCCATGAAAAATAGTAATTTATGTGCTCAAACACACAACTTTTTTGACTTTTCAAATTTTGAAGCTCGATAACTTCGGCAAATGAGGTCCAAATTTGTTAAGCAAAGTGTCAAATTAATCAGCTCGACGAGATTTTGAAGATGTCACAACACATTATGATTGCATCTTGTTGAATTTCCATGAAAAATAGTAATTTATGTGCTCAAACACACAACTTTTGTGACTTTACAAAGTTTGAAGCTCGATAACTTCGGCAAATGAGAACCAAATTTGTTAAACAAAGTGTCACATTAATCAGCTCGACGAGATTTTGAAGATGTCACAACACATCATGATTGCATCTTGTTGAATTTCCATGAAAAATAGTACTTTATGTGCTCAAACACACAACTTTTGTGACTTTTCAAAGTTTGAAGCTCGATAAATTCGGCAAATGAGGTCCAAATTTGTTAAGCAAAGTGTCAAATTAATCAGCTCGACGAGATTTTGAAGATGTCACAACACATTATGATTGCATCTTGTTGAATTTCCATGAAAAATAGTAATTTATGTGCTCAAACACACAACTTTTGTGACTTTTCAAACTTTGAAGCTCGATAAATTCGGCAAATGTGGACCAAATTTCTTAAACAAAGTGTCAAATTAATCAGCTCGACGAGATTTTGAAGATGTCACAACACATCATGATTGCATCTTGTTGAATTTCCATGAAAAATAGTACTTTATGTGCTCAAACACACAACTTTTGTGACTTTACAAAGTTTGAAGCTCGATAAATTCGGCAAATGAGGTCCAAATTTGTTAAGCAAAGTGTCAAATTAATCAGCTCGACGAGATTTTGAAGATGTCACAACACATTATGATTGCATCTTGTTGAATTTCCATGAAAAATAGTAATTTATGTGCTCAAACACACAACTTTTGTGACTTTTCAAACTTTGAAGCTCGATAAATTCGGCAAATGTGGACCAAATTTGTTAAACAAAGTGTCAAATTAATCAGCTCGACGAGATTTTGAAGATGTCACAACACATCATGATTGCATCTTGTTGAATTTCCATGAAAAATAGTACTTTATGTGCTCAAACACACAACTTTTGTGACTTTTCAAACTTTGAAGCTCGATAAATTCGGCAAATGAGGTCCAAATTTGTTAAGCAAAGTGTCAAATTAATCAGCTCGACAAGATTTTGAAGATGTCACAACACATTATGATTGCATCTTGTTGAATTTCCATGAAAAATAGTAATTTATGTGCTCAAACACACAACTTTTGTGACTTTTCAAACTTTGAAGCTCGATAAATTCGGCAAATATGGACCAAATTTCTTAAACAAAGTGTCAAATTAATCAGCTCGACGAGATTTTGAAGATGTCACAACACATTATGATTGCATCTTGTTGAATTGCCATGAAAAATAGTACTTTATGTGCTCAAACACACAACTTTTGTGACTTTTCAAACTTTGAATCTCGATAACTTCGGCAAATGAGGTCCAAATTTGTTAAACTAAGTGTCAAATTAATCAGCTCGACGAGATTTTGAAGATGTCACAACACATTATGATTGCATCTTGTTGAATTTCCATGAAAAATAGTACTTTATGTGCTCAAACACACAACTTTTGTGACTTTACAAAGTTTGAAGCTCGATAACTTCGGCAAATGAGAACCAAATTTGTTAAACAAAGTGTCAAATTAATCAGCTCGACGAGATTTTGAAGATGTCACAACACATCATGATTGCATCTTGTTGAATTTCCATGAAAAATAGTACTTTATGTGCTCAAACACACAACTTTTGTGACTTTTCAAACTTTGAATCTCGATAACTTCGGCAAATGAGGTCCAAATTTGTTAAACTAAGTGTCAAATTAATCAGCTCGATGACATTTTGAAGATGTCACAACATATCATGATTGGATCTTGTTGAATTTCCAAGAAAAATAGTACTTTATGTGCTCAAACACACAACTTTTGTGACTTTTCAAAGTTTGAAGCTCGATAACTTCGGCAAATGAGAACCAAATTTGTTAAACAAAGTGTCAAATTAATCAGCTCGATGACATTTTGAAGATGTCACAACATATCATGATTGCATCTTGTTGAATTTCCAAGAAAAATAGTACTTTATGTGCTCAAACACACAACTGTTGTGACTTTTCAAACTTTGAAGCTCGATAAATTCGGCAAATGAGGTCCAAATTTGTTAAGCAAAGTGTCAAATTAATCAGCTCGACGAGATTTTGAAGATGTCACAACACATTATGATTGCATCTTGTTGAATTTCCATGAAAAATAGTAATTTATGTGCTCAAACACACAACTTTTTTGACTTTTCAAATTTTGAAGCTCGATAACTTCGGCAAATGAGTACCAACATTGTTAAACAAAGTGTCACATTAATCAGCTCGACGACATTTTGAAGATGTCACAACATATCATGATTGCATCTTGTTGAATTTCCAAGAAAAATAGTACTTTATGTGCTCAAACACACAACTTTTGTGACTTTTCAAACTTTGAAGCTCGATAAATTCGGCAAATGAGTACCAACATTGTTAAACAAAGTGTCAAATTAATCAGCTCGACGAGATTTTGAAGATGTCACAACACATCATGATTGCATCTTGTTGAATTTCCATGAAAAATTGTACTTTATGTGCTCAAACACACAACTTTTGTGACTTTTCAAACTTTGAAGCTCGATAACTTCGGCAAATGAGTACCAACTTTGTTAAACAAAGTGTCACATTAATCAGCTCGACGAGATTTTGAAGATGTCACAACACTTCATGATTGCATCTTGTTGAATTTCCATGAAAAATTGTACTTTATGTGCTCAAACACACAACTTTTGTGACTTTACAAAGTTTGAAGCTCGATAACTTCGGCAAATGAGTACCAACATTGTTAAACAAAGTGTCACATTAATCAGCTCGACGACATTTTGAAGATGTCACAACATATCATGATTGCATCTTGTTGAATTTCCAAGAAAAATAGTACTTTATGTGCTCAAACACACAACTTTTGTGACTTTTCAAACTTTGAAGCTCGATAACTTCGGCAAATGAGTACCAACATTGTTAAACAAAGTGTCAAATTAATCAGCTCGACGACATTTTGAAGATGTCACAACATATCATGATTGCATCTTGTTGAATTTCCAAGAAAAATAGTACTTTATGTGCTCAAACACACAACTTTTGTGACTTTTCAAACTTTGAAGCTCGATAACTTCGGCAAATGAGTACCAACATTGTTAAACAAAGTGTCACATTAATCAGCTCGACGACATTTTGAAGATGTCACAACATATCATGATTGCATCTTGTTGAATTTCCAAGAAAAATAGTACTTTATGTGCTCAAACACACAACTTTTGTGACTTTTCAAACTTTGAAGCTCGATAACTTCGGCAAATGAGTACCAACATTGTTAAACAAAGTGTCAAATTAATCAGCTCGACGACATTTTGAAGATGTCACAACATATCATGATTGCATCTTGTTGAATTTCCAAGAAAAATAGTACTTTATGTGCTCAAACAGACAACTTTTGTGACTTTTCAAACTTTGAAGCTCGATAACTTCGGCAAATGAGTACCAACATTGTTAAACAAAGTGTCAAATTAATCAGCTCGACGAGATTTTGAAGATGTCACAACACATCATGATTGCATCTTGTTGAATTTCCATGAAAAATAGTACTTTATGTGCTCAAACACACAACTTTTGTGACTTTTCAAACTTTGAAGCTCGATAACTTCGGCAAATGAGGACCAAATTTGTTAAACAAAGTCTCAAATTAATCAGCTCGACGAGATTTTGAAGATGTCACAACACATTATGATTGCATCTTGTTGAATTTCCATGAAAAATAGTAATTTATGTGCTCAAACACACAACTTTTGTGACTTTTCAAACTTTGAAGCTCGATAAATTCGGCAAATGTGGACCAAATTTCTTAAACAAAGTGTCAAATTAATCAGCTCGACGAGATTTTGAAGATGTCACAACACATCATGATTGCATCTTGTTGAATTTCCATGAAAAATAGTACTTTATGTGCTCAAACACACAACTTTTGTGACTTTTCAAACTTTGAAGCTCGATAACTTCGGCAAATGAGTACCAACATTGTTAAACAAAGTGTCACATTAATCAGCTCGACGAGATCTTTAAAATGACATAACTCATCATGATTGCATCTTGTTGAATTTCCAAGACAAATAGTACTTTATGTGCTCAAACACACAACTTTTGTGACTTTACAAAGTTTGAAGCTCGATAACTTCGGCAAATGAGTACCAACATTGTTAAACAAAGTGTCAAATTAATCAGCTCGACGAGATTTTGAAGATGTCACAACACATTATGATTGCATCTTGTTGAATTTCCATGAAAAATAGTAATTTATGTGCTCAAACACACAACTTTTGTGACTTTTCAAACTTTGAAGCTCGATAAATTCGGCAAATGTGGACCAAATTTCTTAAACAAAGTGTCAAATTAATCAGCTCGACGAGATTTTGAAGATGTCACAACACATTATGATTGCATCTTGTTGAATTGCCATGAAAAATTGTACTTTATGTGCTCAAACACACAACTTTTGTGACTTTACAAAGTTTGAAGCTCGATAACTTCGGCAAATGAGAACCAAATTTGTTAAACAAAGTGTCAAATTAATCAGCTCGACGAGATTTTGAAGATGTCACAACACATCATGATTGCATCTTGTTGAATTTCCATGAAAAATAGTACTTTATGTGCTCAAACACACAACTTTTGTGACTTTTCAAACTTTGAATCTCGATAACTTCGGCAAATGAGGTCCAAATTTGTTAAACTAAGTGTCAAATTAATCAGCTCGATGACATTTTGAAGATGTCACAACATATCATGATTGGATCTTGTTGAATTTCCAAGAAAAATAGTACTTTATGTGCTCAAACACACAACTTTTGTGACTTTTCAAAGTTTGAAGCTCGATAACTTCGGCAAATGAGAACCAAATTTGTTAAACAAAGTGTCAAATTAATCAGCTCGATGACATTTTGAAGATGTCACAACATATCATGATTGCATCTTGTTGAATTTCCAAGAAAAATAGTACTTTATGTGCTCAAACACACAACTGTTGTGACTTTTCAAACTTTGAAGCTCGATAAATTCGGCAAATGAGGTCCAAATTTGTTAAGCAAAGTGTCAAATTAATCAGCTCGACGAGATTTTGAAGATGTCACAACATATCATGATTGCATCTTGTTGAATTTCCAAGAAAAATAGTACTTTATGTGCTCAAACACACAACTTTTGTGACTTTTCAAACTTTGAAGCTCGATAAATTCGGCAAATGAGTACCAACATTGTTAAACAAAGTGTCAAATTAATCAGCTCGACGAGATTTTGAAGATGTCACAACACATCATGATTGCATCTTGTTGAATTTCCATGAAAAATTGTACTTTATGTGCTCAAACACACAACTTTTGTGACTTTTCAAACTTTGAAGCTCGATAACTTCGGCAAATGAGTACCAACTTTGTTAAACAAAGTGTCACATTAATCAGCTCGACGAGATTTTGAAGATGTCACAACACTTCATGATTGCATCTTGTTGAATTTCCATGAAAAATTGTACTTTATGTGCTCAAACACACAACTTTTGTGACTTTACAAAGTTTGAAGCTCGATAACTTCGGCAAATGAGTACCAACATTGTTAAACAAAGTGTCACATTAATCAGCTCGACGACATTTTGAAGATGTCACAACATATCATGATTGCATCTTGTTGAATTTCCAAGAAAAATAGTACTTTATGTGCTCAAACACACAACTTTTGTGACTTTTCAAACTTTGAAGCTCGATAACTTCGGCAAATGAGTACCAACATTGTTAAACAAAGTGTCAAATTAATCAGCTCGACGACATTTTGAAGATGTCACAACATATCATGATTGCATCTTGTTGAATTTCCAAGAAAAATAGTACTTTATGTGCTCAAACACACAACTTTTGTGACTTTTCAAACTTTGAAGCTCGATAACTTCGGCAAATGAGTACCAACATTGTTAAACAAAGTGTCACATTAATCAGCTCGACGACATTTTGAAGATGTCACAACATATCATGATTGCATCTTGTTGAATTTCCAAGAAAAATAGTACTTTATGTGCTCAAACACACAACTTTTGTGACTTTTCAAACTTTGAAGCTCGATAACTTCGGCAAATGAGTACCAACATTGTTAAACAAAGTGTCAAATTAATCAGCTCGACGACATTTTGAAGATGTCACAACACATCATGATTGCATCTTGTTGAATTTCCATGAAAAATAGTACTTTATGTGCTCAAACACACAACTTTTGTGACTTTTCAAACTTTGAAGCTCGATAACTTCGGCAAATGAGGACCAAATTTGTTAAACAAAGTCTCAAATTAATCAGCTCGACGAGATTTTGAAGATGTC
Organism: Euwallacea fornicatus; assembly: GCF_040115645.1. Classification (NCBI taxonomy): domain Eukaryota; kingdom Metazoa; phylum Arthropoda; class Insecta; order Coleoptera; family Curculionidae; genus Euwallacea; species Euwallacea fornicatus. The sequence goes on along the minus strand of NW_027096026.1, from coordinate 579,435 downwards.
ACAACACATTATGATTGCATCTTGTTGAATTTCCATGAAAAATAGTAATTTATGTGCTCAAACACACAACTTTTGTGACTTTTCAAACTTTGAAGCTCGATAAATTCGGCAAATGTGGACCAAATTTCTTAAACAAAGTGTCAAATTAATCAGCTCGACGAGATTTTGAAGATGTCACAACACATCATGATTGCATCTTGTTGAATTTCCATGAAAAATAGTACTTTATGTGCTCAAACACACAACTTTTGTGACTTTTCAAACTTTGAAGCTCGATAACTTCGGCAAATGAGTACCAACATTGTTAAACAAAGTGTCACATTAATCAGCTCGACGAGATCTTTAAAATGACATAACTCATCATGATTGCATCTTGTTGAATTTCCAAGACAAATAGTACTTTATGTGCTCAAACACACAACTTTTGTGACTTTACAAAGTTTGAAGCTCGATAACTTCGGCAAATGAGTACCAACATTGTTAAACAAAGTGTCAAATTAATCAGCTCGACGAGATTTTGAAGATGTCACAACACATTATGATTGCATCTTGTTGAATTTCCATGAAAAATAGTAATTTATGTGCTCAAACACACAACTTTTGTGACTTTTCAAACTTTGAAGCTCGATAAATTCGGCAAATGTGGACCAAATTTCTTAAACAAAGTGTCAAATTAATCAGCTCGACGAGATTTTGAAGATGTCACAACACATTATGATTGCATCTTGTTGAATTGCCATGAAAAATTGTACTTTATGTGCTCAAACACACAACTTTTGTGACTTTACAAAGTTTGAAGCTCGATAACTTCGGCAAATGAGAACCAAATTTGTTAAACAAAGTGTCAAATTAATCAGCTCGACGAGATTTTGAAGATGTCACAACACATCATGATTGCATCTTGTTGAATTTCCATGAAAAATAGTACTTTATGTGCTCAAACACACAACTTTTGTGACTTTTCAAACTTTGAATCTCGATAACTTCGGCAAATGAGGTCCAAATTTGTTAAACTAAGTGTCAAATTAATCAGCTCGATGACATTTTGAAGATGTCACAACATATCATGATTGGATCTTGTTGAATTTCCAAGAAAAATAGTACTTTATGTGCTCAAACACACAACTTTTGTGACTTTTCAAAGTTTGAAGCTCGATAACTTCGGCAAATGAGAACCAAATTTGTTAAACAAAGTGTCAAATTAATCAGCTCGATGACATTTTGAAGATGTCACAACATATCATGATTGCATCTTGTTGAATTTCCAAGAAAAATAGTACTTTATGTGCTCAAACACACAACTGTTGTGACTTTTCAAACTTTGAAGCTCGATAAATTCGGCAAATGAGGTCCAAATTTGTTAAGCAAAGTGTCAAATTAATCAGCTCGACGAGATTTTGAAGATGTCACAACATATCATGATTGCATCTTGTTGAATTTCCAAGAAAAATAGTACTTTATGTGCTCAAACACACAACTTTTGTGACTTTTCAAACTTTGAAGCTCGATAAATTCGGCAAATGAGTACCAACATTGTTAAACAAAGTGTCAAATTAATCAGCTCGACGAGATTTTGAAGATGTCACAACACATCATGATTGCATCTTGTTGAATTTCCATGAAAAATTGTACTTTATGTGCTCAAACACACAACTTTTGTGACTTTTCAAACTTTGAAGCTCGATAACTTCGGCAAATGAGTACCAACTTTGTTAAACAAAGTGTCACATTAATCAGCTCGACGAGATTTTGAAGATGTCACAACACTTCATGATTGCATCTTGTTGAATTTCCATGAAAAATTGTACTTTATGTGCTCAAACACACAACTTTTGTGACTTTACAAAGTTTGAAGCTCGATAACTTCGGCAAATGAGTACCAACATTGTTAAACAAAGTGTCACATTAATCAGCTCGACGACATTTTGAAGATGTCACAACATATCATGATTGCATCTTGTTGAATTTCCAAGAAAAATAGTACTTTATGTGCTCAAACACACAACTTTTGTGACTTTTCAAACTTTGAAGCTCGATAACTTCGGCAAATGAGTACCAACATTGTTAAACAAAGTGTCAAATTAATCAGCTCGACGACATTTTGAAGATGTCACAACATATCATGATTGCATCTTGTTGAATTTCCAAGAAAAATAGTACTTTATGTGCTCAAACACACAACTTTTGTGACTTTTCAAACTTTGAAGCTCGATAACTTCGGCAAATGAGTACCAACATTGTTAAACAAAGTGTCACATTAATCAGCTCGACGACATTTTGAAGATGTCACAACATATCATGATTGCATCTTGTTGAATTTCCAAGAAAAATAGTACTTTATGTGCTCAAACACACAACTTTTGTGACTTTTCAAACTTTGAAGCTCGATAACTTCGGCAAATGAGTACCAACATTGTTAAACAAAGTGTCAAATTAATCAGCTCGACGACATTTTGAAGATGTCACAACATATCATGATTGCATCTTGTTGAATTTCCAAGAAAAATAGTACTTTATGTGCTCAAACAGACAACTTTTGTGACTTTTCAAACTTTGAAGCTCGATAACTTCGGCAAATGAGTACCAACATTGTTAAACAAAGTGTCAAATTAATCAGCTCGACGAGATTTTGAAGATGTCACAACACATCATGATTGCATCTTGTTGAATTTCCATGAAAAATAGTACTTTATGTGCTCAAACACACAACTTTTGTGACTTTTCAAACTTTGAAGCTCGATAACTTCGGCAAATGAGGACCAAATTTGTTAAACAAAGTCTCAAATTAATCAGCTCGACGAGATTTTGAAGATGTCACAACACATTATGATTGCATCTTGTTGAATTTCCATGAAAAATAGTAATTTATGTGCTCAAACACACAACTTTTGTGACTTTTCAAACTTTGAAGCTCGATAAATTCGGCAAATGTGGACCAAATTTCTTAAACAAAGTGTCAAATTAATCAGCTCGACGAGATTTTGAAGATGTCACAACACATCATGATTGCATCTTGTTGAATTTCCATGAAAAATAGTACTTTATGTGCTCAAACACACAACTTTTGTGACTTTTCAAACTTTGAAGCTCGATAACTTCGGCAAATGAGTACCAACATTGTTAAACAAAGTGTCACATTAATCAGCTCGACGAGATCTTTAAAATGACATAACTCATCATGATTGCATCTTGTTGAATTTCCAAGACAAATAGTACTTTATGTGCTCAAACACACAACTTTTGTGACTTTACAAAGTTTGAAGCTCGATAACTTCGGCAAATGAGTACCAACATTGTTAAACAAAGTGTCAAATTAATCAGCTCGACGAGATTTTGAAGATGTCACAACACATTATGATTGCATCTTGTTGAATTTCCATGAAAAATAGTAATTTATGTGCTCAAACACACAACTTTTGTGACTTTTCAAACTTTGAAGCTCGATAAATTCGGCAAATGTGGACCAAATTTCTTAAACAAAGTGTCAAATTAATCAGCTCGACGAGATTTTGAAGATGTCACAACACATTATGATTGCATCTTGTTGAATTGCCATGAAAAATTGTACTTTATGTGCTCAAACACACAACTTTTGTGACTTTACAAAGTTTGAAGCTCGATAACTTCGGCAAATGAGAACCAAATTTGTTAAACAAAGTGTCAAATTAATCAGCTCGACGAGATTTTGAAGATGTCACAACACATCATGATTGCATCTTGTTGAATTTCCATGAAAAATAGTACTTTATGTGCTCAAACACACAACTTTTGTGACTTTTCAAACTTTGAATCTCGATAACTTCGGCAAATGAGGTCCAAATTTGTTAAACTAAGTGTCAAATTAATCAGCTCGATGACATTTTGAAGATGTCACAACATATCATGATTGGATCTTGTTGAATTTCCAAGAAAAATAGTACTTTATGTGCTCAAACACACAACTTTTGTGACTTTTCAAAGTTTGAAGCTCGATAACTTCGGCAAATGAGAACCAAATTTGTTAAACAAAGTGTCAAATTAATCAGCTCGATGACATTTTGAAGATGTCACAACATATCATGATTGCATCTTGTTGAATTTCCATGAAAAATAGTACTTTATGTGCTCAAACACACAACTTTTGTGACTTTTCAAACTTTGAATCTCGATAACTTCGGCAAATGAGGTCCAAATTTGTTAAACTAAGTGTCAAATTAATCAGCTCGATGACATTTTGAAGATGTCACAACATATCATGATTGCATCTTGTTGAATTTCCATGAAAAATAGTACTTTATGTGCTCAAACACACAACTTTTGTGACTTTTCAAACTTTGAATCTCGATAACTTCGGCAAATGAGGTCCAAATTTGTTAAACTAAGTGTCAAATTAATCAGCTCGATGACATTTTGAAGATGTCACAACATATCATGATTGGATCTTGTTGAATTTCCAAGAAAAATAGTACTTTATGTGCTCAAACACACAACTGTTGTGACTTTTCAAACTTTGAAGCTCGATAAATTCGGCAAATGAGGTCCAAATTTGTTAAGCAAAGTGTCAAATTAATCAGCTCGACGAGATTTTGAAGATGTCACAACACATTATGATTGCATCTTGTTGAATTTCCATGAAAAATAGTAATTTATGTGCTCAAACACACAACTTTTTTGACTTTTCAAATTTTGAAGCTCGATAACTTCGGCAAATGAGTACCAACATTGTTAAACAAAGTGTCACATTAATCAGCTCGACGACATTTTGAAGATGTCACAACATATCATGATTGCATCTTGTTGAATTTCCAAGAAAAATAGTACTTTATGTGCTCAAACACACAACTTTTGTGACTTTTCAAACTTTGAAGCTCGATAACTTCGGCAAATGAGTACCAACTTTGTTAAACAAAGTGTCACATTAATCAGCTCGACGAGATTTTGAAGATGTCACAACACTTCATGATTGCATCTTGTTGAATTTCCATGAAAAATTGTACTTTATGTGCTCAAACACACAACTTTTGTGACTTTACAAAGTTTGAAGCTCGATAACTTCGGCAAATGAGAACCAAATTTCTTAAACAAAGTGTCAAATTAATCAGCTCGACGAGATTTTGAAGATGTCACAACACATCATGATTGCATCTTGTTGAATTTCCATGAAAAATTGTACTTTATGTGCTCAAACACACAACTTTTGTGACTTTTCAAACTTTGAAGCTCGATAACTTCGGCAAATGAGTACCAACTTTGTTAAACAAAGTGTCACATTAATCAGCTCGACGAGATTTTGAAGATGTCACAACACTTCATGATTGCATCTTGTTGAATTTCCATGAAAAATTGTACTTTATGTGCTCAAACACACAACTTTTGTGACTTTACAAAGTTTGAAGCTCGATAACTTCGGCAAATGAGAACCAAATTTGTTAAACAAAGTGTCAAATTAATCAGGTCGACGAGATTTTGAAGATGTCACAACACATTATGATTGCATCTTGTTGAATTTCCATGAAAAATAGTAATTTATGTGCTCAAACACACAACTTTTGTGACTTTTCAAACTTTGAAGCTCGATAAATTCGGCAAATGAGGTCCAAATTTGTTAAGCAAAGTGTCAAATTAATCAGCTCGACGAGATTTTGAAGATGTCACAACACATTATGATTGCATCTTGTTGAATTTCCATGAAAAATAGTAATTTATGTGCTCAAACACACAACTTTTGTGACTTTTCAAACTTTGAAGCTCGATAAATTCGGCAAATGTGGACCAAATTTCTTAAACAAAGTGTCAAATTAATCAGCTCGATGACATTTTGAAGATGTCACAACATATCATGATTGCATCTTGTTGAATTTCCAAGAAAAATAGTACTTTATGTGCTCAAACACACAACTTTTGTGACTTTACAAAGTTTGAAGCTCGATAACTTCGGCAAATGAGAACCAAATTTGTTAAACAAAGTGTCACATTAATCAGCTCGACGACATTTTGAAGATGTCACAACATATCATGATTGCATCTTGTTGAATTTCCAAGAAAATTAGTACTTTATGTGCTCAAACACACAACTTTTGTGACTTTTCAAACTTTGAAGCTCGATAAATTCGGCAAATGAGGTCCAAATTTGTTAAGCAAAGTGTCAAATTAATCAGCTCGACGAGATTTTGAAGATGTCACAACACATTATGATTGCATCTTGTTGAATTTCCATGAAAAATAGTAATTTATGTGCTCAAACACACAACTTTTGTGACTTTTCAAACTTTGAAGCTCGATAAATTCGGCAAATGTGGACCAAATTTCTTAAACAAAGTGTCAAATTAATCAGCTCGACGAGATTTTGAAGATGTCACAACACATTATGATTGCATCTTGTTGAATTTCCATGAAAAATAGTAATTTATGTGCTCAAACACACAACTTTTGTGACTTTTCAAATTTTGACGCTCGATAACTTCGGCAAATGAGTACCAACATTGTTAAACAAAGTGTCACATTAATCGGCTCGACGACATTTTGAACATGTCACAACACATCATGATTGCATCTTGTTGAATTTCCATGAAAAATAGTACTTTATGTGCTCAAACACACAACTTTTGTGACTTTTCAAACTTTGAATCTCGATAACTTCGGCAAATGAGGTCCAAATTTGTTAAACTAAGTGTCAAATTAATCAGCTCGACGACATTTTGAAGATGTCACAACATATCATGATTGCATCTTGTTGAATTTCCAAGAAAAATAGTACTTTATGTGCTCAAACACACAACTTTTGTGACTTTTCAAATTTTGAAGCTCGATAACTTCGGCAAATGAGTACCAACATTGTTAAACAAAGTGTCAAATTAATCAGCTCGACGAGATTTTGAAGATGTCACAACACATCATGATTGCATCTTGTTGAATTTCCATGAAAAATAGTACTTTATGTGCTCAAACACACAACTTTTGTGACTTTTCAAACTTTGAAGCTCGATAACTTCGGCAAATGAGGACCAAATTTGTTAAACAAAGTCTCAAATTAATCAGCTCGACGAGATTTTGAAGATGTCACAACACATTATGATTGCATCTTGTTGAATTTCCATGAAAAATTGTACTTTATGTGCTCAAACACACAACTTTTGTGACTTTACAAAGTTTGAAGCTCGATAACTTCGGCAAATGAGAACCAAATTTGTTAAACAAAGTGTCAAATTAATCAGCTCGACGAGATTTTGAAGATGTCACAACACATTATGATTGCATCTTGTTGAATTTCCATGAAAAATAGTAATTTATGTGCTCAAACACACAACTTTTGTGACTTTTCAAACTTTGAAGCTCGATAAATTCGGCAAATGTGGACCAAATTTCTTAAACAAAGTGTCAAATTAATCAGCTCGATGACATTTTGAAGATGTCACAACATATCATGATTGCATCTTGTTGAATTTCCAAGAAAAATAGTACTTTATGTGCTCAAACACACAACTTTTGTGACTTTACAAAGTTTGAAGCTCGATAACTTCGGCAAATGAGTACCAACTTTGTTAAACAAAGTGTCACATTAATCAGCTCGACGAGATTTTGAAGATGTCACAACACTTCATGATTGCATCTTGTTGAATTTCCATGAAAAATTGTACTTTATGTGCTCAAACACACAACTTTTGTGACTTTTCAAAGTTTGAAGCTCGATAACTTCGGCAAATGAGTACCAACATTGTTAAACAAAGTGTCACATTAACCAGCTCGACGAGATTTTGAAGATGTCACAACACATCATGATTGCATCTTGTTGAATTTCCATGAAAAATAGTACTTTATGTGCTCAAACACACAACTTTTGTGACTTTTCAAACTTTGAAGCTCGATAACTTCGGCAAATGAGGACCAAATTTGTTAAACAAAGTCTCAAATTAATCAGCTCGACGAGATTTTGAAGATGTCACAACACATTATGATTGCATCTTGTTGAATTTCCATGAAAAATAGTAATTTATGTGCTCAAACACACAACTTTTGTGACTTTTCAAACTTTGAAGCTCGATAAATTCGGCAAATGTGGACCAAATTTCTTAAACAAAGTGTCAAATTAATCAGCTCGATGACATTTTGAAGATGTCACAACATATCATGATTGCATCTTGTTGAATTTCCAAGAAAAATAGTACTTTATGTGCTCAAACACACAACTTTTGTGACTTTACAAAGTTTGAAGCTCGATAACTTCGGCAAATGAGAACCAAATTTGTTAAACAAAGTGTCACATTAATCAGCTCGACGAGATTTTGAAGATGTCACAACACATCATGATTGCATCTTGTTGAATTTCCATGAAAAATAGTACTTTATGTGCTCAAACACACAACTTTTGTGACTTTTCAAAGTTTGAAGCTCGATAACTTCGGTAAATGAGTACCAACATTGTTAAACAAAGTGTCACATTAACCAGCTCGACGAGATTTTGAAGATGTCACAACACATCATGATTGCATCTTGTTGAATTTCCAAGAAAAATAGTACTTTATGTGCTTAAACACACAACTTTTGTGACTTTTCAAACTTTGAAGCTCGATAAATTCGGCAAATGAGGTCCAAATTTGTTAAGCAAAGTGTCAAATTAATCAGCTCGACGAGATTTTGAAGATGTCACAACACATTATGATTGCATCTTGTTGAATTTCCATGAAAAATAGTAATTTATGTGCTCAAACACACAACTTTTGTGACTTTTCAAACTTTGAAGCTCGATAAATTCGGCAAATGTGGACCAAATTTGTTAAACAAAGTGTCAAATTAATCAGCTCGACGAGATTTTGAAGATGTCACAACACATCATGATTGCATCTTGTTGAATTTCCATGAAAAATAGTACTTTATGTGCTCAAACACACAACTTTTGTGACTTTTCAAACTTTGAAGCTCGATAACTTCGGCAAATGAGGACCAAATTTGTTAAACAAAGTCTCAAATTAATCAGCTCGACGAGATTTTGAAGATGTCACAACACATTATGATTGCATCTTGTTGAATTTCCATGAAAAATAGTAATTTATGTGCTCAAACACACAACTTTTGTGACTTTTCAAACTTTGAAGCTCGATAAATTCGGCAAATGTGGACCAAATTTCTTAAACAAAGTGTCAAATTAATCAGCTCGACGAGATTTTGAAGATGTCACAACACATCATGATTGCATCTTGTTGAATTTCCATGAAAAATAGTACTTTATGTGCTCAAACACACAACTTTTGTGACTTTTCAAACTTTGAAGCTCGATAACTTCGGCAAATGAGTACCAACATTGTTAAACAAAGTGTCACATTAATCAGCTCGACGAGATCTTTAAAATGACATAACTCATCATGATTGCATCTTGTTGAATTTCCAAGACAAATAGTACTTTATGTGCTCAAACACACAACTTTTGTGACTTTACAAAGTTTGAAGCTCGATAACTTCGGCAAATGAGTACCAACATTGTTAAACAAAGTGTCAAATTAATCAGCTCGACGAGATTTTGAAGATGTCACAACACATTATGATTGCATCTTGTTGAATTTCCATGAAAAATAGTAATTTATGTGCTCAAACACACAACTTTTGTGACTTTTCAAACTTTGAAGCTCGATAAATTCGGCAAATGTGGACCAAATTTCTTAAACAAAGTGTCAAATTAATCAGCTCGATGACATTTTGAAGATGTCACAACATATCATGATTGCATCTTGTTGAATTTCCAAGAAAAATAGTACTTTATGTGCTCAAACACACAACTTTTGTGACTTTACAAAGTTTGAAGCTCGATAACTTCGGCAAATGAGAACCAAATTTGTTAAACAAAGTGTCACATTAATCAGCTCGACGAGATTTTGAAGATGTCACAACACATCATGATTGCATCTTGTTGAATTTCCATGAAAAATAGTACTTTATGTGCTCAAACACACAACTTTTGTGACTTTTCAAAGTTTGAAGCTCGATAACTTCGGCAAATGAGTACCAACATTGTTAAACAAAGTGTCACATTAACCAGCTCGACGAGATTTTGAAGATGTCACAACACATTATGATTGCATCTTGTTGAATTTCCATGAAAAATAGTAATTTATGTGCTCAAACACACAACTTTTGTGACTTTTCAAACTTTGAAGCTCGATAAATTCGGCAAATGTGGACCAAATTTCTTAAACAAAGTGTCAAATTAATCAGCTCGACGAGATTTTGAAGATGTCACAACATATCATGATTGCATCTTGTTGAATTTCCATGAAAAATAGTACTTTATGTGCTCAAACACACAACTTTTGTGACTTTACAAAGTTTGAAGCTCGATAAATTCGGCAAATGAGGTCCAAATTTGTTAAGCAAAGTGTCAAATTAATCAGCTCGACGAGATTTTGAAGATGTCACAACACATTATGATTGCATCTTGTTGAATTTCCATGAAAAATAGTAATTTATGTGCTCAAACACACAACTTTTGTGACTTTTCAAACTTTGAAGCTCGATAAATTCGGCAAATGTGGACCAAATTTGTTAAACAAAGTGTCAAATTAATCAGCTCGACGAGATTTTGAAGATGTCACAACACATCATGATTGCATCTTGTTGAATTTCCATGAAAAATAGTACTTTATGTGCTCAAACACACAACTTTTGTGACTTTTCAAACTTTGAAGCTCGATAAATTCGGCAAATGAGGTCCAAATTTGTTAAGCAAAGTGTCAAATTAATCAGCTCGACGAGATTTTGAAGATGTCACAACACATTATGATTGCATCTTGTTGAATTTCCATGAAAAATAGTAATTTATGTGCTCAAACACACAACTTTTTTGACTTTTCAAATTTTGAAGCTCGATAACTTCGGCAAATGAGTACCAACATTGTTAAACAAAGTGTCACATTAATCAGCTCGACGACATTTTGAAGATGTCACAACATATCATGATTGCATCTTGTTGAATTTCCAAGAAAAATAGTACTTTATGTGCTCAAACACACAACTTTTGTGACTTTTCAAACTTTGAAGCTCGATAACTTCGGCAAATGAGGTCCAAATTTGTTAAACAAAGTGTCAAATTAATCAGCTCGACGAGATTTTGAAGATGTCACAACACATCATGATTGCATCTTGTTGAATTTCCATGAAAAATTGTACTTTATGTGCTCAAACACACAACTTTTGTGACTTTTCAAACTTTGAAGCTCGATAACTTCGGCAAATGAGTACCAACTTTGTTAAACAAAGTGTCACATTAATCAGCTCGACGAGATTTTGAAGATGTCACAACACTTCATGATTGCATCTTGTTGAATTTCCATGAAAAATTGTACTTTATGTGCTCAAACACACAACTTTTGTGACTTTACAAAGTTTGAAGCTCGATAACTTCGGCAAATGAGAACCAAATTTGTTAAACAAAGTGTCAAATTAATCAGCTCGACGAGATTTTGAAGATGTCACAACACATCATGATTGCATCTTGTTGAATTTCCATGAAAAATAGTACTTTATGTGCTCAAACACACAACTTTTGTGACTTTTCAAACTTTGAAGCTCGATAAATTCGGCAAATGAGGTCCAAATTTGTTAAGCAAAGTGTCAAATTAATCAGCTCGACGAGATTTTGAAGATGTCACAACACATTATGATTGCATCTTGTTGAATTTCCATGAAAAATAGTAATTTATGTGCTCAAACACACAACTTTTGTGACTTTTCAAACTTTGAAGCTCGATAAATTCGGCAAATGTGGACCAAATTTCTTAAACAAAGTGTCAAATTAATCAGCTCGATGACATTTTGAAGATGTCACAACATATCATGATTGCATCTTGTTGAATTTCCAAGAAAAATAGTACTTTATGTGCTCAAACACACAACTTTTGTGACTTTACAAAGTTTGAAGCTCGATAACTTCGGCAAATGAGAACCAAATTTGTTAAACAAAGTGTCACATTAATCAGCTCGACGAGATTTTGAAGATGTCACAACACATCATGATTGCATCTTGTTGAATTTCCATGAAAAATAGTACTTTATGTGCTCAAACACACAACTTTTGTGACTTTTCAAACTTTGAAGCTCGATAAATTCGGCAAATGAGGTCCAAATTTGTTAAGCAAAGTGTCAAATTAATCAGCTCGACGAGATTTTGAAGATGTCACAACACATTATGATTGCATCTTGTTGAATTTCCATGAAAAATAGTAATTTATGTGCTCAAACACACAACTTTTTTGACTTTTCAAATTTTGAAGCTCGATAACTTCGGCAAATGAGTACCAACATTGTTAAACAAAGTGTCACATTAATCAGCTCGACGACATTTTGAAGATGTCACAACATATCATGATTGCATCTTGTTGAATTTCCAAGAAAAATAGTACTTTATGTGCTCAAACACACAACTTTTGTGACTTTTCAAACATTGAAGCTCGATAAATTCGGCAAATGAGTACCAACATTGTTAAACAAAGTGTCAAATTAATCAGCTCGACGAGATTTTGAAGATGTCACAACACATCATGATTGCATCTTGTTGAATTTCCATGAAAAATTGTACTTTATGTGCTCAAACACACAACTTTTGTGACTTTTCAAACTTTGAAGCTCGATAACTTCGGCAAATGAGTACCAACTTTGTTAAACAAAGTGTCACATTAATCAGCTCGACGAGATTTTGAAGATGTCACAACACTTCATGATTGCATCTTGTTGAATTTCCATGAAAAATTGTACTTTATGTGCTCAAACACACAACTTTTGTGACTTTACAAAGTTTGAAGCTCGATAACTTCGGCAAATGAGAACCAAATTTGTTAAACAAAGTGTCAAATTAATCAGCTCGACGAGATTTTGAAGATGTCACAACACATCATGATTGCATCTTGTTGAATTTCCATGAAAAATAGTACTTTATGTGCTCAAACACACAACTTTTGTGACTTTTCAAACTTTGAAGCTCGATAAATTCGGCAAATGAGGTCCAAATTTGTTAAGCAAAGTGTCAAATTAATCAGCTCGACGAGATTTTGAAGATGTCACAACACATTATGATTGCATCTTGTTGAATTTCCATGAAAAATAGTAATTTATGTGCTCAAACACACAACTTTTGTGACTTTTCAAACTTTGAAGCTCGATAAATTCGGCAAATGTGGACCAAATTTCTTAAACAAAGTGTCAAATTAATCAGCTCGATGACATTTTGAAGATGTCACAACATATCATGATTGCATCTTGTTGAATTTCCAAGAAAAATAGTACTTTATGTGCTCAAACACACAACTTTTGTGACTTTACAAAGTTTGAAGCTCGATAACTTCGGCAAATGAGAACCAAATTTGTTAAACAAAGTGTCACATTAATCAGCTCGACGAGATTTTGAAGATGTCACAACACATCATGATTGCATCTTGTTGAATTTCCATGAAAAATAGTACTTTATGTGCTCAAACACACAACTTTTGTGACTTTTCAAACTTTGAAGCTCGATAAATTCGGCAAATGAGGTCCAAATTTGTTTAGCAAAGTGTCAAATTAATCAGCTCGACGAGATTTTGAAGATGTCACAACACATTATAATTGCATCTTGTTGAATTTCCATGAAAAATAGTAATTTATGTGCTCAAACACACAACTTTTGTGACTTTTCAAATTTTGAAGCTCGATAACTTCGGCAAATGAGTACCAACATTGTTAAACAAAGTGTCACATTAATCAGCTCGACGACATTTTGAAGATGTCACAACATATCATGATTGCATCTTGTTGAATTTCCATGAAAAATAGTAATTTATGTGCTCAAACACACAACTTTTGTGACTTTTCAAACTTTGAAGCTCGATAAATTCGGCAAATGTGGACCAAATTTCTTAAACAAAGTGTCAAATTAATCAGCTCGACGAGATTTTGAAGATGTCACAACACATCATGATTGCATCTTGTTGAATTTCCATGAAAAATAGTACTTTATGTGCTCAAACACACAACTTTTGTGACTTTACAAAGTTTGAAGCTCGATAAATTCGGCAAATGAGGTCCAAATTTGTTAAGCAAAGTGTCAAATTAATCAGCTCGACGAGATTTTGAAGATGTCACAACACATTATGATTGCATCTTGTTGAATTTCCATGAAAAATAGTAATTTATGTGCTCAAACACACAACTTTTGTGACTTTACAAAGTTTGAAGCTCGATAACTTCGGCAAATGAGGTCCAAATTTGTTAAGCAAAGTGTCAAATTAATCAGCTCGACGAGATTTTGAAGATGTCACAACATATCATGATTGCATCTTGTTGAATTTCCAAGAAAATTAGTACTTTATGTGCTCAAACACACAACTTTTGTGACTTTTCAAACTTTGAAGCTCGATAAATTCGGCAAATGTGGACCAAATTTCTTAAACAAAGTGTCACATTAATCAGCTCGACGAGATTTTGAAGATGTCACAACACTTTATGATTGCATCTTGTTGAATTTCCATGAAAAATTGTACTTTATGTGCTCAAACACACAACTTTTGTGACTTTACAAAGTTTGAAGCTCGATAACTTCGGCAAATGAGAACCAAATTTGTTAAACAAAGTGTCAAATTAATCAGCTCGACGAGATTTTGAAGATGTCACAACACATCATGATTGCATCTTGTTGAATTTCCATGAAAAATAGTACTTTATGTGCTCAAACACACAACTTTTGTGACTTTTCAAACTTTGAAGCTCGATAAATTCGGCAAATGAGGTCCAAATTTGTTAAGCAAAGTGTCAAATTAATCAGCTCGACGAGATTTTGAAGATGTCACAACACATTATGATTGCATCTTGTTGAATTTCCATGAAAAATAGTAATTTATGTGCTCAAACACACAACTTTTGTGACTTTTCAAACTTTGAAGCTCGATAAATTCGGCAAATGTGGACCAAATTTCTTAAACAAAGTGTCAAATTAATCAGCTCGATGACATTTTGAAGATGTCACAACATATCATGATTGCATCTTGTTGAATTTCCAAGAAAAATAGTACTTTATGTGCTCAAACACACAACTTTTGTGACTTTACAAAGTTTGAAGCTCGATAACTTCGGCAAATGAGAACCAAATTTGTTAAACAAAGTGTCACATTAATCAGCTCGAAGAGATTTTGAAGATGTCACAACACATCATGATTGCATCTTGTTGAATTTCCATGAAAAATAGTACTTTATGTGCTCAAACACACAACTTTTGTGACTTTTCAAACTTTGAAGCTCGATAAATTCGGCAAATGAGGTCCAAATTTGTTTAGCAAAGTGTCAAATTAATCAGCTCGACGAGATTTTGAAGATGTCACAACACATTATAATTGCATCTTGTTGAATTTCCATGAAAAATAGTAATTTATGTGCTCAAACACACAACTTTTGTGACTTTTCAAATTTTGAAGCTCGATAACTTCGGCAAATGAGTACCAACATTGTTAAACAAAGTGTCACATTAATCAGCTCGACGACATTTTGAAGATGTCACAACATATCATGATTGCATCTTGTTGAATTTCCATGAAAAATAGTAATTTATGTGCTCAAACACACAACTTTTGTGACTTTTCAAACTTTGAAGCTCGATAAATTCGGCAAATGTGGACCAAATTTCTTAAACAAAGTGTCAAATTAATCAGCTCGACGAGATTTTGAAGATGTCACAACACATCATGATTGCATCTTGTTGAATTTCCATGAAAAATAGTACTTTATGTGCTCAAACACACAACTTTTGTGACTTTACAAAGTTTGAAGCTCGATAAATTCGGCAAATGAGGTCCAAATTTGTTAAGCAAAGTGTCAAATTAATCAGCTCGACGAGATTTTGAAGATGTCACAACACATTATGATTGCATCTTGTTGAATTTCCATGAAAAATAGTAATTTATGTGCTCAAACACACAACTTTTGTGACTTTTCAAACTTTGAAGCTCGATAAATTCGGCAAATGTGGACCAAATTTCTTAAACAAAGTGTCAAATTAATCAGCTCGATGACATTTTGAAGATGTCACAACATATCATGATTGCATCTTGTTGAATTTCCAAGAAAAATAGTACTTTATGTGCTCAAACACACAACTTTTGTGACTTTACAAAGTTTGAAGCTCGATAACTTCGGCAAATGAGAACCAAATTTGTTAAACAAAGTGTCACATTAATCAGCTCGACGAGATTTTGAAGATGTCACAACACATCATGATTGCATCTTGTTGAATTTCCATGAAAAATAGTACTTTATGTGCTCAAACACACAACTTTTGTGACTTTTCAAACTTTGAAGCTCGATAAATTCGGCAAATGAGGTCCAAATTTGTTTAGCAAAGTGTCAAATTAATCAGCTCGACGAGATTTTGAAGATGTCACAACACATTATAATTGCATCTTGTTGAATTTCCATGAAAAATAGTAATTTATGTGCTCAAACACACAACTTTTGTGACTTTTCAAATTTTGAAGCTCGATAACTTCGGCAAATGAGTACCAACATTGTTAAACAAAGTGTCACATTAATCAGCTCGACGACATTTTGAAGATGTCACAACATATCATGATTGCATCTTGTTGAATTTCCATGAAAAATAGTAATTTATGTGCTCAAACACACAACTTTTGTGACTTTTCAAACTTTGAAGCTCGATAAATTCGGCAAATGTGGACCAAATTTCTTAAACAAAGTGTCAAATTAATCAGCTCGACGAGATTTTGAAGATGTCACAACACATCATGATTGCATCTTGTTGAATTTCCATGAAAAATAGTACTTTATGTGCTCAAACACACAACTTTTGTGACTTTACAAAGTTTGAAGCTCGATAAATTCGGCAAATGAGGTCCAAATTTGTTAAGCAAAGTGTCAAATTAATCAGCTCGACGAGATTTTGAAGATGTCACAACACATTATGATTGCATCTTGTTGAATTTCCATGAAAAATAGTAATTTATGTGCTCAAACACACAACTTTTGTGACTTTACAAAGTTTGAAGCTCGATAACTTCGGCAAATGAGGTCCAAATTTGTTAAGCAAAGTGTCAAATTAATCAGCTCGACGAGATTTTGAAGATGTCACAACATATCATGATTGCATCTTGTTGAATTTCCAAGAAAATTAGTACTTTATGTGCTCAAACACACAACTTTTGTGACTTTTCAAACTTTGAAGCTCGATAAATTCGGCAAATGAGGTCCAAATTTGTTAAGCAAAGTGTCAAATTAATCAGCTCGACGAGATTTTGAAGATGTCACAACACATTATGATTGCATCTTGTTGAATTTCCATGAAAAATAGTAATTTATGTGCTCAAACACACAACTTTTGTGACTTTTCAAACTTGGAAGCTCGATAAATTCGGCAAATGTGGACCAAATTTCTTAAACAAAGTGTCAAATTAATCAGCTCGACGAGATTTTGAAGATGTCACAACACATCATGATTGCATCTTGTTGAATTTCCATGAAAAATAGTACTTTATGTGCTCAAACACACAACTTTTGTGACTTTACAAAGTTTGAAGCTCGATAAATTCGGCAAATGAGGTCCAAATTTGTTAAGCAAAGTGTCAAATTAATCAGCTCGACGAGATTTTGAAGATGTCACAACACATTATGATTGCATCTTGTTGAATTTCCATGAAAAATAGTAATTTATGTGCTCAAACACACAACTTTTGTGACTTTTCAAACTTTGAAGCTCGATAAATTCGGCAAATGTGGACCAAATTTGTTAAACAAAGTGTCAAATTAATCAGCTCGACGAGATTTTGAAGATGTCACAACACATCATGATTGCATCTTGTTGAATTTCCATGAAAAATAGTACTTTATGTGCTCAAACACACAACTTTTGTGACTTTTCAAACTTTGAAGCTCGATAAATTCGGCAAATGAGGACCAAATTTGTTAAGCAAAGTGTCAAATTAATCAGCTCGACGAGATTTTGAAGATGTCACAACACATTATGATTGCATCTTGTTGAATTTCCATGAAAAATAGTAATTTATGTGCTCAAACACACAACTTTTGTGACTTTTCAAACTTTGAAGCTCGATAAATTCGGCAAATATGGACCAAATTTCTTAAACAAAGTGTCAAATTAATCAGCTCGACGAGATTTTGAAGATGTCACAACACATTATGATTGCATCTTGTTGAATTTCCATGAAAAATAGTAATTTATGTGCTCAAACACACAACTTTTGTGACTTTACAAAGTTTGAAGCTCGATAACTTCGGCAAATGAGGTCCAAATTTGTTAAGCAAAGTGTCAAATTAATCAGCTCGACGAGATTTTGAAGATGTCACAACATATCATGATTGCATCTTGTTGAATTTCCAAGAAAATTAGTACTTTATGTGCTCAAACACACAACTTTTGTGACTTTTCAAACTTTGAAGCTCGATAAATTCGGCAAATGAGGTCCAAATTTGTTAAGCAAAGTGTCAAATTAATCAGCTCGACGAGATTTTGAAGATGTCACAACACATTATGATTGCATCTTGTTGAATTTCCATGAAAAATAGTAATTTATGTGCTCAAACACACAACTTTTGTGACTTTTCAAACTTTGAAGCTCGATAAATTCGGCAAATATGGACCAAATTTCTTAAACAAAGTGTCAAATTAATCAGCTCGACGAGATTTTGAAGATGTCACAACACATTATGATTGCATCTTGTTGAATTTCCATGAAAAATAGTACTTTATGTGCTCAAACACACAACTTTTGTGACTTTTCAAACTTTGAATCTCGATAACTTCGGCAAATGAGGTCCAAATTTGTTAAACTAAGTGTCAAATTAATCAGCTCGATGACATTTTGAAGATGTCACAACATATCATGATTGGATCTTGTTGAATTTCCAAGAAAAATAGTACTTTATGTGCTCAAACACACAACTTTTGTGACTTTTCAAAGTTTGAAGCTCGATAACTTCGGCAAATGAGAACCAAATTTGTTAAACAAAGTGTCAAATTAATCAGCTCGATGACATTTTGAAGATGTCACAACATATCATGATTGCATCTTGTTGAATTTCCAAGAAAAATAGTACTTTATGTGCTCAAACACACAACTGTTGTGACTTTTCAAACTTTGAAGCTCGATAAATTCGGCAAATGAGGTCCAAATTTGTTAAGCAAAGTGTCAAATTAATCAGCTCGACGAGATTTTGAAGATGTCACAACACATTATGATTGCATCTTGTTGAGTTTCCATGAAAAATAGTAATTTATGTGCTCAAACACACAACTTTTTTGACTTTTCAAATTTTGAAGCTCGATAACTTCGGCAAATGAGAACCAAATTTGTTAAACAAAGTGTCAAATTAATCAGCTCGACGAGATTTTGAAGATGTCACAACACATCATGATTGCATCTTGTTGAATTTCCATGAAAAATAGTACTTTATGTGCTCAAACACACAACTTTTGTGACTTTTCAAACTTTGAATCTCGATAACTTCGGCAAATGAGGTCCAAATTTGTTAAACTAAGTGTCAAATTAATCAGCTCGATGACATTTTGAAGATGTCACAACATATCATGATTGGATCTTGTTGAATTTCCAAGAAAAATAGTACTTTATGTGCTCAAACACACAACTTTTGTGACTTTTCAAAGTTTGAAGCTCGATAACTTCGGCAAATGAGAACCAAATTTGTTAAACAAAGTGTCAAATTAATCAGCTCGATGACATTTTGAAGATGTCACAACATATCATGATTGCATCTTGTTGAATTTCCAAGAAAAATAGTACTTTATGTGCTCAAACACACAACTGTTGTGACTTTTCAAACTTTGAAGCTCGATAAATTCGGCAAATGAGGTCCAAATTTGTTAAGCAAAGTGTCAAATTAATCAGCTCGACGAGATTTTGAAGATGTCACAACACATTATGATTGCATCTTGTTGAATTTCCATGAAAAATAGTAATTTATGTGCTCAAACACACAACTTTTTTGACTTTTCAAATTTTGAAGCTCGATAACTTCGGCAAATGAGTACCAACATTGTTAAACAAAGTGTCACATTAATCAGCTCGACGACATTTTGAAGATGTCACAACATATCATGATTGCATCTTGTTGAATTTCCATGAAAAATTGTACTTTATGTGCTCAAACACACAACTTTTGTGACTTTACAAAGTTTGAAGCTCGATAACTTCGGCAAATGAGAACCAAATTTCTTAAACAAAGTGTCAAATTAATCAGCTCGACGAGATTTTGAAGATGTCACAACACATCATGATTGCATCTTGTTGAATTTCCATGAAAAATTGTACTTTATGTGCTCAAACACACAACTTTTGTGACTTTACAAAGTTTGAAGCTCGATGACTTCGGCAAATGAGAACCAAATTTGTTAAACAAAGTGTCAAATTAATCAGCTCGACGAGATTTTGAAGATGTCACAACACATCATGATTGCATCTTGTTGAATTTCCATGAAAAATAGTACTTTATGTGCTCAAACACACAACTTTTGTGACTTTTCAAACTTTGAAGCTCGATAAATTCGGCAAATGAGGTCCAAATTTGTTAAGCAAAGTGTCAAATTAATCAGCTCGACGAGATTTTGAAGATGTCACAACACATTATGATTGCATCTTGTTGAATTTCCATGAAAAATAGTAATTTATGTGCTCAAACACACAACTTTTGTGACTTTTCAAACTTTGAAGCTCGATAAATTCGGCAAATGTGGACCAAATTTCTTAAACAAAGTGTCAAATTAATCAGCTCGATGACATTTTGAAGATGTCACAACATATCATGATTGCATCTTGTTGAATTTCCAAGAAAAATAGTACTTTATGTGCTCAAACACACAACTTTTGTGACTTTACAAAGTTTGAAGCTCGATAACTTCGGCAAATGAGAACCAAATTTGTTAAACAAAGTGTCACATTAATCAGCTCGACGAGATTTTGAAGATGTCACAACACATCATGATTGCATCTTGTTGAATTTCCATGAAAAATAGTACTTTATGTGCTCAAACACACAACTTTTGTGACTTTTCAAAGTTTGAAGCTCGATAACTTCGGCAAATGAGTACCAACATTGTTAAACAAAGTGTCACATTAACCAGCTCGACGAGATTTTGAAGATGTCACAACACATCATGATTGCATCTTGTTGAATTTCCAAGAAAAATAGTACTTTATGTGCTTAAACACACAACTTTTGTGACTTTTCAAACTTTGAAGCTCGATAAATTCGGCAAATGAGGTCCAAATTTGTTAAGCAAAGTGTCAAATTAATCAGCTCGACGAGATTTTGAAGATGTCACAACACATTATGATTGCATCTTGTTGAATTTCCATGAAAAATTGTACTTTATGTGCTCAAACACACAACTTTTGTGACTTTTCAAACTTTGAAGCTCGATAACTTCGGCAAATGAGTACCAACTTTGTTAAACAAAGTGTCACATTAATCAGCTCGACGAGATTTTGAAGATGTCACAACACATCATGATTGCATCTTGTTGAATTTCCATGAAAAATAGTACTTTATGTGCTCAAACACACAACTTTTGTGACTTTTCAAACTTTGAAGCTCGATAAATTCGGCAAATGAGGTCCAAATTTGTTAAGCAAAGTGTCAAATTAATCAGCTCGACGAGATTTTGAAGATGTCACAACACATTATGATTGCATCTTGTTGAATTTCCATGAAAAATAGTAATTTATGTGCTCAAACACACAACTTTTGTGACTTTTCAAACTTTGAAGCTCGATAAATTCGGCAAATGTGGACCAAATTTCTTAAACAAAGTGTCAAATTAATCAGCTCGATGACATTTTGAAGATGTCACAACATATCATGATTGCATCTTGTTGAATTTCCAAGAAAAATAGTACTTTATGTGCTCAAACACACAACTTTTGTGACTTTACAAAGTTTGAAGCTCGATAACTTCGGCAAATGAGAACCAAATTTGTTAAACAAAGTGTCACATTAATCAGCTCGACGAGATTTTGAAGATGTCACAACACATCATGATTGCATCTTGTTGAATTTCCATGAAAAATAGTACTTTATGTGCTCAAACACACAACTTTTGTGACTTTTCAAAGTTTGAAGCTCGATAACTTCGGCAAATGAGTACCAACATTGTTAAACAAAGTGTCAAATTAATCAGCTCGACGAGATTTTGAAGATGTCACAACACATCATGATTGCATCTTGTTGAATTTCCATGAAAAATTGTACTTTATGTGCTCAAACACACAACTTTTGTGACTTTTCAAACTTTGAAGCTCGATAAATTCGGCAAATGAGGTCCAAATTTGTTAAGCAAAGTGTCAAATTAATCAGCTCGACGAGATTTTGAAGATGTCACAATACATCATGATTGCATCTTGTTGAATTTCCATGAAAAATAGTACTTTATGTGCTCAAACACACAACTTTTGTGACTTTTCAAACTTTGAAGCTCGATAAATTCGGCAAATGAGGTCCAAATTTGTTAAGCAAAGTGTCAAATTAATCAGCTCGACGAGATTTTGAAGATGTCACAACACATCATGATTGCATCTTGTTGAATTTCCATGAAAAATTGTACTTTATGTGCTCAAACACACAACTTTTGTGACTTTTCAAACTTTGAAGCTCGATAAATTCGGCAAATGAGGTCCAAATTTGTTAAGCAAAGTGTCAAATTAATCAGCTCGACGAGATTTTGAAGATGTCACAACACTTCATGATTGCATCTTGTTGAATTTCCATGAAAAATTGTACTTTATGTGCTCAAACACACAACTTTTGTGACTTTACAAAGTTTGAAGCTCGATAACTTCGGCAAATGAGAACCAAATTTGTTAAACAAAGTGTCAAATTAATCAGCTCGACGAGATTTTGAAGATGTCACAACACATCATGATTGCATCTTGTTGAATTTCCAAGAAAAATAGTACTTTATGTGCTCAAACACACAACTTTTGTGACTTTACAAAGTTTGAAGCTCGATAACTTCGGCAAATGAGAACCAAATTTGTTAAACAAAGTGTCACATTAATCAGCTCGACGAGATTTTGAAGATGTCACAACACATCATGATTGCATCTTGTTGAATTTCCATGAAAAATAGTAATTTATGTGCTCAAACACACAACTTTTGTGACTTTTCAAACTTTGAAGCTCGATAAATTCGGCAAATGTGGACCAAATTTCTTAAACAAAGTGTCAAATTAATCAGCTCGATGACATTTTGAAGATGTCACAACATATCATGATTGCATCTTGTTGAATTTCCAAGAAAAATAGTACTTTATGTGCTCAAACACACAACTTTTGTGACTTTACAAAGTTTGAAGCTCGATAACTTCGGCAAATGAGAACCAAATTTGTTAAACAAAGTGTCACATTAATCAGCTCGACGAGATTTTGAAGATGTCACAACACATCATGATTGCATCTTGTTGAATTTCCATGAAAAATAGTACTTTATGTGCTCAAACACACAACTTTTGTGACTTTTCAAAGTTTGAAGCTCGATAACTTCGGCAAATGAGTACCAACATTGTTAAACAAAGTGTCAAATTAATCAGCTCGACGAGATTTTGAAGATGTCACAACACTTCATGATTGCATCTTGTTGAATTTCCATGAAAAATTGTACTTTATGTGCTCAAACACACAACTTTTGTGACTTTTCAAACTTTGAAGCTCGATAAATTCGGCAAATGAGGTCCAAATTTGTTAAGCAAAGTGTCAAATTAATCAGCTCGACGAGATTTTGAAGATGTCACAACACTTCATGATTGCATCTTGTTGAATTTCCATGAAAAATTGTACTTTATGTGCTCAAACACACAACTTTTGTGACTTTACAAAGTTTGAAGCTCGATAACTTCGGCAAATGAGAACCAAATTTGTTAAACAAAGTGTCAAATTAATCAGCTCGACGAGATTTTGAAGATGTCACAACACATCATGATTGCATCTTGTGGAATTTCCATGAAAAATAGTACTTTATGTGCTCAAACACACAACTTTTGTGACTTTTCAAACTTTGAAGCTCGATAAATTCGGCAAATGAGGTCCAAATTTGTTAAGCAAAGTGTCAAATTAATCAGCTCGACGAGATTTTGAAGATGTCACAACACATTATGATTGCATCTTGTTGAATTTCCATGAAAAATAGTAATTTATGTGCTCAAACACACAACTTTTGTGACTTTTCAAATTTTGAAGCTCGATAACTTCGGCAAATGAGTACCAACATTGTTAAACAAAGTGTCACATTAATCAGCTAGACGACATTTTGAAGATGTCACAACACATCATGATTGCATCTTGTTGAATTTCCATGAAAAATAGTACTTTATGTGCTCAAACACACAACTTTTGTGACTTTTCAAAGTTTGAAGCTCGATAACTTCGGCAAATGAGTACCAACATTGTTAAACAAAGTGTCACATTAACCAGCTCGACGAGATTTTGAAGATGTCACAACACATCATGATTGCATCTTGTTGAATTTCCAAGAAAAATAGTACTTTATGTGCTCAAACACACAACTTTTGTGACTTTACAAAGTTTGAAGCTCGATAACTTCGGCAAATGAGAACCAAATTTGTTAAACAAAGTGTCACATTAATCAGCTCGACGAGATTTTGAAGATGTCACAACACATCATGATTGCATCTTGTTGAATTTCCATGAAAAATAGTACTTTATGTGCTCAAACACACAACTTTTGTGACTTTTCAAAGTTTGAAGCTCGATAACTTCGGCAAATGAGTACCAACATTGTTAAACAAAGTGTCACATTAACCAGCTCGACGAGATTTTGAAGATGTCACAACACATCATGATTGCATCTTGTTGAATTTCCAAGAAAAATAGTACTTTATGTGCTTAAACACACAACTTTTGTGACTTTTCAAACTTTGAAGCTCGATAAATTCGGCAAATGAGGTCCAAATTTGTTAAGCAAAGTGTCAAATTAATCAGCTCGACGAGATTTTGAAGATGTCACAACACATTATGATTGCATCTTGTTGAATTTCCATGAAAAATAGTAATTTATGTGCTCAAACACACAACTTTTGTGACTTTTCAAATTTTGAAGCTCGATAACTTCGGCAAATGAGTACCAACATTGTTAAACAAAGTGTCACATTAATCAGCTCGACGACATTTTGAAGATGTCACAACATATCATGATTGCATCTTGTTGAATTTCCATGAAAAATTGTACTTTATGTGCTCAAACACACAACTTTTGTGACTTTTCAAATTTTGAAGCTCGATAACTTCGGCAAATGAGTACCAACATTGTTAAACAAAGTGTCACATTAATCAGCTCGACGACATTTTGAAGATGTCACAACATATCATGATTGCATCTTGTTGAATTTCCATGAAAAATTGTACTTTATGTGCTCAAACACACAACTTTTGTGACTTTTCAAACTTTGAAGCTCGATAAATTCGGCAAATGAGTACCAACATTGTTAAACAAAGTGTCAAATTAATCAGCTCGACGAGATTTTGAAGATGTCACAACACATCATGATTGCATCTTGTTGAATTTCCATGAAAAATTGTACTTTATGTGCTCAAACACACAACTTTTGTGACTTTTCAAACTTTGAAGCTCGATAACTTCGGCAAATGAGTACCAACTTTGTTAAACAAAGTGTCACATTAATCAGCTCGACGAGATTTTGAAGATGTCACAACACTTCATGATTGCATCTTGTTGAATTTCCATGAAAAATTGTACTTTATGTGCTCAAACACACAACTTTTGTGACTTTTCAAACTTTGAAGCTCGATAAATTCGGCAAATGAGGTCCAAATTTGTTAAGCAAAGTGTCAAATTAATCAGCTCGAGCGAGATTTTGAAGATGTCACAACACATCATGATTGCATCTTGTTGAATTTCCATGAAAAATTGTACTTTATGTGCTCAAACACACAACTTTTGTGACTTTTCAAACTTTGAAGCTCGATAACTTCGGCAAATGAGTACCAACTTTGTTAAACAAAGTGTCACATTAATCAGCTCGACGAGATTTTGAAGATGTCACAACACATTATGATTGCATCTTGTTGAATTTCCATGAAAAATAGTAATTTATGTGCTCAAACACACAACTTTTGTGACTTTTCAAACTTTGAAGCTCGATAAATTCGGCAAATGTGGACCAAATTTGTTAAACAAAGTGTCAAATTAATCAGCTCGACGAGATTTTGAAGATGTCACAACACATCATGATTGCATCTTGTTGAATTTCCATGAAAAATAGTACTTTATGTGCTCAAACACACAACTTTTGTGACTTTTCAAACTTTGAAGCTCGATAAATTCGGCAAATGAGGTCCAAATTTGTTAAGCAAAGTGTCAAATTAATCAGCTCGACGAGATTTTGAAGATGTCACAACACATCATGATTGCATCTTGTTGAATTTCCATGAAAAATTGTACTTTATGTGCTCAAACACACAACTTTTGTGACTTTTCAAACTTTGAAGCTCGATAAATTCGGCAAATGAGGTCCAAATTTGTTAAGCAAAGTGTCAAATTAATCAGCTCGACGAGATT
This sequence comes from Euwallacea fornicatus, assembly GCF_040115645.1. Taxonomy (NCBI): domain Eukaryota; kingdom Metazoa; phylum Arthropoda; class Insecta; order Coleoptera; family Curculionidae; genus Euwallacea; species Euwallacea fornicatus. Next base: position 552,869 of record NW_027096026.1, on the reverse strand, counting down.
TTGAAGATGTCACAACACTTCATGATTGCATCTTGTTGAATTTCCATGAAAAATTGTACTTTATGTGCTCAAACACACAACTTTTGTGACTTTACAAAGTTTGAAGCTCGATAACTTCGGCAAATGAGAACCAAATTTGTTAAGCAAAGTGTCAAATTAATCAGCTCGACGAGATTTTGAAGATGTCACAACACATTATGATTGCATCTTGTTGAATTTCCATGAAAAATAGTAATTTATGTGCTCAAACACACAACTTTTGTGACTTTTCAAACTTTGAAGCTCGATAAATTCGGCAAATGTGGATCAAATTTCTTAAACAAAGTGTCAAATTAATCAGCTCGATGACATTTTGAAGATGTCACAACATATCATGATTGCATCTTGTTGAATTTCCAAGAAAAATAGTACTTTATGTGCTCAAACACACAACTTTTGTGACTTTACAAAGTTTGAAGCTCGATAACTTCGGCAAATGAGAACCAAATTTGTTAAACAAAGTGTCACATTAATCAGCTCGACGAGATTTTGAAGATGTCACAACACATCATGATTGCATCTTGTTGAATTTCCATGAAAAATAGTACTTTATGTGCTCAAACACACAACTTTTGTGACTTTTCAAAGTTTGAAGCTCGATAACTTCGGCAAATGAGTACCAACATTGTTAAACAAAGTGTCACATTAACCAGCTCGACGAGATTTTGAAGATGTCACAACACATCATGATTGCATCTTGTTGAATTTCCAAGAAAAATAGTACTTTATGTGCTTAAACACACAACTTTTGTGACTTTTCAAACTTTGAAGCTCGATAAATTCGGCAAATGAGGTCCAAATTTGTTAAGCAAAGTGTCAAATTAATCAGCTCGACGAGATTTTGAAGATGTCACAACACATTATGATTGCATCTTGTTGAATTTCCATGAAAAATAGTAATTTATGTGCTCAAACACACAACTTTTGTGACTTTTCAAACTTTGAAGCTCGATAAATTCGGCAAATGTGGACCAAATTTGTTAAACAAAGTGTCAAATTAATCAGCTCGACGAGATTTTGAAGATGTCACAACACATCATGATTGCATCTTGTTGAATTTCCATGAAAAATAGTACTTTATGTGCTCAAACACACAACTTTTGTGACTTTTCAAACTTTGAAGCTCGATAAATTCGGCAAATGAGGTCCAAATTTGTTAAGCAAAGTGTCAAATTAATCAGCTCGACGAGATTTTGAAGATGTCACAACACATCATGATTGCATCTTGTTGAATTTCCATGAAAAATTGTACTTTATGTGCTCAAACACACAACTTTTGTGACTTTTCAAACTTTGAAGCTCGATAAATTCGGCAAATGAGGTCCAAATTTGTTAAGCAAAGTGTCAAATTAATCAGCTCGACGAGATTTTGAAGATGTCACAACACTTCATGATTGCATCTTGTTGAATTTCCATGAAAAATTGTACTTTATGTGCTCAAACACACAACTTTTGTGACTTTACAAAGTTTGAAGCTCGATAACTTCGGCAAATGAGAACCAAATTTGTTAAACAAAGTGTCAAATTAATCAGCTCGACGAGATTTTGAAGATGTCACAACACATCATGATTGCATCTTGTTGAATTTCCATGAAAAATAGTACTTTATGTGCTCAAACACACAACTTTTGTGACTTTTCAAACTTTGAAGCTCGATAAATTCGGCAAATGAGGTCCAAATTTGTTAAGCAAAGTGTCAAATTAATCAGCTCGACGAGATTTTGAAGATGTCACAACACATTATGATTGCATCTTGTTGAATTTCCATGAAAAATAGTAATTTATGTGCTCAAACACACAACTTTTGTGACTTTTCAAACTTTGAAGCTCGATAAATTCGGCAAATGTGGATCAAATTTCTTAAACAAAGTGTCAAATTAATCAGCTCGATGACATTTTGAAGATGTCACAACATATCATGATTGCATCTTGTTGAATTTCCAAGAAAAATAGTACTTTATGTGCTCAAACACACAACTTTTGTGACTTTACAAAGTTTGAAGCTCGATAACTTCGGCAAATGAGAACCAAATTTGTTAAACAAAGTGTCACATTAATCAGCTCGACGAGATTTTGAAGATGTCACAACACATCATGATTGCATCTTGTTGAATTTCCATGAAAAATAGTACTTTATGTGCTCAAACACACAACTTTTGTGACTTTTCAAAGTTTGAAGCTCGATAACTTCGGCAAATGAGTACCAACATTGTTAAACAAAGTGTCACATTAACCAGCTCGACGAGATTTTGAAGATGTCACAACACATCATGATTGCATCTTGTTGAATTTCCAAGAAAAATAGTACTTTATGTGCTTAAACACACAACTTTTGTGACTTTTCAAACTTTGAAGCTCGATAAATTCGGCAAATGAGGTCCAAATTTGTTAAGCAAAGTGTCAAATTAATCAGCTCGACGAGATTTTGAAGATGTCACAACACATTATGATTGCATCTTGTTGAATTTCCATGAAAAATAGTAATTTATGTGCTCAAACACACAACTTTTGTGACTTTTCAAACTTTGAAGCTCGATAAATTCGGCAAATGAGTACCAACATTGTTAAACAAAGTGTCAAATTAATCAGCTCGACGAGATTTTGAAGATGTCACAACACATCATGATTGCATCTTGTTGAATTTCCATGAAAAATTGTACTTTATGTGCTCAAACACACAACTTTTGTGACTTTTCAAACTTTGAAGCTCGATAACTTCGGCAAATGAGTACCAACTTTGTTAAACAAAGTGTCACATTAATCAGCTCGACGACATTTTGAAGATGTCACAACACATCATGATTGCATCTTGTTGAATTTCCATGAAAAATTGTACTTTATGTGCTCAAACACACAACTTTTGTGACTTTTCAAACTTTGAAGCTCGATAAATTCGGCAAATGAGGTCCAAATTTGTTAAGCAAAGTGTCAAATTAATCAGCTCGACGAGATTTTGAAGATGTCACAACACTTCATGATTGCATCTTGTTGAATTTCCATGAAAAATTGTACTTTATGTGCTCAAACACACAACTTTTGTGACTTTTCAAACTTTGAAGCTCGATAACTTCGGCAAATGAGTACCAACTTTGTTAAACAAAGTGTCACATTAATCAGCTCGACGACATTTTGAAGATGTCACAACATATCATGATTGCATCTTGTTGAATTTCCATGAAAAATTGTACTTTATGTGCTCAAACACACAACTTTTGTGACTTTACAAAGTTTGAAGCTCGATAACTTCGGCAAATGAGAACCAAATTTGTTAAACAAAGTGTCAAATTAATCAGCTCGACGAGATTTTGAAGATGTCACAACATATCATGATTGCATCTTGTTGAATTTCCAAGAAAATTAGTACTTTATGTGCTCAAACACACAACTTTTGTGACTTTTCAAACTTTGAAGCTCGATAAATTCGGCAAATGAGGTCCAAATTTGTTAAGCAAAGTGTCAAATTAATCAGCTCGACGAGATTTTGAAGATGTCACAACATATCATGATTGCATCTTGTTGAATTTCCAAGAAAATTAGTACTTTATGTGCTCAAACACACAACTTTTGTGACTTTACAAAGTTTGAAGCTCGATAACTTCGGCAAATGAGAACCAAATTTGTTAAACAAAGTGTCACATTAATCAGCTCGACGAGATTTTGAAGATGTCACAACACATCATGATTGCATCTTGTTGAATTTCCATGAAAAATAGTACTTTATGTGCTCAAACACACAACTTTTGTGACTTTTCAAAGTTTGAAGCTCGATAACTTCGGCAAATGAGTACCAACATTGTTAAACAAAGTGTCAAATTAATCAGCTCGACGAGATTTTGAAGATGTCACAACACATCATGATTGCATCTTGTTGAATTTCCATGAAAAATTGTACTTTATGTGCTCAAACACACAACTTTTGTGACTTTTCAAACTTTGAAGCTCGATAAATTCGGCAAATGAGGTCCAAATTTGTTAAGCAAAGTGTCAAATTAATCAGCTCGACGAGATTTTGAAGATGTCACAACACTTCATGATTGCATCTTGTTGAATTTCCATGAAAAATTGTACTTTATGTGCTTAAACACACAACTTTTGTGACTTTTCAAACTTTGAAGCTCGATAAATTCGGCAAATGAGGTCCAAATTTGTTAAGCAAAGTGTCAAATTAATCAGCTCGACGAGATTTTGAAGATGTCACAACACATTATGATTGCATCTTGTTGAATTTCCATGAAAAATAGTAATTTATGTGCTCAAACACACAACTTTTGTGACTTTTCAAACTTTGAAGCTCGATAAATTCGGCAAATGTGGACCAAATTTGTTAAACAAAGTGTCAAATTAATCAGCTCGACGAGATTTTGAAGATGTCACAACACATCATGATTGCATCTTGTTGAATTTCCATGAAAAATAGTACTTTATGTGCTCAAACACACAACTTTTGTGACTTTTCAAACTTTGAAGCTCGATAAATTCGGCAAATGAGGTCCAAATTTGTTAAGCAAAGTGTCAAATTAATCAGCTCGACGAGATTTTGAAGATGTCACAACACATCATGATTGCATCTTGTTGAATTTCCATGAAAAATTGTACTTTATGTGCTCAAACACACAACTTTTGTGACTTTTCAAACTTTGAAGCTCGATAAATTCGGCAAATGAGGTCCAAATTTGTTAAGCAAAGTGTCAAATTAATCAGCTCGACGAGATTTTGAAGATGTCACAACACTTCATGATTGCATCTTGTTGAATTTCCATGAAAAATTGTACTTTATGTGCTCAAACACACAACTTTTGTGACTTTACAAAGTTTGAAGCTCGATAACTTCGGCAAATGAGAACCAAATTTGTTAAACAAAGTGTCAAATTAATCAGCTCGACGAGATTTTGAAGATGTCACAACACATCATGATTGCATCTTGTTGAATTTCCATGAAAAATAGTACTTTATGTGCTCAAACACACAACTTTTGTGACTTTTCAAACTTTGAAGCTCGATAAATTCGGCAAATGAGGTCCAAATTTGTTAAGCAAAGTGTCAAATTAATCAGCTCGACGAGATTTTGAAGATGTCACAACACATTATGATTGCATCTTGTTGAATTTCCATGAAAAATAGTAATTTATGTGCTCAAACACACAACTTTTGTGACTTTTCAAACTTTGAAGCTCGATAAATTCGGCAAATGTGGATCAAATTTCTTAAACAAAGTGTCAAATTAATCAGCTCGATGACATTTTGAAGATGTCACAACATATCATGATTGCATCTTGTTGAATTTCCAAGAAAAATAGTACTTTATGTGCTCAAACACACAACTTTTGTGACTTTACAAAGTTTGAAGCTCGATAACTTCGGCAAATGAGAACCAAATTTGTTAAACAAAGTGTCACATTAATCAGCTCGACGAGATTTTGAAGATGTCACAACACATCATGATTGCATCTTGTTGAATTTCCATGAAAAATAGTACTTTATGTGCTCAAACACACAACTTTTGTGACTTTTCAAAGTTTGAAGCTCGATAACTTCGGCAAATGAGTACCAACATTGTTAAACAAAGTGTCACATTAACCAGCTCGACGAGATTTTGAAGATGTCACAACACATCATGATTGCATCTTGTTGAATTTCCAAGAAAAATAGTACTTTATGTGCTTAAACACACAACTTTTGTGACTTTTCAAACTTTGAAGCTCGATAAATTCGGCAAATGAGGTCCAAATTTGTTAAGCAAAGTGTCAAATTAATCAGCTCGACGAGATTTTGAAGATGTCACAACACATTATGATTGCATCTTGTTGAATTTCCATGAAAAATAGTAATTTATGTGCTCAAACACACAACTTTTGTGACTTTTCAAACTTTGAAGCTCGATAAATTCGGCAAATGAGTACCAACATTGTTAAACAAAGTGTCAAATTAATCAGCTCGACGAGATTTTGAAGATGTCACAACACATCATGATTGCATCTTGTTGAATTTCCATGAAAAATTGTACTTTATGTGCTCAAACACACAACTTTTGTGACTTTTCAAACTTTGAAGCTCGATAACTTCGGCAAATGAGTACCAACTTTGTTAAACAAAGTGTCACATTAATCAGCTCGACGACATTTTGAAGATGTCACAACATATCATGATTGCATCTTGTTGAATTTCCATGAAAAATTGTACTTTATGTGCTCAAACACACAACTTTTGTGACTTTACAAAGTTTGAAGCTCGATAACTTCGGCAAATGAGAACCAAATTTGTTAAACAAAGTGTCAAATTAATCAGCTCGACGAGATTTTGAAGATGTCACAACATATCATGATTGCATCTTGTTGAATTTCCAAGAAAATTAGTACTTTATGTGCTCAAACACACAACTTTTGTGACTTTTCAAACTTTGAAGCTCGATAAATTCGGCAAATGAGGTCCAAATTTGTTAAGCAAAGTGTCAAATTAATCAGCTCGACGAGATTTTGAAGATGTCACAACATATCATGATTGCATCTTGTTGAATTTCCAAGAAAATTAGTACTTTATGTGCTCAAACACACAACTTTTGTGACTTTACAAAGTTTGAAGCTCGATAACTTCGGCAAATGAGAACCAAATTTGTTAAACAAAGTGTCACATTAATCAGCTCGACGAGATTTTGAAGATGTCACAACACATCATGATTGCATCTTGTTGAATTTCCATGAAAAATAGTACTTTATGTGCTCAAACACACAACTTTTGTGACTTTTCAAAGTTTGAAGCTCGATAACTTCGGCAAATGAGTACCAACATTGTTAAACAAAGTGTCAAATTAATCAGCTCGACGAGATTTTGAAGATGTCACAACACATCATGATTGCATCTTGTTGAATTTCCATGAAAAATTGTACTTTATGTGCTCAAACACACAACTTTTGTGACTTTTCAAACTTTGAAGCTCGATAAATTCGGCAAATGAGGTCCAAATTTGTTAAGCAAAGTGTCAAATTAATCAGCTCGACGAGATTTTGAAGATGTCACAACACTTCATGATTGCATCTTGTTGAATTTCCATGAAAAATTGTACTTTATGTGCTCAAACACACAACTTTTGTGACTTTACAAAGTTTGAAGCTCGATAACTTCGGCAAATGAGAACCAAATTTGTTAAACAAAGTGTCAAATTAATCAGCTCGACGAGATTTTGAAGATGTCACAACACATCATGATTGCATCTTGTTGAATTTCCATGAAAAATAGTACTTTATGTGCTCAAACACACAACTTTTGTGACTTTTCAAACTTTGAAGCTCGATAAATTCGGCAAATGAGGTCCAAATTTGTTAAGCAAAGTGTCAAATTAATCAGCTCGACGAGATTTTGAAGATGTCACAACACATTATGATTGCATCTTGTTGAATTTCCATGAAAAATAGTAATTTATGTGCTCAAACACACAACTTTTGTGACTTTTCAAATTTTGAAGCTCGATAACTTCGGCAAATGAGTACCAACATTGTTAAACAAAGTGTCACATTAATCAGCTCGACGACATTTTGAAGATGTCACAACATATCATGATTGCATCTTGTTGAATTTCCATGAAAAATAGTAATTTATGTGCTCAAACACACAACTTTTGTGACTTTTCAAACTTTGAAGCTCGATAAATTCGGCAAATGTGGACCAAATTTCTTAAACAAAGTGTCAAATTAATCAGCTCGACGAGATTTTGAAGATGTCACAACACATCATGATTGCATCTTGTTGAATTTCCATGAAAAATAGTACTTTATGTGCTCAAACACACAACTTTTGTGACTTTACAAAGTTTGAAGCTCGATAAATTCGGCAAATGAGGTCCAAATTTGTTACGCAAAGTGTCAAATTAATCAGCTCGACGAGATTTTGAAGATGTCACAACATATCATGATTGCATCTTGTTGAATTTCCATGAAAAATAGTAATTTATGTGCTCAAACACACAACTTTTGTGACTTTTCAAACTTTGAAGCTCGATAAATTCGGCAAATGTGGACCAAATTTGTTAAACAAAGTGTCAAATTAATCAGCTCGACGAGATTTTGAAGATGTCACAACACATCATGATTGCATCTTGTTGAATTTCCATGAAAAATAGTAATTTATGTGCTCAAACACACAACTTTTGTGACTTTTCAAACTTTGAAGCTCGATAAATTCGGCAAATGTGGACCAAATTTGTTAAACAAAGTGTCAAATTAATCAGCTCGACGAGATTTTGAAGATGTCACAACACATCATGATTGCATCTTGTTGAATTTCCATGAAAAATAGTACTTTATGTGCTCAAACACACAACTTTTGTGACTTTTCAAACTTTGAAGCTCGATAAATTCGGCAAATGAGGTCCAAATTTGTTAAGCAAAGTGTCAAATTAATCAGCTCGACGAGATTTTGAAGATGTCACAACACATCATGATTGCATCTTGTTGAATTTCCATGAAAAATTGTACTTTATGTGCTCAAACACACAACTTTTGTGACTTTTCAAACTTTGAAGCTCGATAAATTCGGCAAATGAGGTCCAAATTTGTTACGCAAAGTGTCACATTAATCAGCTCGACGACATTTTGAAGATGTCACAACATATCATGATTGCATCTTGTTGAATTTCCATGAAAAATAGTAATTTATGTGCTCAAACACACAACTTTTGTGACTTTTCAAACTTTGAAGCTCGATAAATTCGGCAAATGTGGACCAAATTTGTTAAACAAAGTGTCAAATTAATCAGCTCGACGAGATTTTGAAGATGTCACAACACATCATGATTGCATCTTGTTGAATTTCCATGAAAAATAGTACTTTATGTGCTCAAACACACAACTTTTGTGACTTTTCAAACTTTGAAGCTCGATAAATTCGGCAAATGAGGTCCAAATTTGTTAAGCAAAGTGTCAAATTAATCAGCTCGACGAGATTTTGAAGATGTCACAACACATCATGATTGCATCTTGTTGAATTTCCATGAAAAATTGTACTTTATGTGCTCAAACACACAACTTTTGTGACTTTTCAAACTTTGAAGCTCGATAACTTCGGCAAATGAGTACCAACTTTGTTAAACAAAGTGTCACATTAATCAGCTCGACGAGATTTTGAAGATGTCACAACACATCATGATTGCATCTTGTTGAATTTCCATGAAAAATTGTACTTTATGTGCTCAAACACACAACTTTTGTGACTTTTCAAAGTTTGAAGCTCGATAAATTCGGCAAATGTGGATCAAATTTCTTAAACAAAGTGTCAAATTAATCAGCTCGATGACATTTTGAAGATGTCACAACATATCATGATTGCATCTTGTTGAATTTCCATGAAAAATTGTACTTTATGTGCTCAAACACACAACTTTTGTGACTTTACAAAGTTTGAAGCTCGATAAATTCGGCAAATGTGGACCAAATTTGTTAAACAAAGTGTCAAATTAATCAGCTCGACGAGATTTTGAAGATGTCACAACACATTATGATTGCATCTTGTTGAATTTCCATGAAAAATAGTAATTTATGTGCTCAAACACACAACTTTTGTGACTTTTCAAACTTTGAAGCTCGATAAATTCGGCAAATGTGGATCAAATTTCTTAAACAAAGTGTCAAATTAATCAGCTCGATGACATTTTGAAGATGTCACAACATATCATGATTGCATCTTGTTGAATTTCCAAGAAAAATAGTACTTTATGTGCTCAAACACACAACTTTTGTGACTTTACAAAGTTTGAAGCTCGATAACTTCGGCAAATGAGAACCAAATTTGTTAAACAAAGTGTCACATTAATCAGCTCGACGAGATTTTGAAGATGTCACAACACATCATGATTGCATCTTGTTGAATTTCCATGAAAAATAGTACTTTATGTGCTCAAACACACAACTTTTGTGACTTTTCAAAGTTTGAAGCTCGATAACTTCGGCAAATGAGTACCAACATTGTTAAACAAAGTGTCACATTAACCAGCTCGACGAGATTTTGAAGATGTCACAACACATCATGATTGCATCTTGTTGAATTTCCAAGAAAAATAGTACTTTATGTGCTTAAACACACAACTTTTGTGACTTTTCAAACTTTGAAGCTCGATAAATTCGGCAAATGAGGTCCAAATTTGTTAAGCAAAGTGTCAAATTAATCAGCTCGACGAGATTTTGAAGATGTCACAACACATTATGATTGCATCTTGTTGAATTTCCATGAAAAATAGTAATTTATGTGCTCAAACACACAACTTTTGTGACTTTTCAAATTTTGAAGCTCGATAACTTCGGCAAATGAGTACCAACATTGTTAAACAAAGTGTCACATTAATCAGCTCGACGACATTTTGAAGATGTCACAACATATCATGATTGCATCTTGTTGAATTTCCAAGAAAAATAGTACTTTATGTGCTTAAACACACAACTTTTGTGACTTTTCAAACTTTGAAGCTCGATAAATTCGGCAAATGAGGTCCAAATTTGTTAAGCAAAGTGTCAAATTAATCAGCTCGACGAGATTTTGAAGATGTCACAACACATCATGATTGCATCTTGTTGAATTTCCATGAAAAATAGTACTTTATGTGCTTAAACACACAACTTTTGTGACTTTTCAAACTTTGAAGCTCGATAAATTCGGCAAATGAGGTCCAAATTTGTTAAGCAAAGTGTCAAATTAATCAGCTCGACGAGATTTTGAAGATGTCACAACACATCATGATTGCATCTTGTTGAATTTCCAAGAAAAATAGTACTTTATGTGCTTAAACACACAACTTTTGTGACTTTTCAAACTTTGAAGCTCGATAAATTCGGCAAATGAGGTCCAAATTTGTTAAGCAAAGTGTCAAATTAATCAGCTCGACGAGATTTTGAAGATGTCACAACACATCATGATTGCATCTTGTTGAATTTCCAAGAAAAATAGTACTTTATGTGCTTAAACACACAACTTTTGTGACTTTTCAAACTTTGAAGCTCGATAAATTCGGCAAATGAGGTCCAAATTTGTTAAGCAAAGTGTCAAATTAATCAGCTCGACGAGATTTTGAAGATGTCACAACACATCATGATTGCATCTTGTTGAATTTCCATGAAAAATTGTACTTTATGTGCTCAAACACACAACTTTTGTGACTTTTCAAACTTTGAAGCTCGATAACTTCGGCAAATGAGTACCAACTTTGTTAAACAAAGTGTCACATTAATCAGCTCGACGAGATTTTGAAGATGTCACAACACTTCATGATTGCATCTTGTTGAATTTCCATGAAAAATTGTACTTTATGTGCTCAAACACACAACTTTTGTGACTTTTCAAACTTTGAAGCTCGATAAATTCGGCAAATGAGGTCCAAATTTGTTAAGCAAAGTGTCAAATTAATCAGCTCGAGCGAGATTTTGAAGATGTCACAACACATCATGATTGCATCTTGTTGAATTTCCATGAAAAATTGTACTTTATGTGCTCAAACACACAACTTTTGTGACTTTTCAAACTTTGAAGCTCGATAACTTCGGCAAATGAGTACCAACTTTGTTAAACAAAGTGTCACATTAATCAGCTCGACGAGATTTTGAAGATGTCACAACACATTATGATTGCATCTTGTTGAATTTCCATGAAAAATAGTAATTTATGTGCTCAAACACACAACTTTTGTGACTTTTCAAACTTTGAAGCTCGATAAATTCGGCAAATGTGGACCAAATTTGTTAAACAAAGTGTCAAATTAATCAGCTCGACGAGATTTTGAAGATGTCACAACACATCATGATTGCATCTTGTTGAATTTCCATGAAAAATAGTACTTTATGTGCTCAAACACACAACTTTTGTGACTTTTCAAACTTTGAAGCTCGATAAATTCGGCAAATGAGGTCCAAATTTGTTAAGCAAAGTGTCAAATTAATCAGCTCGACGAGATTTTGAAGATGTCACAACACATCATGATTGCATCTTGTTGAATTTCCATGAAAAATTGTACTTTATGTGCTCAAACACACAACTTTTGTGACTTTTCAAACTTTGAAGCTCGATAAATTCGGCAAATGAGGTCCAAATTTGTTAAGCAAAGTGTCAAATTAATCAGCTCGACGAGATTTTGAAGATGTCACAACACTTCATGATTGCATCTTGTTGAATTTCCATGAAAAATTGTACTTTATGTGCTCAAACACACAACTTTTGTGACTTTACAAAGTTTGAAGCTCGATAACTTCGGCAAATGAGAACCAAATTTGTTAAGCAAAGTGTCAAATTAATCAGCTCGACGAGATTTTGAAGATGTCACAACACATTATGATTGCATCTTGTTGAATTTCCATGAAAAATAGTAATTTATGTGCTCAAACACACAACTTTTGTGACTTTTCAAACTTTGAAGCTCGATAAATTCGGCAAATGTGGATCAAATTTCTTAAACAAAGTGTCAAATTAATCAGCTCGATGACATTTTGAAGATGTCACAACATATCATGATTGCATCTTGTTGAATTTCCAAGAAAAATAGTACTTTATGTGCTCAAACACACAACTTTTGTGACTTTACAAAGTTTGAAGCTCGATAACTTCGGCAAATGAGAACCAAATTTGTTAAACAAAGTGTCACATTAATCAGCTCGACGAGATTTTGAAGATGTCACAACACATCATGATTGCATCTTGTTGAATTTCCATGAAAAATAGTACTTTATGTGCTCAAACACACAACTTTTGTGACTTTTCAAAGTTTGAAGCTCGATAACTTCGGCAAATGAGTACCAACATTGTTAAACAAAGTGTCACATTAACCAGCTCGACGAGATTTTGAAGATGTCACAACACATCATGATTGCATCTTGTTGAATTTCCAAGAAAAATAGTACTTTATGTGCTTAAACACACAACTTTTGTGACTTTTCAAACTTTGAAGCTCGATAAATTCGGCAAATGAGGTCCAAATTTGTTAAGCAAAGTGTCAAATTAATCAGCTCGACGAGATTTTGAAGATGTCACAACACATTATGATTGCATCTTGTTGAATTTCCATGAAAAATAGTAATTTATGTGCTCAAACACACAACTTTTGTGACTTTTCAAACTTTGAAGCTCGATAAATTCGGCAAATGTGGACCAAATTTGTTAAACAAAGTGTCAAATTAATCAGCTCGACGAGATTTTGAAGATGTCACAACACATCATGATTGCATCTTGTTGAATTTCCATGAAAAATAGTACTTTATGTGCTCAAACACACAACTTTTGTGACTTTTCAAACTTTGAAGCTCGATAAATTCGGCAAATGAGGTCCAAATTTGTTAAGCAAAGTGTCAAATTAATCAGCTCGACGAGATTTTGAAGATGTCACAACACATCATGATTGCATCTTGTTGAATTTCCATGAAAAATTGTACTTTATGTGCTCAAACACACAACTTTTGTGACTTTTCAAACTTTGAAGCTCGATAAATTCGGCAAATGAGGTCCAAATTTGTTAAGCAAAGTGTCAAATTAATCAGCTCGACGAGATTTTGAAGATGTCACAACACTTCATGATTGCATCTTGTTGAATTTCCATGAAAAATTGTACTTTATGTGCTCAAACACACAACTTTTGTGACTTTACAAAGTTTGAAGCTCGATAACTTCGGCAAATGAGAACCAAATTTGTTAAACAAAGTGTCAAATTAATCAGCTCGACGAGATTTTGAAGATGTCACAACACATCATGATTGCATCTTGTTGAATTTCCATGAAAAATAGTACTTTATGTGCTCAAACACACAACTTTTGTGACTTTTCAAACTTTGAAGCTCGATAAATTCGGCAAATGAGGTCCAAATTTGTTAAGCAAAGTGTCAAATTAATCAGCTCGACGAGATTTTGAAGATGTCACAACACATTATGATTGCATCTTGTTGAATTTCCATGAAAAATAGTAATTTATGTGCTCAAACACACAACTTTTGTGACTTTTCAAACTTTGAAGCTCGATAAATTCGGCAAATGTGGATCAAATTTCTTAAACAAAGTGTCAAATTAATCAGCTCGATGACATTTTGAAGATGTCACAACATATCATGATTGCATCTTGTTGAATTTCCAAGAAAAATAGTACTTTATGTGCTCAAACACACAACTTTTGTGACTTTACAAAGTTTGAAGCTCGATAACTTCGGCAAATGAGAACCAAATTTGTTAAACAAAGTGTCACATTAATCAGCTCGACGAGATTTTGAAGATGTCACAACACATCATGATTGCATCTTGTTGAATTTCCATGAAAAATAGTACTTTATGTGCTCAAACACACAACTTTTGTGACTTTTCAAAGTTTGAAGCTCGATAACTTCGGCAAATGAGTACCAACATTGTTAAACAAAGTGTCACATTAACCAGCTCGACGAGATTTTGAAGATGTCACAACACATCATGATTGCATCTTGTTGAATTTCCAAGAAAAATAGTACTTTATGTGCTTAAACACACAACTTTTGTGACTTTTCAAACTTTGAAGCTCGATAAATTCGGCAAATGAGGTCCAAATTTGTTAAGCAAAGTGTCAAATTAATCAGCTCGACGAGATTTTGAAGATGTCACAACACATTATGATTGCATCTTGTTGAATTTCCATGAAAAATAGTAATTTATGTGCTCAAACACACAACTTTTGTGACTTTTCAAACTTTGAAGCTCGATAAATTCGGCAAATGAGTACCAACATTGTTAAACAAAGTGTCAAATTAATCAGCTCGACGAGATTTTGAAGATGTCACAACACATCATGATTGCATCTTGTTGAATTTCCATGAAAAATTGTACTTTATGTGCTCAAACACACAACTTTTGTGACTTTTCAAACTTTGAAGCTCGATAACTTCGGCAAATGAGTACCAACTTTGTTAAACAAAGTGTCACATTAATCAGCTCGACGACATTTTGAAGATGTCACAACATATCATGATTGCATCTTGTTGAATTTCCATGAAAAATTGTACTTTATGTGCTCAAACACACAACTTTTGTGACTTTACAAAGTTTGAAGCTCGATAACTTCGGCAAATGAGAACCAAATTTGTTAAACAAAGTGTCAAATTAATCAGCTCGACGAGATTTTGAAGATGTCACAACATATCATGATTGCATCTTGTTGAATTTCCAAGAAAATTAGTACTTTATGTGCTCAAACACACAACTTTTGTGACTTTTCAAACTTTGAAGCTCGATAAATTCGGCAAATGAGGTCCAAATTTGTTAAGCAAAGTGTCAAATTAATCAGCTCGACGAGATTTTGAAGATGTCACAACATATCATGATTGCATCTTGTTGAATTTCCAAGAAAATTAGTACTTTATGTGCTCAAACACACAACTTTTGTGACTTTACAAAGTTTGAAGCTCGATAACTTCGGCAAATGAGAACCAAATTTGTTAAACAAAGTGTCACATTAATCAGCTCGACGAGATTTTGAAGATGTCACAACACATCATGATTGCATCTTGTTGAATTTCCATGAAAAATAGTACTTTATGTGCTCAAACACACAACTTTTGTGACTTTTCAAAGTTTGAAGCTCGATAACTTCGGCAAATGAGTACCAACATTGTTAAACAAAGTGTCAAATTAATCAGCTCGACGAGATTTTGAAGATGTCACAACACATCATGATTGCATCTTGTTGAATTTCCATGAAAAATTGTACTTTATGTGCTCAAACACACAACTTTTGTGACTTTTCAAACTTTGAAGCTCGATAAATTCGGCAAATGAGGTCCAAATTTGTTAAGCAAAGTGTCAAATTAATCAGCTCGACGAGATTTTGAAGATGTCACAACACTTCATGATTGCATCTTGTTGAATTTCCATGAAAAATTGTACTTTATGTGCTTAAACACACAACTTTTGTGACTTTTCAAACTTTGAAGCTCGATAAATTCGGCAAATGAGGTCCAAATTTGTTAAGCAAAGTGTCAAATTAATCAGCTCGACGAGATTTTGAAGATGTCACAACACATTATGATTGCATCTTGTTGAATTTCCATGAAAAATAGTAATTTATGTGCTCAAACACACAACTTTTGTGACTTTTCAAACTTTGAAGCTCGATAAATTCGGCAAATGTGGACCAAATTTGTTAAACAAAGTGTCAAATTAATCAGCTCGACGAGATTTTGAAGATGTCACAACACATCATGATTGCATCTTGTTGAATTTCCATGAAAAATAGTACTTTATGTGCTCAAACACACAACTTTTGTGACTTTTCAAACTTTGAAGCTCGATAAATTCGGCAAATGAGGTCCAAATTTGTTAAGCAAAGTGTCAAATTAATCAGCTCGACGAGATTTTGAAGATGTCACAACACATCATGATTGCATCTTGTTGAATTTCCATGAAAAATTGTACTTTATGTGCTCAAACACACAACTTTTGTGACTTTTCAAACTTTGAAGCTCGATAAATTCGGCAAATGAGGTCCAAATTTGTTAAGCAAAGTGTCAAATTAATCAGCTCGACGAGATTTTGAAGATGTCACAACACTTCATGATTGCATCTTGTTGAATTTCCATGAAAAATTGTACTTTATGTGCTCAAACACACAACTTTTGTGACTTTACAAAGTTTGAAGCTCGATAACTTCGGCAAATGAGAACCAAATTTGTTAAACAAAGTGTCAAATTAATCAGCTCGACGAGATTTTGAAGATGTCACAACACATCATGATTGCATCTTGTTGAATTTCCATGAAAAATAGTACTTTATGTGCTCAAACACACAACTTTTGTGACTTTTCAAACTTTGAAGCTCGATAAATTCGGCAAATGAGGTCCAAATTTGTTAAGCAAAGTGTCAAATTAATCAGCTCGACGAGATTTTGAAGATGTCACAACACATTATGATTGCATCTTGTTGAATTTCCATGAAAAATAGTAATTTATGTGCTCAAACACACAACTTTTGTGACTTTTCAAACTTTGAAGCTCGATAAATTCGGCAAATGTGGATCAAATTTCTTAAACAAAGTGTCAAATTAATCAGCTCGATGACATTTTGAAGATGTCACAACATATCATGATTGCATCTTGTTGAATTTCCAAGAAAAATAGTACTTTATGTGCTCAAACACACAACTTTTGTGACTTTACAAAGTTTGAAGCTCGATAACTTCGGCAAATGAGAACCAAATTTGTTAAACAAAGTGTCACATTAATCAGCTCGACGAGATTTTGAAGATGTCACAACACATCATGATTGCATCTTGTTGAATTTCCATGAAAAATAGTACTTTATGTGCTCAAACACACAACTTTTGTGACTTTTCAAAGTTTGAAGCTCGATAACTTCGGCAAATGAGTACCAACATTGTTAAACAAAGTGTCACATTAACCAGCTCGACGAGATTTTGAAGATGTCACAACACATCATGATTGCATCTTGTTGAATTTCCAAGAAAAATAGTACTTTATGTGCTTAAACACACAACTTTTGTGACTTTTCAAACTTTGAAGCTCGATAAATTCGGCAAATGAGGTCCAAATTTGTTAAGCAAAGTGTCAAATTAATCAGCTCGACGAGATTTTGAAGATGTCACAACACATTATGATTGCATCTTGTTGAATTTCCATGAAAAATAGTAATTTATGTGCTCAAACACACAACTTTTGTGACTTTTCAAACTTTGAAGCTCGATAAATTCGGCAAATGAGTACCAACATTGTTAAACAAAGTGTCAAATTAATCAGCTCGACGAGATTTTGAAGATGTCACAACACATCATGATTGCATCTTGTTGAATTTCCATGAAAAATTGTACTTTATGTGCTCAAACACACAACTTTTGTGACTTTTCAAACTTTGAAGCTCGATAACTTCGGCAAATGAGTACCAACTTTGTTAAACAAAGTGTCACATTAATCAGCTCGACGACATTTTGAAGATGTCACAACATATCATGATTGCATCTTGTTGAATTTCCATGAAAAATTGTACTTTATGTGCTCAAACACACAACTTTTGTGACTTTACAAAGTTTGAAGCTCGATAACTTCGGCAAATGAGAACCAAATTTGTTAAACAAAGTGTCAAATTAATCAGCTCGACGAGATTTTGAAGATGTCACAACATATCATGATTGCATCTTGTTGAATTTCCAAGAAAATTAGTACTTTATGTGCTCAAACACACAACTTTTGTGACTTTTCAAACTTTGAAGCTCGATAAATTCGGCAAATGAGGTCCAAATTTGTTAAGCAAAGTGTCAAATTAATCAGCTCGACGAGATTTTGAAGATGTCACAACATATCATGATTGCATCTTGTTGAATTTCCAAGAAAATTAGTACTTTATGTGCTCAAACACACAACTTTTGTGACTTTACAAAGTTTGAAGCTCGATAACTTCGGCAAATGAGAACCAAATTTGTTAAACAAAGTGTCACATTAATCAGCTCGACGAGATTTTGAAGATGTCACAACACATCATGATTGCATCTTGTTGAATTTCCATGAAAAATAGTACTTTATGTGCTCAAACACACAACTTTTGTGACTTTTCAAAGTTTGAAGCTCGATAACTTCGGCAAATGAGTACCAACATTGTTAAACAAAGTGTCAAATTAATCAGCTCGACGAGATTTTGAAGATGTCACAACACATCATGATTGCATCTTGTTGAATTTCCATGAAAAATTGTACTTTATGTGCTCAAACACACAACTTTTGTGACTTTTCAAACTTTGAAGCTCGATAAATTCGGCAAATGAGGTCCAAATTTGTTAAGCAAAGTGTCAAATTAATCAGCTCGACGAGATTTTGAAGATGTCACAACACTTCATGATTGCATCTTGTTGAATTTCCATGAAAAATTGTACTTTATGTGCTCAAACACACAACTTTTGTGACTTTACAAAGTTTGAAGCTCGATAACTTCGGCAAATGAGAACCAAATTTGTTAAACAAAGTGTCAAATTAATCAGCTCGACGAGATTTTGAAGATGTCACAACACATCATGATTGCATCTTGTTGAATTTCCATGAAAAATAGTACTTTATGTGCTCAAACACACAACTTTTGTGACTTTTCAAACTTTGAAGCTCGATAAATTCGGCAAATGAGGTCCAAATTTGTTAAGCAAAGTGTCAAATTAATCAGCTCGACGAGATTTTGAAGATGTCACAACACATTATGATTGCATCTTGTTGAATTTCCATGAAAAATAGTAATTTATGTGCTCAAACACACAACTTTTGTGACTTTTCAAATTTTGAAGCTCGATAACTTCGGCAAATGAGTACCAACATTGTTAAACAAAGTGTCACATTAATCAGCTCGACGACATTTTGAAGATGTCACAACATATCATGATTGCATCTTGTTGAATTTCCATGAAAAATAGTAATTTATGTGCTCAAACACACAACTTTTGTGACTTTTCAAACTTTGAAGCTCGATAAATTCGGCAAATGTGGACCAAATTTCTTAAACAAAGTGTCAAATTAATCAGCTCGACGAGATTTTGAAGATGTCACAACACATCATGATTGCATCTTGTTGAATTTCCATGAAAAATAGTACTTTATGTGCTCAAACACACAACTTTTGTGACTTTACAAAGTTTGAAGCTCGATAAATTCGGCAAATGAGGTCCAAATTTGTTACGCAAAGTGTCAAATTAATCAGCTCGACGAGATTTTGAAGATGTCACAACACATTATGATTGCATCTTGTTGAATTTCCATGAAAAATAGTAATTTATGTGCTCAAACACACAACTTTTGTGACTTTTCAAACTTTGAAGCTCGATAAATTCGGCAAATGTGGACCAAATTTGTTAAACAAAGTGTCAAATTAATCAGCTCGACGAGATTTTGAAGATGTCACAACACATCATGATTGCATCTTGTTGAATTTCCATGAAAAATAGTACTTTATGTGCTCAAACACACAACTTTTGTGACTTTTCAAACTTTGAAGCTCGATAAATTCGGCAAATGAGGTCCAAATTTGTTAAGCAAAGTGTCAAATTAATCAGCTCGACGAGATTTTGAAGATGTCACAACACATCATGATTGCATCTTGTTGAATTTCCATGAAAAATTGTACTTTATGTGCTCAAACACACAACTTTTGTGACTTTTCTAACTTTGAAGCTCGATAACTTCGGCAAATGAGTACCAACTTTGTTAAACAAAGTGTCACATTAATCAGCTCGACGAGATTTTGAAGATGTCACAACACATCATGATTGCATCTTGTTGAATTTCCATGAAAAATTGTACTTTATGTGCTCAAACACACAACTTTTGTGACTTTTCAAAGTTTGAAGCTCGATAAATTCGGCAAATGTGGATCAAATTTCTTAAACAAAGTGTCAAATTAATCAGCTCGATGACATTTTGAAGATGTCACAACATATCATGATTGCATCTTGTTGAATTTCCATGAAAAATTGTACTTTATGTGCTCAAACACACAACTTTTGTGACTTTACAAAGTTTGAAGCTCGATAAATTCGGCAAATGTGGACCAAATTTGTTAAACAAAGTGTCAAATTAATCAGCTCGACGAGATTTTGAAGATGTCACAACACATTATGATTGCATCTTGTTGAATTTCCATGAAAAATAGTAATTTATGTGCTCAAACACACAACTTTTGTGACTTTTCAAACTTTGAAGCTCGATAAATTCGGCAAATGTGGATCAAATTTCTTAAACAAAGTGTCAAATTAATCAGCTCGATGACATTTTGAAGATGTCACAACATATCATGATTGCATCTTGTTGAATTTCCAAGAAAAATAGTACTTTATGTGCTCAAACACACAACTTTTGTGACTTTACAAAGTTTGAAGCTCGATAACTTCGGCAAATGAGAACCAAATTTGTTAAACAAAGTGTCACATTAATCAGCTCGACGAGATTTTGAAGATGTCACAACACATCATGATTGCATCTTGTTGAATTTCCATGAAAAATAGTACTTTATGTGCTCAAACACACAACTTTTGTGACTTTTCAAAGTTTGAAGCTCGATAACTTCGGCAAATGAGTACCAACATTGTTAAACAAAGTGTCACATTAACCAGCTCGACGAGATTTTGAAGATGTCACAACACATCATGATTGCATCTTGTTGAATTTCCAAGAAAAATAGTACTTTATGTGCTTAAACACACAACTTTTGTGACTTTTCAAACTTTGAAGCTCGATAAATTCGGCAAATGAGGTCCAAATTTGTTAAGCAAAGTGTCAAATTAATCAGCTCGACGAGATTTTGAAGATGTCACAACACATTATGATTGCATCTTGTTGAATTTCCATGAAAAATAGTAATTTATGTGCTCAAACACACAACTTTTGTGACTTTTCAAATTTTGAAGCTCGATAACTTCGGCAAATGAGTACCAACATTGTTAAACAAAGTGTCACATTAATCAGCTCGACGACATTTTGAAGATGTCACAACATATCATGATTGCATCTTGTTGAATTTCCAAGAAAAATAGTACTTTATGTGCTTAAACACACAACTTTTGTGACTTTTCAAACTTTGAAGCTCGATAAATTCGGCAAATGAGGTCCAAATTTGTTAAGCAAAGTGTCAAATTAATCAGCTCGACGAGATTTTGAAGATGTCACAACACATCATGATTGCATCTTGTTGAATTTCCATGAAAAATAGTACTTTATGTGCTTAAACACACAACTTTTGTGACTTTTCAAACTTTGAAGCTCGATAAATTCGGCAAATGAGGTCCAAATTTGTTAAGCAAAGTGTCAAATTAATCAGCTCGACGAGATTTTGAAGATGTCACAACACATCATGATTGCATCTTGTTGAATTTCCAAGAAAAATAGTACTTTATGTGCTTAAACACACAACTTTTGTGACTTTTCAAACTTTGAAGCTCGATAAATTCGGCAAATGAGGTCCAAATTTGTTAAGCAAAGTGTCAAATTAATCAGCTCGACGAGATTTTGAAGATGTCACAACACATCATGATTGCATCTTGTTGAATTTCCAAGAAAAATAGTACTTTATGTGCTTAAACACACAACTTTTGTGACTTTTCAAACTTTGAAGCTCGATAAATTCGGCAAATGAGGTCCAAATTTGTTAAGCAAAGTGTCAAATTAATCAGCTCGACGAGATTTTGAAGATGTCACAACACATCATGATTGCATCTTGTTGAATTTCCATGAAAAATTGTACTTTATGTGCTCAAACACACAACTTTTGTGACTTTTCAAACTTTGAAGCTCGATAAATTCGGCAAATGAGGTCCAAATTTGTTAAGCAAAGTGTCAAATTAATCAGCTCGACGAGATTTTGAAGATGTCACAACACATCATGATTGCATCTTGTTGAATTTCCAAGAAAAATAGTACTTTATGTGCTCAAACACACAACTTTTGTGACTTTACAAAGTTTGAAGCTCGATAACTTCGGCAAATGAGAACCAAATTTGTTAAACAAAGTGTCACATTAATCAGCTCGACGAGATTTTGAAGATGTCACAACACATCATGATTGCATCTTGTTGAATTTCCATGAAAAATAGTACTTTATGTGCTCAAACACACAACTATTGTGACTTTTCAAAGTTTGAAGCTCGATAACTTCGGCAAATGAGTACCAACATTGTTAAACAAAGTGTCACATTAACCAGCTCGACGAGATTTTGAAGATGTCACAACACATCATGATTGCATCTTGTTGAATTTCCAAGAAAAATAGTACTTTATGTGCTTAAACACACAACTTTTGTGACTTTTCAAACTTTGAAGCTCGATAAATTCGGCAAATGAGGTCCAAATTTGTTAAGCAAAGTGTCAAATTAATCAGCTCGACGAGATTTTGAAGATGTCACAACACATTATGATTGCATCTTGTTGAATTTCCATGAAAAATAGTAATTTATGTGCTCAAACACACAACTTTTGTGACTTTTCAAACTTTGAAGCTCGATAAATTCGGCAAATGAGTACCAACATTGTTAAACAAAGTGTCAAATTAATCAGCTCGACGAGATTTTGAAGATGTCACAACACATCATGATTGCATCTTGTTGAATTTCCATGAAAAATTGTACTTTATGTGCTCAAACACACAACTTTTGTGACTTTTCAAACTTTGAAGCTCGATAACTTCGGCAAATGAGTACCAACTTTGTTAAACAAAGTGTCACATTAATCAGCTCGACGACATTTTGAAGATGTCACAACATATCATGATTGCATCTTGTTGAATTTCCATGAAAAATTGTACTTTATGTGCTCAAACACACAACTTTTGTGACTTTACAAAGTTTGAAGCTCGATAACTTCGGCAAATGAGTACCAACTTTGTTAAACAAAGTGTCACATTAATCAGCTCGACGAGATTTTGAAGATGTCACAACATATCATGATTGCATCTTGTTGAATTTCCAAGAAAATTAGTACTTTATGTGCTCAAACACACAACTTTTGTGACTTTTCAAACTTTGAAGCTCGATAAATTCGGCAAATGAGGTCCAAATTTGTTAAGCAAAGTGTCAAATTAATCAGCTCGACGAGATTTTGAAGATGTCACAACATATCATGATTGCATCTTGTTGAATTTCCAAGAAAATTAGTACTTTATGTGCTCAAACACACAACTTTTGTGACTTTACGAAGTTTGAAGCTCGATAACTTCGGCAAATGAGAACCAAATTTGTTAAACAAAGTGTCACATTAATCAGCTCGACGAGATTTTGAAGATGTCACAACACATCATGATTGCATCTTGTTGAATTTCCATGAAAAATAGTACTTTATGTGCTCAAACACACAACTTTTGTGACTTTTCAAAGTTTGAAGCTCGATAACTTCGGCAAATGAGTACCAACATTGTTAAACAAAGTGTCAAATTAATCAGCTCGACGAGATTTTGAAGATGTCACAACACATCATGATTGCATCTTGTTGAATTTCCATGAAAAATTGTACTTTATGTGCTCAAACACACAACTTTTGTGACTTTTCAAACTTTGAAGCTCGATAAATTCGGCAAATGAGGTCCAAATTTGTTAAGCAAAGTGTCAAATTAATCAGCTCGACGAGATTTTGAAGATGTCACAACACTTCATGATTGCATCTTGTTGAATTTCCATGAAAAATTGTACTTTATGTGCTCAAACACACAACTTTTGTGACTTTACAAAGTTTGAAGCTCGATAACTTCGGCAAATGAGAACCAAATTTGTTAAACAAAGTGTCAAATTAATCAGCTCGACGAGATTTTGAAGATGTCACAACACATCATGATTGCATCTTGTTGAATTTCCATGAAAAATAGTACTTTATGTGCTCAAACACACAACTTTTGTGACTTTTCAAACTTTGAAGCTCGATAAATTCGGCAAATGAGGTCCAAATTTGTTAAGCAAAGTGTCAAATTAATCAGCTCGACGAGATTTTGAAGATGTCACAACACATTATGATTGCATCTTGTTGAATTTCCATGAAAAATAGTAATTTATGTGCTCAAACACACAACTTTTGTGACTTTTCAAATTTTGAAGCTCGATAACTTCGGCAAATGAGTACCAACATTGTTAAACAAAGTGTCACATTAATCAGCTCGACGACATTTTGAAGATGTCACAACATATCATGATTGCATCTTGTTGAATTTCCATGAAAAATAGTAATTTATGTGCTCAAACACACAACTTTTGTGACTTTTCAAACTTTGAAGCTCGATAAATTCGGCAAATGTGGACCAAATTTCTTAAACAAAGTGTCACATTAATCAGCTCGACGAGATTTTGAAGATGTCACAACACATCATGATTGCATCTTGTTGAATTTCCATGAAAAATAGTACTTTATGTGCTCAAACACACAACTTTTGTGACTTTACAAAGTTTGAAGCTCGATAAATTCGGCAAATGAGGTCCAAATTTGTTACGCAAAGTGTCAAATTAATCAGCTCGACGAGATTTTGAAGATGTCACAACACATTATGATTGCATCTTGTTGAATTTCCATGAAAAATAGTAATTTATGTGCTCAAACACACAACTTTTGTGACTTTTCAAACTTTGAAGCTCGATAAATTCGGCAAATGTGGACCAAATTTGTTAAACAAAGTGTCAAATTAATCAGCTCGACGAGATTTTGAAGATGTCACAACACATCATGATTGCATCTTGTTGAATTTCCATGAAAAATAGTACTTTATGTGCTCAAACACACAACTTTTGTGACTTTTCAAACTTTGAAGCTCGATAAATTCGGCAAATGAGGTCCAAATTTGTTAAGCAAAGTGTCAAATTAATCAGCTCGACGAGATTTTGAAGATGTCACAACACATCATGATTGCATCTTGTTGAATTTCCATGAAAAATTGTACTTTATGTGCTCAAACACACAACTTTTGTGACTTTTCAAACTTTGAAGCTCGATAACTTCGGCAAATGAGTACCAACTTTGTTAAACAAAGTGTCACATTAATCAGCTCGACGAGATTTTGAAGATGTCACAACACATTATGATTGCATCTTGTTGAATTTCCATGAAAAATAGTAATTTATGTGCTCAAACACACAACTTTTGTGACTTTTCAAACTTTGAAGCTCGATAAATTCGGCAAATGTGGACCAAATTTGTTAAACAAAGTGTCAAATTAATCAGCTCGACGAGATTTTGAAGATGTCACAACACATCATGATTGCATCTTGTTGAATTTCCATGAAAAATTGTACTTTATGTGCTCAAACACACAACTTTTGTGACTTTTCAAAGTTTGAAGCTCGATAAATTCGGCAAATGTGGACCAAATTTGTTAAACAAAGTGTCAAATTAATCAGCTCGACGAGATTTTGAAGATGTCACAACACATTATGATTGCATCTTGTTGAATTTCCATGAAAAATAGTAATTTATGTGCTCAAACACACAACTTTTGTGACTTTTCAAACTTTGAAGCTCGATAAATTCGGCAAATGTGGATCAAATTTCTTAAACAAAGTGTCAAATTAATCAGCTCGATGACATTTTGAAGATGTCACAACATATCATGATTGCATCTTGTTGAATTTCCAAGAAAAATAGTACTTTATGTGCTCAAACACACAACTTTTGTGACTTTACAAAGTTTGAAGCTCGATAACTTCGGCAAATGAGAACCAAATTTGTTAAACAAAGTGTCACATTAATCAGCTCGACGAGATTTTGAAGATGTCACAACACATCATGATTGCATCTTGTTGAATTTCCATGAAAAATAGTACTTTATGTGCTCAAACACACAACTTTTGTGACTTTTCAAAGTTTGAAGCTCGATAACTTCGGCAAATGAGTACCAACATTGTTAAACAAAGTGTCACATTAACCAGCTCGACGAGATTTTGAAGATGTCACAACATATCATGATTGCATCTTGTTGAATTTCCAAGAAAAATAGTACTTTATGTGCTTAAACACACAACTTTTGTGACTTTTCAAACTTTGAAGCTCGATAAATTCGGCAAATGAGGTCCAAATTTGTTAAGCAAAGTGTCAAATTAATCAGCTCGACGAGATTTTGAAGATGTCACAACACATTATGATTGCATCTTGTTGAATTTCCATGAAAAATAGTAATTTATGTGCTCAAACACACAACTTTTGTGACTTTTCAAATTTTGAAGCTCGATAACTTCGGCAAATGAGTACCAACATTGTTAAACAAAGTGTCACATTAATCAGCTCGACGACATTTTGAAGATGTCACAACATATCATGATTGCATCTTGTTGAATTTCCAAGAAAAATAGTACTTTATGTGCTTAAACACACAACTTTTGTGACTTTTCAAACTTTGAAGCTCGATAAATTCGGCAAATGAGGTCCAAATTTGTTAAGCAAAGTGTCAAATTAATCAGCTCGACGAGATTTTGAAGATGTCACAACACATCATGATTGCATCTTGTTGAATTTCCATGAAAAATAGTACTTTATGTGCTCAAACACACAACTTTTGTGACTTTTCAAACTTTGAAGCTCGATAAATTCGGCAAATGAGGTCCAAATTTGTTAAGCAAAGTGTCAAATTAATCAGCTCGACGAGATTTTGAAGATGTCACAACACATCATGATTGCATCTTGTTGAATTTCCATGAAAAATTGTACTTTATGTGCTCAAACACACAACTTTTGTGACTTTTCAAACTTTGAAGCTCGATAACTTCGGCAAATGAGTACCAACTTTGTTAAACAAAGTGTCACATTAATCAGCTCGACGAGATTTTGAAGATGTCACAACACATTATGATTGCATCTTGTTGAATTTCCATGAAAAATAGTAATTTATGTGCTCAAACACACAACTTTTGTGACTTTTCAAACTTTGAAGCTCGATAAATTCGGCAAATGTGGACCAAATTTGTTAAACAAAGTGTCAAATTAATCAGCTCGACGAGATTTTGAAGATGTCACAACACATCATGATTGCATCTTGTTGAATTTCCATGAAAAATTGTACTTTATGTGCTCAAACACACAACTTTTGTGACTTTTCAAAGTTTGAAGCTCGATAAATTCGGCAAATGTGGACCAAATTTGTTAAACAAAGTGTCAAATTAATCAGCTCGACGAGATTTTGAAGATGTCACAACACATTATGATTGCATCTTGTTGAATTTCCATGAAAAATAGTAATTTATGTGCTCAAACACACAACTTTTGTGACTTTTCAAACTTTGAAGCTCGATAAATTCGGCAAATGTGGATCAAATTTCTTAAACAAAGTGTCAAATTAATCAGCTCGATGACATTTTGAAGATGTCACAACATATCATGATTGCATCTTGTTGAATTTCCAAGAAAAATAGTACTTTATGTGCTCAAACACACAACTTTTGTGACTTTACAAAGTTTGAAGCTCGATAACTTCGGCAAATGAGAACCAAATTTGTTAAACAAAGTGTCACATTAATCAGCTCGACGAGATTTTGAAGATGTCACAACACATCATGATTGCATCTTGTTGAATTTCCATGAAAAATAGTACTTTATGTGCTCAAACACACAACTTTTGTGACTTTTCAAAGTTTGAAGCTCGATAACTTCGGCAAATGAGTACCAACATTGTTAAACAAAGTGTCACATTAACCAGCTCGACGAGATTTTGAAGATGTCACAACATATCATGATTGCATCTTGTTGAATTTCCAAGAAAAATAGTACTTTATGTGCTTAAACACACAACTTTTGTGACTTTTCAAACTTTGAAGCTCGATAAATTCGGCAAATGAGGTCCAAATTTGTTAAGCAAAGTGTCAAATTAATCAGCTCGACGAGATTTTGAAGATGTCACAACACATTATGATTGCATCTTGTTGAATTTCCATGAAAAATAGTAATTTATGTGCTCAAACACACAACTTTTGTGACTTTTCAAATTTTGAAGCTCGATAACTTCGGCAAATGAGTACCAACATTGTTAAACAAAGTGTCACATTAATCAGCTCGACGACATTTTGAAGATGTCACAACATATCATGATTGCATCTTGTTGAATTTCCAAGAAAAATAGTACTTTATGTGCTTAAACACACAACTTTTGTGACTTTTCAAACTTTGAAGCTCGATAAATTCGGCAAATGAGGTCCAAATTTGTTAAGCAAAGTGTCAAATTAATCAGCTCGACGAGATTTTGAAGATGTCACAACACATCATGATTGCATCTTGTTGAATTTCCATGAAAAATAGTACTTTATGTGCTTAAACACACAACTTTTGTGACTTTTCAAACTTTGAAGCTCGATAAATTCGGCAAATGAGGTCCAAATTTGTTAAGCAAAGTGTCAAATTAATCAGCTCGACGAGATTTTGAAGATGTCACAACACATCATGATTGCATCTTGTTGAATTTCCAAGAAAAATAGTACTTTATGTGCTTAAACACACAACTTTTGTGACTTTTCAAACTTTGAAGCTCGATAAATTCGGCAAATGAGGTCCAAATTTGTTAAGCAAAGTGTCAAATTAATCAGCTCGACGAGATTTTGAAGATGTCACAACACATCATGATTGCATCTTGTTGAATTTCCAAGAAAAATAGTACTTTATGTGCTTAAACACACAACTTTTGTGACTTTTCAAACTTTGAAGCTCGATAAATTCGGCAAATGAGGTCCAAATTTGTTAAGCAAAGTGTCAAATTAATCAGCTCGACGAGATTTTGAAGATGTCACAACACATCATGATTGCATCTTGTTGAATTTCCATGAAAAATTGTACTTTATGTGCTCAAACACACAACTTTTGTGACTTTTCAAACTTTGAAGCTCGATAAATTCGGCAAATGAGGTCCAAATTTGTTAAGCAAAGTGTCAAATTAATCAGCTCGACGAGATTTTGAAGATGTCACAACACATCATGATTGCATCTTGTTGAATTTCCAAGAAAAATAGTACTTTATGTGCTCAAACACACAACTTTTGTGACTTTACAAAGTTTGAAGCTCGATAACTTCGGCAAATGAGAACCAAATTTGTTAAACAAAGTGTCACATTAATCAGCTCGACGAGATTTTGAAGATGTCACAACACATCATGATTGCATCTTGTTGAATTTCCATGAAAAATAGTACTTTATGTGCTCAAACACACAACTTTTGTGACTTTTCAAAGTTTGAAGCTCGATAACTTCGGCAAATGAGTACCAACATTGTTAAACAAAGTGTCACATTAACCAGCTCGACGAGATTTTGAAGATGTCACAACACATCATGATTGCATCTTGTTGAATTTCCAAGAAAAATAGTACTTTATGTGCTTAAACACACAACTTTTGTGACTTTTCAAACTTTGAAGCTCGATAAATTCGGCAAATGAGGTCCAAATTTGTTAAGCAAAGTGTCAAATTAATCAGCTCGACGAGATTTTGAAGATGTCACAACACATTATGATTGCATCTTGTTGAATTTCCATGAAAAATAGTAATTTATGTGCTCAAACACACAACTTTTGTGACTTTTCAAATTTTGAAGCTCGATAACTTCGGCAAATGAGTACCAACATTGTTAAACAAAGTGTCACATTAATCAGCTCGACGACATTTTGAAGATGTCACAACATATCATGATTGCATCTTGTTGAATTTCCAAGAAAATTAGTACTTTATGTGCTCAAACACACAACTTTTGTGACTTTTCAAACTTTGAAGCTCGATAAATTCGGCAAATGAGGTCCAAATTTGTTAAGCAAAGTGTCAAATTAATCAGCTCGACGAGATTTTGAAGATGTCACAACACATTATGATTGCATCTTGTTGAATTTCCATGAAAAATAGTAATTTATGTGCTCAAACACACAACTTTTGTGACTTTTCAAACTTTGAAGCTCGATAAATTCGGCAAATGTGGACCAAATTTCTTAAACAAAGTGTCACATTAACCAGCTCGACGAGATTTTGAAGATGTCACAACACATCATGATTGCATCTTGTTGAATTTCCAAGAAAAATAGTACTTTATGTGCTTAAACACACAACTTTTGTGACTTTTCAAACTTTGAAGCTCGATAAATTCGGCAAATGAGGTCCAAATTTGTTAAGCAAAGTGTCAAATTAATCAGCTCGACGAGATTTTGAAGATGTCACAACACATCATGATTGCATCTTGTTGAATTTCCAAGAAAAATAGTACTTTATGTGCTTAAACACACAACTTTTGTGACTTTACAAAGTTTGAAGCTCGATAACTTCGGCAAATGAGTACCAACATTGTTAAACAAAGTGTCACATTAACCAGCTCGACGAGATTTTGAAGATGTCACAACACATCATGATTGCATCTTGTTGAATTTCCAAGAAAAATAGTACTTTATGTGCTTAAACACACAACTTTTGTGACTTTTCAAACTTTGAAGCTCGATAAATTCGGCAAATGAGGTCCAAATTTGTTAAGCAAAGTGTCAAATTAATCAGCTCGACGAGATTTTGAAGATGTCACAACACATCATGATTGCATCTTGTTGAATTTCCAAGAAAAATAGTACTTTATGTGCTTAAACACACAACTTTTGTGACTTTTCAAACTTTGAAGCTCCATAAATTCGGCAAATGAGGTCCAAATTTGTTAAGCAAAGTGTCAAATTAATCAGCTCGACGAGATTTTGAAGATGTCACAACACATCATGATTGCATCTTGTTGAATTTCCAAGAAAAATAGTACTTTATGTGCTTAAACACACAACTTTTGTGACTTTTCAAACTTTGAAGCTCGATAAATTCGGCAAATGAGGTCCAAATTTGTTAAGCAAAGTGTCAAATTAATCAGCTCGACGAGATTTTGAAGATGTCACAACACATCATGATTGCATCTTGTTGAATTTCCATGAAAAATTGTACTTTATGTGCTCAAACACACAACTTTTGTGACTTTTCAAACTTTGAAGCTCGATAACTTCGGCAAATGAGTACCAACTTTGTTAAACAAAGTGTCACATTAATCAGCTCGACGAGATTTTGAAGATGTCACAACACTTCATGATTGCATCTTGTTGAATTTCCATGAAAAATTGTACTTTATGTGCTCAAACACACAACTTTTGTGACTTTACAAAGTTTGAAGCTCGATAACTTCGGCAAATGAGAACCAAATTTGTTAAACAAAGTGTCAAATTAATCAGCTCGACGAGATTTTGAAGATGTCACAACATATCATGATTGCATCTTGTTGAATTTCCAAGAAAATTAGTACTTTATGTGCTCAAACACACAACTTTTGTGACTTTTCAAACTTTGAAGCTCGATAAATTCGGCAAATGAGGTCCAAATTTGTTAAGCAAAGTGTCAAATTAATCAGCTCGACGAGATTTTGAAGATGTCACAACATATCATGATTGCATCTTGTTGAATTTCCAAGAAAATTAGTACTTTATGTGCTCAAACACACAACTTTTGTGACTTTTCAAACTTTGAAGCTCGATAAATTCGGCAAATGAGGTCCAAATTTGTTAAGCAAAGTGTCAAATTAATCAGCTCGACGAGATTTTGAAGATGTCACAACACATTATGATTGCATCTTGTTGAATTTCCATGAAAAATAGTAATTTATGTGCTCAAACACACAACTTTTGTGACTTTTCAAACTTGGAAGCTCGATAAATTCGGCAAATGTGGACCAAATTTCTTAAACAAAGTGTCAAATTAATCAGCTCGACGAGATTTTGAAGATGTCACAACACATCATGATTGCATCTTGTTGAATTTCCATGAAAAATAGTACTTTATGTGCTCAAACACACAACTTTTGTGACTTTACAAAGTTTGAAGCTCGATAAATTCGGCAAATGAGGTCCAAATTTGTTAAGCAAAGTGTCAAATTAATCAGCTCGACGAGATTTTGAAGATGTCACAACACATTATGATTGCATCTTGTTGAATTTCCATGAAAAATAGTAATTTATGTGCTCAAACACACAACTTTTGTGACTTTTCAAACTTTGAAGCTCGATAAATTCGGCAAATGTGGACCAAATTTGTTAAACAAAGTGTCAAATTAATCAGCTCGACGAGATTTTGAAGATGTCACAACACATCATGATTGCATCTTGTTGAATTTCCATGAAAAATAGTACTTTATGTGCTCAAACACACAACTTTTGTGACTTTTCAAACTTTGAAGCTCGATAAATTCGGCAAATGAGGTCCAAATTTGTTAAGCAAAGTGTCAAATTAATCAGCTCGACGAGATTTTGAAGATGTCACAACACATTATGATTGCATCTTGTTGAATTTCCATGAAAAATAGTAATTTATGTGCTCAAACACACAACTTTTGTGACTTTTCAAACTTTGAAGCTCGATAAATTCGGCAAATGAGGTCCAAATTTGTTAAGCAAAGTGTCAAATTAATCAGCTCGACGAGATTTTGAAGATGTCACAACACATCATGATTGCATCTTGTTGAATTTCCATGAAAAATAGTACTTTATGTGCTCAAACACACAACTTTTGTGACTTTTCAAAGTTTGAAGCTCGATAACTTCGGCAAATGAGTACCAACATTGTTAAACAAAGTGTCACATTAACCAGCTCGACGAGATTTTGAAGATGTCACAACACATCATGATTGCATCTTGTTGAATTTCCAAGAAAAATAGTAATTTATGTGCTCAAACACACAACTTTTGTGACTTTTCAAACTTTGAAGCTCGATAAATTCGGCAAATGTGGACCAAATTTCTTAAACAAAGTGTCAAATTAATCAGCTCGATGACATTTTGAAGATGTCACAACATATCATGATTGCATCTTGTTGAATTTCCAAGAAAAATAGTACTTTATGTGCTCAAACACACAACTTTTGTGACTTTTCAAAGTTTGAAGCTCGATAACTTCGGCAAATGAGTACCAACATTGTTAAACAAAGTGTCACATTAACCAGCTCGACGAGATTTTGAAGATGTCACAACACATCATGATTGCATCTTGTTGAATTTCCAAGAAAAATAGTACTTTATGTGCTTAAACACACAACTTTTGTGACTTTTCAAACTTTGAAGCTCGATAAATTCGGCAAATGAGGTCCAAATTTGTTAAGCAAAGTGTCAAATTAATCAGCTCGACGAGATTTTGAAGATGTCACAACACATCATGATTGCATCTTGTTGAATTTCCATGAAAAATAGTACTTTATGTGCTTAAACACACAACTTTTGTGACTTTTCAAACTTTGAAGCTCGATAAATTCGGCAAATGAGGTCCAAATTTGTTAAGCAAAGTGTCAAATTAATCAGCTCGACGAGATTTTGAAGATGTCACAACACATCATGATTGCATCTTGTTGAATTTCCAAGAAAAATAGTACTTTATGTGCTTAAACACACAACTTTTGTGACTTTTCAAACTTTGAAGCTCGATAAATTCGGCAAATGAGGTCCAAATTTGTTAAGCAAAGTGTCAAATTAATCAGCTCGACGAGATTTTGAAGATGTCACAACACATCATGATTGCATCTTGTTGAATTTCCAAGAAAAATAGTACTTTATGTGCTTAAACACACAACTTTTGTGACTTTTCAAACTTTGAAGCTCGATAAATTCGGCAAATGAGGTCCAAATTTGTTAAGCAAAGTGTCAAATTAATCAGCTCGACGAGATTTTGAAGATGTCACAACACATCATGATTGCATCTTGTTGAATTTCCATGAAAAATAGTACTTTATGTGCTCAAACACACAACTTTTGTGACTTTACAAAGTTTGAAGCTCGATAAATTCGGCAAATGAGGTCCAAATTTGTTAAGCAAAGTGTCAAATTAATCAGCTCGACGAGATTTTGAAGATGTCACAACACATTATGATTGCATCTTGTTGAATTTCCATGAAAAATAGTAATTTATGTGCTCAAACACACAACTTTTGTGACTTTTCAAACTTTGAAGCTCGATAAATTCGGCAAATGTGGACCAAATTTGTTAAACAAAGTGTCAAATTAATCAGCTCGACGAGATTTTGAAGATGTCACAACACATCATGATTGCATCTTGTTGAATTTCCATGAAAAATAGTACTTTATGTGCTCAAACACACAACTTTTGTGACTTTTCAAACTTTGAAGCTCGATAAATTCGGCAAATGAGGTCCAAATTTGTTAAGCAAAGTGTCAAATTAATCAGCTCGACGAGATTTTGAAGATGTCACAACACATTATGATTGCATCTTGTTGAATTTCCATGAAAAATAGTAATTTATGTGCTCAAACACACAACTTTTGTGACTTTTCAAACTTTGAAGCTCGATAAATTCGGCAAATATGGACCAAATTTCTTAAACAAAGTGTCAAATTAATCAGCTCGACGAGATTTTGAAGATGTCACAACACATTATGATTGCATCTTGTTGAATTGCCATGAAAAATTGTACTTTATGTGCTCAAACACACAACTTTTGTGACTTTACAAAGTTTGAAGCTCGATAACTTCGGCAAATGAGAACCAAATTTGTTAAACAAAGTGTCAAATTAATTAGCTCGACGAGATTTTGAAGATGTCACAACACATCATGATTGCATCTTGTTGAATTTCCATGAAAAATAGTACTTTATGTGCTCAAACACACAACTTTTGTGACTTTTCAAACTTTGAATCTCGATAACTTCGGCAAATGAGGTCCAAATTTGTTAAACTAAGTGTCAAATTAATCAGCTCGATGACATTTTGAAGATGTCACAACATATCATGATTGGATCTTGTTGAATTTCCAAGAAAAATAGTACTTTATGTGCTCAAACACACAACTTTTGTGACTTTTCAAAGTTTGAAGCTCGATAACTTCGGCAAATGAGAACCAAATTTGTTAAACAAAGTGTCAAATTAATCAGCTCGATGACATTTTGAAGATGTCACAACATATCATGATTGCATCTTGTTGAATTTCCAAGAAAAATAGTACTTTATGTGCTCAAACACACAACTGTTGTGACTTTTCAAACTTTGAAGCTCGATAAATTCGGCAAATGAGGTCCAAATTTGTTAAGCAAAGTGTCAAATTAATCAGCTCGACGAGATTTTGAAGATGTCACAACACATTATGATTGCATCTTGTTGAATTTCCATGAAAAATAGTAATTTATGTGCTCAAACACACAACTTTTTTGACTTTTCAAATTTTGAAGCTCGATAACTTCGGCAAATGAGTACCAACATTGTTAAACAAAGTGTCACATTAATCAGCTCGACGACATTTTGAAGATGTCACAACATATCATGATTGCATCTTGTTGAATTTCCAAGAAAAATAGTACTTTATGTGCTCAAACACACAACTTTTGTGACTTTTCAAACTTTGAAGCTCGATAAATTCGGCAAATGAGTACCAACATTGTTAAACAAAGTGTCAAATTAATCAGCTCGACGAGATTTTGAAGATGTCACAACACATCATGATTGCATCTTGTTGAATTTCCATGAAAAATTGTACTTTATGTGCTCAAACACACAACTTTTGTGACTTTTCAAACTTTGAAGCTCGATAACTTCGGCAAATGAGTACCAACATTGTTAAACAAAGTGTCAAATTAATCAGCTCGACGAGATTTTGAAGATGTCACAACACATCATGATTGCATCTTGTTGAATTTCCATGAAAAATTGTACTTTATGTGCTCAAACACACAACTTTTGTGACTTTTCAAACTTTGAAGCTCGATAAATTCGGCAAATGAGTACCAACATTGTTAAACAAAGTGTCAAATTAATCAGCTCGACGAGATTTTGAAGATGTCACAACACTTCATGATTGCATCTTGTTGAATTTCCATGAAAAATTGTACTTTATGTGCTCAAACACACAACTTTTGTGACTTTACAAAGTTTGAAGCTCGATAACTTCGGCAAATGAGAACCAAATTTGTTAAACAAAGTGTCAAATTAATCAGCTCGACGAGATTTTGAAGATGTCACAACATATCATGATTGCATCTTGTTGAATTTCCAAGAAAATTAGTACTTTATGTGCTCAAACACACAACTTTTGTGACTTTTCAAACTTTGAAGCTCGATAAATTCGGCAAATGAGGTCCAAATTTGTTAAGCAAAGTGTCAAATTAATCAGCTCGACGAGATTTTGAAGATGTCACAACACATTATGATTGCATCTTGTTGAATTTCCATGAAAAATAGTAATTTATGTGCTCAAACACACAACTTTTGTGACTTTTCAAACTTTGAAGCTCGATAAATTCGGCAAATGAGTACCAACATTGTTAAACAAAGTGTCAAATTAATCAGCTCGACGAGATTTTGAAGATGTCACAACACATCATGATTGCATCTTGTTGAATTTCCATGAAAAATTGTACTTTATGTGCTCAAACACACAACTTTTGTGACTTTTCAAACTTTGAAGCTCGATAAATTCGGCAAATGAGTACCAACATTGTTAAACAAAGTGTCAAATTAATCAGCTCGACGAGATTTTGAAGATGTCACAACACTTCATGATTGCATCTTGTTGAATTTCCATGAAAAATTGTACTTTATGTGCTCAAACACACAACTTTTGTGACTTTACAAAGTTTGAAGCTCGATAACTTCGGCAAATGAGAACCAAATTTGTTAAACAAAGTGTCAAATTAATCAGCTCGACGAGATTTTGAAGATGTCACAACATATCATGATTGCATCTTGTTGAATTTCCAAGAAAATTAGTACTTTATGTGCTCAAACACACAACTTTTGTGACTTTTCAAACTTTGAAGCTCGATAAATTCGGCAAATGAGGTCCAAATTTGTTAAGCAAAGTGTCAAATTAATCAGCTCGACGAGATTTTGAAGATGTCACAACACATTATGATTGCATCTTGTTGAATTTCCATGAAAAATAGTAATTTATGTGCTCAAACACACAACTTTTGTGACTTTTCAAACTTTGAAGCTCGATAAATTCGGCAAATGTGGACCAAATTTCTTAAACAAAGTGTCAAATTAATCAGCTCGACGAGATTTTGAAGATGTCACAACACATCATGATTGCATCTTGTTGAATTTCCATGAAAAATAGTACTTTATGTGCTCAAACACACAACTTTTGTGACTTTACAAAGTTTGAAGCTCGATAAATTCGGCAAATGAGGTCCAAATTTGTTAAGCAAAGTGTCAAATTAATCAGCTCGACGAGATTTTGAAGATGTCACAACACATTATGATTGCATCTTGTTGAATTTCCATGAAAAATAGTAATTTATGTGCTCAAACACACAACTTTTGTGACTTTTCAAACTTTGAAGCTCGATAAATTCGGCAAATGTGGACCAAATTTGTTAAACAAAGTGTCAAATTAATCAGCTCGACGAGATTTTGAAGATGTCACAACACATCATGATTGCATCTTGTTGAATTTCCATGAAAAATAGTACTTTATGTGCTCAAACACACAACTTTTGTGACTTTACAAAGTTTGAAGCTCGATAACTTCGGCAAATGAGAACCAAATTTGTTAAACAAAGTGTCAAATTAATCAGCTCGACGAGATTTTGAAGATGTCACAACACATTATGATTGCATCTTGTTGAATTTCCATGAAAAATAGTAATTTATGTGCTCAAACACACAACTTTTGTGACTTTTCAAACTTTGAAGCTCGATAAATTCGGCAAATGTGGACCAAATTTGTTAAACAAAGTGTCAAATTAATCAGCTCGACGAGATTTTGAAGATGTCACAACACATCATGATTGCATCTTGTTGAATTTCCATGAAAAATAGTACTTTATGTGCTCAAACACACAACTTTTGTGACTTTTCAAACTTTGAAGCTCGATAAATTCGGCAAATGAGGTCCAAATTTGTTAAGCAAAGTGTCAAATTAATCAGCTCGACGAGATTTTGAAGATGTCACAACACATCATGATTGCATCTTGTTGAATTTCCATGAAAAATTGTACTTTATGTGCTCAAACACACAACTTTTGTGACTTTTCAAACTTTGAAGCTCGATAACTTCGGCAAATGAGTACCAACTTTGTTAAACAAAGTGTCACATTAATCAGCTCGACGAGATTTTGAAGATGTCACAACACTTCATGATTGCATCTTGTTGAATTTCCATGAAAAATTGTACTTTATGTGCTCAAAGACACAACTTTTGTGACTTTTCAAACTTTGAAGCTCGATAACTTCGGCAAATGAGGACCAAATTTGTTAAACAAAGTCTCAAATTAATCAGCTCGACGAGATTTTGAAGATGTCACAACACATTATGATTGCATCTTGTTGAATTTCCATGAAAAATAGTAATTTATGTGCTCAAACACACAACTTTTGTGACTTTTCAAATTTTGAAGCTCGATAACTTCGGCAAATGAGTACCAACATTGTTAAACAAAGTGTCACATTAATCAGCTCGACGACATTTTGAAGATGTCACAACATATCATGATTGCATCTTGTTGAATTTCCAAGAAAAATAGTACTTTATGTGCTCAAACACACAACTTTTGTGACTTTTCAAACTTTGAAGCTCGATAAATTCGGCAAATGAGTACCAACATTGTTAAACAAAGTGTCAAATTAATCAGCTCGACGAGATTTTGAAGATGTCACAACACATCATGATTGCATCTTGTTGAATTTCCATGAAAAATTGTACTTTATGTGCTCAAACACACAACTTTTGTGACTTTTCAAACTTTGAAGCTCGATAACTTCGGCAAATGAGTACCAACTTTGTTAAACAAAGTGTCACATTAATCAGCTCGACGAGATTTTGAAGATGTCACAACACTTCATGATTGCATCTTGTTGAATTTCCATGAAAAATTGTACTTTATGTGCTCAAACACACAACTTTTGTGACTTTACAAAGTTTGAAGCTCGATAACTTCGGCAAATGAGAACCAAATTTGTTAAACAAAGTGTCAAATTAATCAGCTCGACGAGATTTTGAAGATGTCACAACACATCATGATTGCATCTTGTTGAATTTCCATGAAAAATAGTACTTTATGTGCTCAAACACACAACTTTTGTGACTTTTCAAACTTTGAAGCTCGATAAATTCGGCAAATGAGGTCCAAATTTGTTAAGCAAAGTGTCAAATTAATCAGCTCGACGAGATTTTGAAGATGTCACAACACATTATGATTGCATCTTGTTGAATTTCCATGAAAAATAGTAATTTATGTGCTCAAACACACAACTTTTGTGACTTTTCAAACTTTGAAGCTCGATAAATTCGGCAAATGTGGACCAAATTTCTTAAACAAAGTGTCAAATTAATCAGCTCGATGACATTTTGAAGATGTCACAACACATTATGATTGCATCTTGTTGAATTTCCATGAAAAATAGTAATTTATGTGCTCAAACACACAACTTTTGTGACTTTTCAAATTTTGAAGCTCGATAACTTCGGCAAATGAGGACCAAATTTGTTAAACAAAGTCTCAAATTAATCAGCTCGACGAGATTTTGAAGATGTCACAACACATTATGATTGCATCTTGTTGAATTTCCATGAAAAATAGTAATTTATGTGCTCAAACACACAACTTTTGTGACTTTTCAAATTTTGAAGCTCGATAACTTCGGCAAATGAGTACCAACATTGTTAAACAAAGTGTCAAATTAATCAGCTCGACGAGATTTTGAAGATGTCACAACACATTATGATTGCATCTTGTTGAATTTCCATGAAAAATAGTAATTTATGTGCTCAAACACACAACTTTTGTGACTTTTCAAATTTTGAAGCTCGATAACTTCGGCAAATGACTACCAACATTGTTAAACAAAGTGTCAAATTAATCAGCTCGACGAGATTTTGAAGATGTCACAACATATCATGATTGCATCTTGTTGAATTTCCAAGAAAAATAGTACTTTATGTGCTCAAACACACAACTTTTGTGACTTTTCAAACTTTGAAGCTCGATAAATTCGGCAAATGAGTACCAACATTGTTAAACAAAGTGTCAAATTAATCAGCTCGACGAGATTTTGAAGATGTCACAACACATCATGATTGCATCTTGTTGAATTTCCATGAAAAATTGTACTTTATGTGCTCAAACACACAACTTTTGTGACTTTTCAAACTTTGAAGCTCGATAACTTCGGCAAATGAGTACCAACTTTGTTAAACAAAGTGTCAAATTAATCAGCTCGACGAGATTTTGAAGATGTCACAACACATCATGATTGCATCTTGTTGAATTTCCATGAAAAATAGTACTTTATGTGCTCAAACACACAACTTTTGTGACTTTTCAAATTTTGAAGCTCGATAACTTCGGCAAATGAGTACCAACATTGTTAAACAAAGTGTCACATTAATCAGCTCGACGACATTTTGAAGATGTCACAACATATCATGATTGCATCTTGTTGAATTTCCAAGAAAAATAGTACTTTATGTGCTCAAACACACAACTTTTGTGACTTTTCAAACTTTGAAGCTCGATAAATTCGGCAAATGAGTACCAACATTGTTAAACAAAGTGTCAAATTAATCAGCTCGACGAGATTTTGAAGATGTCACAACACATCATGATTGCATCTTGTTGAATTTCCATGAAAAATAGTACTTTATGTGCTCAAACACACAACTTTTGTGACTTTACAAAGTTTGAAGCTCGATAAATTCGGCAAATGAGGTCCAAATTTGTTAAGCAAAGTGTCAAATTAATCAGCTCGACGAGATTTTGAAGATGTCACAACACATTATGATTGCATCTTGTTGAATTTCCATGAAAAATAGTAATTTATGTGCTCAAACACACAACTTTTGTGACTTTTCAAACTTTGAAGCTCGATAAATTCGGCAAATGTGGACCAAATTTCTTAAACAAAGTGTCAAATTAATCAGCTCGACGAGATTTTGAAGATGTCACAACACATCATGATTGCATCTTGTTGAATTTCCATGAAAAATAGTACTTTATGTGCTCAAACACACAACTTTTGTGACTTTACAAAGTTTGAAGCTCGATAAATTCGGCAAATGAGGTCCAAATTTGTTAAGCAAAGTGTCAAATTAATCAGCTCGACGAGATTTTGAAGATGTCACAACACATCATGATTGCATCTTGTTGAATTTCCATGAAAAATAGTACTTTATGTGCTCAAACACACAACTTTTGTGACTTTTCAAACTTTGAAGTTCGATAAATTCGGCAAATGTGGACCAAATTTGTTAAACAAAGTGTCAAATTAATCAGCTCGACGAGATTTTGAAGATGTCACAACACATCATGATTGCATCTTGTTGAATTTCCATGAAAAATAGTACTTTATGTGCTCAAACACACAACTTTTGTGACTTTACAAAGTTTGAAGCTCGATAACTTCGGCAAATGAGAACCAAATTTGTTAAACAAAGTGTCAAATTAATCAGCTCGACGAGATTTTGAAGATGTCACAACACATTATGATTGCATCTTGTTGAATTTCCATGAAAAATAGTAATTTATGTGCTCAAACACACAACTTTTGTGACTTTTCAAACTTTGAAGCTCGATAAATTCGGCAAATGTGGACCAAATTTGTTAAACAAAGTGTCAAATTAATCAGCTCGACGAGATTTTGAAGATGTCACAACACATCATGATTGCATCTTGTTGAATTTCCATGAAAAATAGTACTTTATGTGCTCAAACACACAACTTTTGTGACTTTTCAAACTTTGAAGCTCGATAAATTCGGCAAATGAGGTCCAAATTTGTTAAGCAAAGTGTCAAATTAATCAGCTCGACGAGATTTTGAAGATGTCACAACACATCATGATTGCATCTTGTTGAATTTCCATGAAAAATTGTACTTTATGTGCTCAAACACACAACTTTTGTGACTTTTCAAACTTTGAAGCTCGATAACTTCGGCAAATGAGTACCAACTTTGTTAAACAAAGTGTCACATTAATCAGCTCGACGAGATTTTGAAGATGTCACAACACTTCATGATTGCATCTTGTTGAATTTCCATGAAAAATTGTACTTTATGTGCTCAAACACACAACTTTTGTGACTTTTCAAACTTTGAAGCTCGATAACTTCGGCAAATGAGGACCAAATTTGTTAAACAAAGTCTCAAATTAATCAGCTCGACGAGATTTTGAAGATGTCACAACACATTATGATTGCATCTTGTTGAATTTCCATGAAAAATAGTAATTTATGTGCTCAAACACACAACTTTTGTGACTTTTCAAATTTTGAAGCTCGATAACTTCGGCAAATGAGTACCAACATTGTTAAACAAAGTGTCACATTAATCAGCTCGACGACATTTTGAAGATGTCACAACATATCATGATTGCATCTTGTTGAATTTCCAAGAAAAATAGTACTTTATGTGCTCAAACACACAACTTTTGTGACTTTTCAAACTTTGAAGCTCGATAAATTCGGCAAATGAGTACCAACATTGTTAAACAAAGTGTCAAATTAATCAGCTCGACGAGATTTTGAAGATGTCACAACACATCATGATTGCATCTTGTTGAATTTCCATGAAAAATTGTACTTTATGTGCTCAAACACACAACTTTTGTGACTTTTCAAACTTTGAAGCTCGATAACTTCGGCAAATGAGTACCAACTTTGTTAAACAAAGTGTCACATTAATCAGCTCGACGA
Source organism: Euwallacea fornicatus (assembly GCF_040115645.1). Lineage (NCBI taxonomy): Eukaryota > Metazoa > Arthropoda > Insecta > Coleoptera > Curculionidae > Euwallacea > Euwallacea fornicatus. The sequence goes on along the minus strand of NW_027096026.1, from coordinate 509,752 downwards.
GATTTTGAAGATGTCACAACACTTCATGATTGCATCTTGTTGAATTTCCATGAAAAATTGTACTTTATGTGCTCAAACACACAACTTTTGTGACTTTACAAAGTTTGAAGCTCGATAACTTCGGCAAATGAGAACCAAATTTGTTAAACAAAGTGTCAAATTAATCAGCTCGACGAGATTTTGAAGATGTCACAACACATCATGATTGCATCTTGTTGAATTTCCATGAAAAATAGTACTTTATGTGCTCAAACACACAACTTTTGTGACTTTTCAAACTTTGAAGCTCGATAAATTCGGCAAATGAGGTCCAAATTTGTTAAGCAAAGTGTCAAATTAATCAGCTCGACGAGATTTTGAAGATGTCACAACACATTATGATTGCATCTTGTTGAATTTCCATGAAAAATAGTAATTTATGTGCTCAAACACACAACTTTTGTGACTTTTCAAACTTTGAAGCTCGATAAATTCGGCAAATGTGGACCAAATTTCTTAAACAAAGTGTCAAATTAATCAGCTCGATGACATTTTGAAGATGTCACAACACATTATGATTGCATCTTGTTGAATTTCCATGAAAAATAGTAATTTATGTGCTCAAACACACAACTTTTGTGACTTTTCAAATTTTGAAGCTCGATAACTTCGGCAAATGAGGACCAAATTTGTTAAACAAAGTCTCAAATTAATCAGCTCGACGAGATTTTGAAGATGTCACAACACATTATGATTGCATCTTGTTGAATTTCCATGAAAAATAGTAATTTATGTGCTCAAACACACAACTTTTGTGACTTTTCAAATTTTGAAGCTCGATAACTTCGGCAAATGAGTACCAACATTGTTAAACAAAGTGTCACATTAATCAGCTCGACGACATTTTGAAGATGTCACAACATATCATGATTGCATCTTGTTGAATTTCCAAGAAAAATAGTACTTTATGTGCTCAAACACACAACTTTTGTGACTTTTCAAACTTTGAAGCTCGATAAATTCGGCAAATGAGTACCAACATTGTTAAACAAAGTGTCAAATTAATCAGCTCGACGAGATTTTGAAGATGTCACAACACATCATGATTGCATCTTGTTGAATTTCCATGAAAAATTGTACTTTATGTGCTCAAACACACAACTTTTGTGACTTTTCAAACTTTGAAGCTCGATAACTTCGGCAAATGAGTACCAACTTTGTTAAACAAAGTGTCAAATTAATCAGCTCGACGAGATTTTGAAGATGTCACAACACATCATGATTGCATCTTGTTGAATTTCCATGAAAAATAGTACTTTATGTGCTCAAACACACAACTTTTGTGACTTTTCAAATTTTGAAGCTCGATAACTTCGGCAAATGAGTACCAACATTGTTAAACAAAGTGTCACATTAATCAGCTCGACGACATTTTGAAGATGTCACAACATATCATGATTGCATCTTGTTGAATTTCCAAGAAAAATAGTACTTTATGTGCTCAAACACACAACTTTTGTGACTTTTCAAACTTTGAAGCTCGATAAATTCGGCAAATGAGTACCAACATTGTTAAACAAAGTGTCAAATTAATCAGCTCGACGAGATTTTGAAGATGTCACAACACATCATGATTGCATCTTGTTGAATTTCCATGAAAAATTGTACTTTATGTGCTCAAACACACAACTTTTGTGACTTTTCAAACTTTGAAGCTCGATAACTTCGGCAAATGAGTACCAACTTTGTTAAACAAAGTGTCAAATTAATCAGCTCGACGAGATTTTGAAGATGTCACAACACATCATGATTGCATCTTGTTGAATTTCCATGAAAAATTGTACTTTATGTGCTCAAACACACAACTTTTGTGACTTTTCAAACTTTGAAGCTCGATAACTTCGGCAAATGAGTACCAACTTTGTTAAACAAAGTGTCAAATTAATCAGCTCGACGAGATTTTGAAGATGTCACAACACATCATGATTGCATCTTGTTGAATTTCCATGAAAAATAGTAATTTATGTGCTCAAACACACAACTTTTGTGACTTTTCAAATTTTGAAGCTCGATAACTTCGGCAAATGAGTACCAACATTGTTAAACAAAGTGTCACATTAATCAGCTCGACGACATTTTGAAGATGTCACAACATATCATGATTGCATCTTGTTGAATTTCCAAGAAAAATAGTACTTTATGTGCTCAAACACACAACTTTTGTGACTTTTCAAACTTTGAAGCTCGATAAATTCGGCAAATGAGTACCAACATTGTTAAACAAAGTGTCAAATTAATCAGCTCGACGAGATTTTGAAGATGTCACAACACATCATGATTGCATCTTGTTGAATTTCCATGAAAAATTGTACTTTATGTGCTCAAACACACAACTTTTGTGACTTTTCAAACTTTGAAGCTCGATAACTTCGGCAAATGAGTACCAACTTTGTTAAACAAAGTGTCACATTAATCAGCTCGACGAGATTTTGAAGATGTCACAACACTTCATGATTGCATCTTGTTGAATTTCCATGAAAAATTGTACTTTATGTGCTCAAACACACAACTTTTGTGACTTTACAAAGTTTGAAGCTCGATAACTTCGGCAAATGAGAACCAAATTTGTTAAACAAAGTGTCAAATTAATCAGCTCGACGAGATTTTGAAGATGTCACAACACATCATGATTGCATCTTGTTGAATTTCCATGAAAAATAGTACTTTATGTGCTCAAACACACAACTTTTGTGACTTTTCAAACTTTGAAGCTCGATAACTTCGGCAAATGAGGACCAAATTTGTTAAACAAAGTCTCAAATTAATCAGCTCGACGAGATTTTGAAGATGTCACAACACATCATGATTGCATCTTGTTGAATTTCCATGAAAAATAGTAATTTATGTGCTCAAACACTCAACTTTTGTGACTTTTCAAATTTTGAAGCTCGATAACTTCGGCAAATGAGTACCAACATTGTTAAACAAAGTGTCACATTAATCAGCTCGACGACATTTTGAAGATGTCACAACATATCATGATTGCATCTTGTTGAATTTCCAAGAAAAATAGTACTTTATGTGCTCAAACACACAACTTTTGTGACTTTACAAAGTTTGAAGCTCGATAACTTCGGCAAATGAGAACCAAATTTGTTAAACAAAGTGTCAAATTAATCAGCTCGACGAGATTTTGAAGATGTCACAACACTTCATGATTGCATCTTGTTGAATTTCCATGAAAAATTGTACTTTATGTGCTCAAACACACAACTTTTGTGACTTTACAAAGTTTGAAGCTCGATAACTTCGGCAAATGAGAACCAAATTTGTTAAACAAAGTGTCAAATTAATCAGCTCGACGAGATTTTGAAGATGTCACAACACATCATGATTGCATCTTGTTGAATTTCCATGAAAAATAGTACTTTATGTGCTCAAACACACAACTTTTGTGACTTTTCAAACTTTGAAGCTCGATAAATTCGGCAAATGAGGTCCAAATTTGTTAAGCAAAGTGTCAAATTAATCAGCTCGACGAGATTTTGAAGATGTCACAACACATTATGATTGCATCTTGTTGAATTTCCATGAAAAATAGTAATTTATGTGCTCAAACACACAACTTTTGTGACTTTTCAAACTTTGAAGCTCGATAAATTCGGCAAATGTGGACCAAATTTGTTAAACAAAGTGTCAAATTAATCAGCTCGACGAGATTTTGAAGATGTCACAACACATCATGATTGCATCTTGTTGAATTTCCATGAAAAATAGTACTTTATGTGCTCAAACACACAACTTTTGTGACTTTTCAAACTTTGAAGCTCGATAAATTCGGCAAATGAGGTCCAAATTTGTTAAGCAAAGTGTCAAATTAATCAGCTCGACGAGATTTTGAAGATGTCACAACACATCATGATTGCATCTTGTTGAATTTCCATGAAAAATTGTACTTTATGTGCTCAAACACACAACTTTTGTGACTTTTCAAACTTTGAAGCTCGATAACTTCGGCAAATGAGTACCAACTTTGTTAAACAAAGTGTCACATTAATCAGCTCGACGAGATTTTGAAGATGTCACAACACTTCATGATTGCATCTTGTTGAATTTCCATGAAAAATTGTACTTTATGTGCTCAAACACACAACTTTTGTGACTTTACAAAGTTTGAAGCTCGATAACTTCGGCAAATGAGAACCAAATTTGTTAAACAAAGTGTCAAATTAATCAGCTCGACGAGATTTTGAAGATGTCACAACACATCATGATTGCATCTTGTTGAATTTCCATGAAAAATAGTACTTTATGTGCTCAAACACACAACTTTTGTGACTTTTCAAACTTTGAAGCTCGATAAATTCGGCAAATGAGGTCCAAATTTGTTAAGCAAAGTGTCAAATTAATCAGCTCGACGAGATTTTGAAGATGTCACAACACATTATGATTGCATCTTGTTGAATTTCCATGAAAAATAGTAATTTATGTGCTCAAACACACAACTTTTGTGACTTTTCAAACTTTGAAGCTCGATAACTTCGGCAAATGAGTACCAACATTGTTAAACAAAGTGTCACATTAATCAGCTCGACGACATTTTGAAGATGTCACAACATATCATGATTGCATCTTGTTGAATTTCCAAGAAAAATAGTACTTTATGTGCTCAAACACACAACTTTTGTGACTTTACAAAGTTTGAAGCTCGATAACTTCGGCAAATGAGAACCAAATTTGTTAAACAAAGTGTCAAATTAATCAGCTCGACGAGATTTTGAAGATGTCACAACACTTCATGATTGCATCTTGTTGAATTTCCATGAAAAATTGTACTTTATGTGCTCAAACACACAACTTTTGTGACTTTACAAAGTTTGAAGCTCGATAACTTCGGCAAATGAGAACCAAATTTGTTAAACAAAGTGTCAAATTAATCAGCTCGACGAGATTTTGAAGATGTCACAACACATCATGATTGCATCTTGTTGAATTTCCATGAAAAATAGTACTTTATGTGCTCAAACACACAACTTTTGTGACTTTTCAAACTTTGAAGCTCGATAACTTCGGCAAATGAGTACCAACTTTGTTAAACAAAGTGTCACATTAATCAGCTCGACGAGATTTTGAAGATGTCACAACACTTCATGATTGCATCTTGTTGAATTTCCATGAAAAATTGTACTTTATGTGCTCAAACACACAACTTTTGTGACTTTTCAAACTTTGAAGCTCGATAACTTCGGCAAATGAGGACCAAATTTGTTAAACAAAGTCTCAAATTAATCAGCTCGACGAGATTTTGAAGATGTCACAACACATTATGATTGCATCTTGTTGAATTTCCATGAAAAATAGTAATTTATGTGCTCAAACACACAACTTTTGTGACTTTTCAAATTTTGAAGCTCGATAACTTCGGCAAATGAGTACCAACATTGTTAAACAAAGTGTCACATTAATCAGCTCGACGAGATTTTGAAGATGTCACAACACTTCATGATTGCATCTTGTTGAATTTCCATGAAAAATAGTACTTTATGTGCTCAAACACACAACTTTTGTGACTTTTCAAACTTTGAAGCTCGATAAATTCGGCAAATGAGTACCAACATTGTTAAACAAAGTGTCAAATTAATCAGCTCGACGAGATTTTGAAGATGTCACAACACATCATGATTGCATCTTGTTGAATTTCCATGAAAAATTGTACTTTATGTGCTCAAACACACAACTTTTGTGACTTTTCAAACTTTGAAGCTCGATAAATTCGGCAAATGTGGACCAAATTTGTTAAACAAAGTGTCAAATTAATCAGCTCGACGAGATTTTGAAGATGTCACAACACATCATGATTGCATCTTGTTGAATTTCCATGAAAAATAGTACTTTATGTGCTCAAACACACAACTTTTGTGACTTTTCAAACTTTGAAGCTCGATAAATTCGGCAAATGAGGTCCAAATTTGTTAAGCAAAGTGTCAAATTAATCAGCTCGACGAGATTTTGAAGATGTCACAACACATCATGATTGCATCTTGTTGAATTTCCATGAAAAATTGTACTTTATGTGCTCAAACACACAACTTTTGTGACTTTTCAAACTTTGAAGCTCGATAACTTCGGCAAATGAGTACCAACTTTGTTAAACAAAGTGTCACATTAATCAGCTCGACGAGATTTTGAAGATGTCACAACACTTCATGATTGCATCTTGTTGAATTTCCATGAAAAATTGTACTTTATGTGCTCAAACACACAACTTTTGTGACTTTTCAAACTTTGAAGCTCGATAACTTCGGCAAATGAGGACCAAATTTGTTAAACAAAGTGTCAAATTAATCAGCTCGACGAGATTTTGAAGATGTCACAACACATCATGATTGCATCTTGTTGAATTTCCATGAAAAATAGTACTTTATGTGCTCAAACACACAACTTTTGTGACTTTTCAAACTTTGAAGCTCGATAAATTCGGCAAATGAGGTCCAAATTTGTTAAGCAAAGTGTCAAATTAATCAGCTCGACGAGATTTTGAAGATGTCACAACACATTATGATTGCATCTTGTTGAATTTCCATGAAAAATAGTAATTTATGTGCTCAAACACACAACTTTTGTGACTTTTCAAACTTTGAAGCTCGATAAATTCGGCAAATGTGGACCAAATTTGTTAAACAAAGTGTCAAATTAATCAGCTCGACGAGATTTTGAAGATGTCACAACACATCATGATTGCATCTTGTTGAATTTCCATGAAAAATAGTAATTTATGTGCTCAAACACACAACTTTTGTGACTTTTCAAACTTTGAAGCTCGATAAATTCGGCAAATGAGGTCCAAATTTGTTAAGCAAAGTGTCAAATTAATCAGCTCGACGAGATTTTGAAGATGTCACAACACATCATGATTGCATCTTGTTGAATTTCCATGAAAAATTGTACTTTATGTGCTCAAACACACAACTTTTGTGACTTTTCAAACTTTGAAGCTCGATAACTTCGGCAAATGAGTACCAACTTTGTTAAACAAAGTGTCACATTAATCAGCTCGACGAGATTTTGAAGATGTCACAACACTTCATGATTGCATCTTGTTGAATTTCCATGAAAAATTGTACTTTATGTGCTCAAACACACAACTTTTGTGACTTTACAAAGTTTGAAGCTCGATAACTTCGGCAAATGAGAACCAAATTTGTTAAACAAAGTGTCAAATTAATCAGCTCGACGAGATTTTGAAGATGTCACAACACATCATGATTGCATCTTGTTGAATTTCCATGAAAAATAGTACTTTATGTGCTCAAACACACAACTTTTGTGACTTTTCAAACTTTGAAGCTCGATAAATTCGGCAAATGAGGTCCAAATTTGTTAAGCAAAGTGTCAAATTAATCAGCTCGACGAGATTTTGAAGATGTCACAACACATTATGATTGCATCTTGTTGAATTTCCATGAAAAATAGTAATTTATGTGCTCAAACACACAACTTTTGTGACTTTTCAAACTTTGAAGCTCGATAAATTCGGCAAATGTGGACCAAATTTCTTAAACAAAGTGTCAAATTAATCAGCTCGATGACATTTTGAAGATGTCACAACACATTATGATTGCATCTTGTTGAATTTCCATGAAAAATAGTAATTTATGTGCTCAAACACACAACTTTTGTGACTTTTCAAATTTTGAAGCTCGATAACTTCGGCAAATGAGGAACAAATTTGTTAAACAAAGTCTCAAATTAATCAGCTCGACGAGATTTTGAAGATGTCACAACACATTATGATTGCATCTTGTTGAATTTCCATGAAAAATAGTAATTTATGTGCTCAAACACACAACTTTTGTGACTTTTCAAATTTTGAAGCTCGATAACTTCGGCAAATGAGTACCAACATTGTTAAACAAAGTGTCACATTAATCAGCTCGACGACATTTTGAAGATGTCACAACATATCATGATTGCATCTTGTTGAATTTCCAAGAAAAATAGTACTTTATGTGCTCAAACACACAACTTTTGTGACTTTTCAAACTTTGAAGCTCGATAAATTCGGCAAATGAGTACCAACATTGTTAAACAAAGTGTCAAATTAATCAGCTCGACGAGATTTTGAAGATGTCACAACACATCATGATTGCATCTTGTTGAATTTCCATGAAAAATTGTACTTTATGTGCCCAAACACACAACTTTTGTGACTTTTCAAACTTTGAAGCTCGATAACTTCGGCAAATGAGTACCAACTTTGTTAAACAAAGTGTCAAATTAATCAGCTCGACGAGATTTTGAAGATGTCACAACACATCATGATTGCATCTTGTTGAATTTCCATGAAAAATTGTACTTTATGTGCTCAAACACACAACTTTTGTGACTTTTCAAACTTTGAAGCTCGATAACTTCGGCAAATGAGTACCAACTTTGTTAAACAAAGTGTCAAATTAATCAGCTCGACGAGATTTTGAAGATGTCACAACACATCATGATTGCATCTTGTTGAATTTCCATGAAAAATAGTAATTTATGTGCTCAAACACACAACTTTTGTGACTTTTCAAATTTTGAAGCTCGATAACTTCGGCAAATGAGTACCAACATTGTTAAACAAAGTGTCACATTAATCAGCTCGACGACATTTTGAAGATGTCACAACATATCATGATTGCATCTTGTTGAATTTCCAAGAAAAATAGTACTTTATGTGCTCAAACACACAACTTTTGTGACTTTACAAAGTTTGAAGCTCGATAACTTCGGCAAATGAGAACCAAATTTGTTAAACAAAGTGTCAAATTAATCAGCTCGACGAGATTTTGAAGATGTCACAACACATCATGATTGCATCTTGTTGAATTTCCATGAAAAATAGTACTTTATGTGCTCAAACACACAACTTTTGTGACTTTTCAAACTTTGAAGCTCGATAAATTCGGCAAATGAGGTCCAAATTTGTTAAGCAAAGTGTCAAATTAATCAGCTCGACGAGATTTTGAAGATGTCACAACACATTATGATTGCATCTTGTTGAATTTCCATGAAAAATAGTAATTTATGTGCTCAAACACACAACTTTTGTGACTTTTCAAACTTTGAAGCTCGATAAATTCGGCAAATGTGGACCAAATTTGTTAAACAAAGTGTCAAATTAATCAGCTCGACGAGATTTTGAAGATGTCACAACACATCATGATTGCATCTTGTTGAATTTCCATGAAAAATAGTAATTTATGTGCTCAAACACACAACTTTTGTGACTTTTCAAACTTTGAAGCTCGATAAATTCGGCAAATGAGGTCCAAATTTGTTAAGCAAAGTGTCAAATTAATCAGCTCGACGAGATTTTGAAGATGTCACAACACATCATGATTGCATCTTGTTGAATTTCCATGAAAAATTGTACTTTATGTGCTCAAACACACAACTTTTGTGACTTTTCAAACTTTGAAGCTCGATAACTTCGGCAAATGAGTACCAACTTTGTTAAACAAAGTGTCACATTAATCAGCTCGACGAGATTTTGAAGATGTCACAACACTTCATGATTGCATCTTGTTGAATTTCCATGAAAAATTGTACTTTATGTGCTCAAACACACAACTTTTGTGACTTTACAAAGTTTGAAGCTCGATAACTTCGGCAAATGAGAACCAAATTTGTTAAACAAAGTGTCAAATTAATCAGCTCGACGAGATTTTGAAGATGTCACAACACATCATGATTGCATCTTGTTGAATTTCCATGAAAAATAGTACTTTATGTGCTCAAACACACAACTTTTGTGACTTTTCAAACTTTGAAGCTCGATAAATTCGGCAAATGAGGTCCAAATTTGTTAAGCAAAGTGTCAAATTAATCAGCTCGACGAGATTTTGAAGATGTCACAACACATTATGATTGCATCTTGTTGAATTTCCATGAAAAATAGTAATTTATGTGCTCAAACACACAACTTTTGTGACTTTTCAAACTTTGAAGCTCGATAAATTCGGCAAATGTGGACCAAATTTCTTAAACAAAGTGTCAAATTAATCAGCTCGATGACATTTTGAAGATGTCACAACACATTATGATTGCATCTTGTTGAATTTCCATGAAAAATAGTAATTTATGTGCTCAAACACACAACTTTTGTGACTTTTCAAATTTTGAAGCTCGATAACTTCGGCAAATGAGGACCAAATTTGTTAAACAAAGTCTCAAATTAATCAGCTCGACGAGATTTTGAAGATGTCACAACACATTATGATTGCATCTTGTTGAATTTCCATGAAAAATAGTAATTTATGTGCTCAAACACACAACTTTTGTGACTTTTCAAATTTTGAAGCTCGATAACTTCGGCAAATGAGTACCAACATTGTTAAACAAAGTGTCACATTAATCAGCTCGACGACATTTTGAAGATGTCACAACATATCATGATTGCATCTTGTTGAATTTCCAAGAAAAATAGTACTTTATGTGCTCAAACACACAACTTTTGTGACTTTTCAAACTTTGAAGCTCGATAAATTCGGCAAATGAGTACCAACATTGTTAAACAAAGTGTCAAATTAATCAGCTCGACGAGATTTTGAAGATGTCACAACACATCATGATTGCATCTTGTTGAATTTCCATGAAAAATTGTACTTTATGTGCTCAAACACACAACTTTTGTGACTTTTCAAACTTTGAAGCTCGATAACTTCGGCAAATGAGTACCAACTTTGTTAAACAAAGTGTCAAATTAATCAGCTCGACGAGATTTTGAAGATGTCACAACACATCATGATTGCATCTTGTTGAATTTCCATGAAAAATAGTACTTTATGTGCTCAAACACACAACTTTTGTGACTTTTCAAATTTTGAAGCTCGATAACTTCGGCAAATGAGTACCAACATTGTTAAACAAAGTGTCACATTAATCAGCTCGACGACATTTTGAAGATGTCACAACATATCATGATTGCATCTTGTTGAATTTCCAAGAAAAATAGTACTTTATGTGCTCAAACACACAACTTTTGTGACTTTTCAAACTTTGAAGCTCGATAAATTCGGCAAATGAGTACCAACATTGTTAAACAAAGTGTCAAATTAATCAGCTCGACGAGATTTTGAAGATGTCACAACACATCATGATTGCATCTTGTTGAATTTCCATGAAAAATTGTACTTTATGTGCCCAAACACACAACTTTTGTGACTTTTCAAACTTTGAAGCTCGATAACTTCGGCAAATGAGTACCAACTTTGTTAAACAAAGTGTCAAATTAATCAGCTCGACGAGATTTTGAAGATGTCACAACACATCATGATTGCATCTTGTTGAATTTCCATGAAAAATTGTACTTTATGTGCTCAAACACACAACTTTTGTGACTTTTCAAACTTTGAAGCTCGATAACTTCGGCAAATGAGTACCAACTTTGTTAAACAAAGTGTCAAATTAATCAGCTCGACGAGATTTTGAAGATGTCACAACACATCATGATTGCATCTTGTTGAATTTCCATGAAAAATAGTAATTTATGTGCTCAAACACACAACTTTTGTGACTTTTCAAATTTTGAAGCTCGATAACTTCGGCAAATGAGGACCAAATTTGTTAAACAAAGTCTCAAATTAATCAGCTCGACGAGATTTTGAAGATGTCACAACACATTATGATTGCATCTTGTTGAATTTCCATGAAAAATAGTAATTTATGTGCTCAAACACACAACTTTTGTGACTTTTCAAACTTTGAAGCTCGATAAATTCGGCAAATGAGGTCCAAATTTGTTAAGCAAAGTGTCAAATTAATCAGCTCGACGAGATTTTGAAGATGTCACAACACATCATGATTGCATCTTGTTGAATTTCCATGAAAAATTGTACTTTATGTGCTCAAACACACAACTTTTGTGACTTTTCAAACTTTGAAGCTCGATAACTTCGGCAAATGAGAACCAAATTTGTTAAACAAAGTGTCACATTAATCAGCTCGATGACATTTTGAAGATGTCACAACACATTATGATTGCATCTTGTTGAATTTCCATGAAAAATAGTAATTTATGTGCTCAAACACACAACTTTTGTGACTTTTCAAATTTTGAAGCTCGATAACTTCGGCAAATGAGGACCAAATTTGTTAAACAAAGTCTCAAATTAATCAGCTCGACGAGATTTTGAAGATGTCACAACACATTATGATTGCATCTTGTTGAATTTCCATGAAAAATAGTAATTTATGTGCTCAAACACACAACTTTTGTGACTTTTCAAACTTTGAAGCTCGATAAATTCGGCAAATGTGGACCAAATTTCTTAAACAAAGTGTCAAATTAATCAGCTCGATGACATTTTGAAGATGTCACAACACATTATGATTGCATCTTGTTGAATTTCCATGAAAAATAGTAATTTATGTGCTCAAACACACAACTTTTGTGACTTTTCAAATTTTGAAGCTCGATAACTTCGGCAAATGAGGACCAAATTTGTTAAACAAAGTCTCAAATTAATCAGCTCGACGAGATTTTGAAGATGTCACAACACATTATGATTGCATCTTGTTGAATTTCCATGAAAAATAGTAATTTATGTGCTCAAACACACAACTTTTGTGACTTTTCAAATTTTGAAGCTCGATAACTTCGGCAAATGAGTACCAACATTGTTAAACAAAGTGTCACATTAATCAGCTCGACGACATTTTGAAGATGTCACAACACTTCATGATTGCATCTTGTTGAATTTCCATGAAAAATTGTACTTTATGTGCTCAAACACACAACTTTTGTGACTTTACAAAGTTTGAAGCTCGATAACTTCGGCAAATGAGAACCAAATTTGTTAAACAAAGTGTCAAATTAATCAGCTCGACGAGATTTTGAAGATGTCACAACACATCATGATTGCATCTTGTTGAATTTCCATGAAAAATAGTACTTTATGTGCTCAAACACACATCTTTTGTGACTTTTCAAACTTTGAAGCTCGATAAATTCGGCAAATGAGGTCCAAATTTGTTAAGCAAAGTGTCAAATTAATCAGCTCGACGAGATTTTGAAGATGTCACAACACATTATGATTGCATCTTGTTGAATTTCCATGAAAAATAGTAATTTATGTGCTCAAACACACAACTTTTGTGACTTTTCAAACTTTGAAGCTCGATAAATTCGGCAAATGTGGACCAAATTTGTTAAACAAAGTGTCAAATTAATCAGCTCGACGAGATTTTGAAGATGTCACAACACATCATGATTGCATCTTGTTGAATTTCCATGAAAAATAGTACTTTATGTGCTCAAACACACAACTTTTGTGACTTTTCAAACTTTGAAGCTCGATAAATTCGGCAAATGAGGTCCAAATTTGTTAAGCAAAGTGTCAAATTAATCAGCTCGACGAGATTTTGAAGATGTCACAACACATCATGATTGCATCTTGTTGAATTTCCATGAAAAATTGTACTTTATGTGCTCAAACACACAACTTTTGTGACTTTTCAAACTTTGAAGCTCGATAACTTCGGCAAATGAGTACCAACTTTGTTAAACAAAGTGTCACATTAATCAGCTCGACGAGATTTTGAAGATGTCACAACACATCATGATTGCATCTTGTTGAATTTCCATGAAAAATAGTACTTTATGTGCTCAAACACACAACTTTTGTGACTTTACAAAGTTTGAAGCTCGATAACTTCGGCAAATGAGAACCAAATTTGTTAAACAAAGTGTCAAATTAATCAGCTCGACGAGATTTTGAAGATGTCACAACACATCATGATTGCATCTTGTTGAATTTCCATGAAAAATAGTACTTTATGTGCTCAAACACACAACTTTTGTGACTTTTCAAACTTTGAAGCTCGATAAATTCGGCAAATGAGGTCCAAATTTGTTAAGCAAAGTGTCAAATTAATCAGCTCGACGAGATTTTGAAGATGTCACAACACATTATGATTGCATCTTGTTGAATTTCCATGAAAAATAGTAATTTATGTGCTCAAACACACAACTTTTGTGACTTTTCAAACTTTGAAGCTCGATAAATTCGGCAAATGTGGACCAAATTTCTTAAACAAAGTGTCAAATTAATCAGCTCGATGACATTTTGAAGATGTCACAACATATCATGATTGCATCTTGTTGAATTTCCAAGAAAAATAGTACTTTATGTGCTCAAACACACAACTTTTGTGACTTTACAAAGTTTGAAGCTCGATAACTTCGGCAAATGAGAACCAAATTTGTTAAACAAAGTGTCACATTAATCAGCTCGACGAGATTTTGAAGATGTCACAACACATTATGATTGCATCTTGTTGAATTTCCATGAAAAATAGTAATTTATGTGCTCAAACACACAACTTTTGTGACTTTTCAAACTTTGAAGCTCGATAAATTCGGCAAATGTGGACCAAATTTGTTAAACAAAGTGTCAAATTAATCAGCTCGACGAGATTTTGAAGATGTCACAACACATCATGATTGCATCTTGTTGAATTTCCATGAAAAATAGTACTTTATGTGCTCAAACACACAACTTTTGTGACTTTTCAAACTTTGAAGCTCGATAAATTCGGCAAATGAGGTCCAAATTTGTTAAGCAAAGTGTCAAATTAATCAGCTCGACGAGATTTTGAAGATGTCACAACACATCATGATTGCATCTTGTTGAATTTCCATGAAAAATTGTACTTTATGTGCTCAAACACACAACTTTTGTGACTTTTCAAACTTTGAAGCTCGATAACTTCGGCAAATGAGTACCAACTTTGTTAAACAAAGTGTCACATTAATCAGCTCGACGAGATTTTGAAGATGTCACAACACATCATGATTGCATCTTGTTGAATTTCCATGAAAAATAGTACTTTATGTGCTCAAACACACAACTTTTGTGACTTTACAAAGTTTGAAGCTCGATAACTTCGGCAAATGAGAACCAAATTTGTTAAACAAAGTGTCAAATTAATCAGCTCGACGAGATTTTGAAGATGTCACAACACATCATGATTGCATCTTGTTGAATTTCCATGAAAAATAGTACTTTATGTGCTCAAACACACAACTTTTGTGACTTTTCAAACTTTGAAGCTCGATAAATTCGGCAAATGAGGTCCAAATTTGTTAAGCAAAGTGTCAAATTAATCAGCTCGACGAGATTTTGAAGATGTCACAACACATTATGATTGCATCTTGTTGAATTTCCATGAAAAATAGTAATTTATGTGCTCAAACACACAACTTTTGTGACTTTTCAAACTTTGAAGCTCGATAAATTCGGCAAATGTGGACCAAATTTCTTAAACAAAGTGTCAAATTAATCAGCTCGATGACATTTTGAAGATGTCACAACATATCATGATTGCATCTTGTTGAATTTCCAAGAAAAATAGTACTTTATGTGCTCAAACACACAACTTTTGTGACTTTACAAAGTTTGAAGCTCGATAACTTCGGCAAATGAGAACCAAATTTGTTAAACAAAGTGTCACATTAATCAGCTCGACGAGATTTTGAAGATGTCACAACACATTATGATTGCATCTTGTTGAATTTCCATGAAAAATAGTAATTTATGTGCTCAAACACACAACTTTTGTGACTTTTCAAACTTTGAAGCTCGATAAATTCGGCAAATGTGGACCAAATTTCTTAAACAAAGTGTCAAATTAATCAGCTCGACGAGATTTTGAAGATGTCACAACACATCATGATTGCATCTTGTTGAATTTCCATGAAAAATAGTACTTTATGTGCTCAAACACACAACTTTTGTGACTTTTCAAACTTTGAAGCTCGATAAATTCGGCAAATGAGGTCCAAATTTGTTAAGCAAAGTGTCAAATTAATCAGCTCGACGAGATTTTGAAGATGTCACAACACATCATGATTGCATCTTGTTGAATTTCCATGAAAAATTGTACTTTATGTGCTCAAACACACAACTTTTGTGACTTTTCAAACTTTGAAGCTCGATAACTTCGGCAAATGAGTACCAACTTTGTTAAACAAAGTGTCACATTAATCAGCTCGACGAGATTTTGAAGATGTCACAACACTTCATGATTGCATCTTGTTGAATTTCCATGAAAAATTGTACTTTATGTGCTCAAACACACAACTTTTGTGACTTTTCAAACTTTGAAGCTCGATAACTTCGGCAAATGAGGACCAAATTTGTTAAACAAAGTGTCAAATTAATCAGCTCGACGAGATTTTGAAGATGTCACAACACATCATGATTGCATCTTGTTGAATTTCCATGAAAAATAGTACTTTATGTGCTCAAACACACAACTTTTGTGACTTTTCAAACTTTGAAGCTCGATAAATTCGGCAAATGAGGTCCAAATTTGTTAAGCAAAGTGTCAAATTAATCAGCTCGACGAGATTTTGAAGATGTCACAACACATTATGATTGCATCTTGTTGAATTTCCATGAAAAATAGTAATTTATGTGCTCAAACACACAACTTTTGTGACTTTTCAAACTTTGAAGCTCGATAAATTCGGCAAATGTGGACCAAATTTGTTAAACAAAGTGTCAAATTAATCAGCTCGACGAGATTTTGAAGATGTCACAACACATCATGATTGCATCTTGTTGAATTTCCATGAAAAATAGTAATTTATGTGCTCAAACACACAACTTTTGTGACTTTTCAAACTTTGAAGCTCGATAAATTCGGCAAATGAGGTCCAAATTTGTTAAGCAAAGTGTCAAATTAATCAGCTCGACGAGATTTTGAAGATGTCACAACACATCATGATTGCATCTTGTTGAATTTCCATGAAAAATTGTACTTTATGTGCTCAAACACACAACTTTTGTGACTTTTCAAACTTTGAAGCTCGATAACTTCGGCAAATGAGTACCAACTTTGTTAAACAAAGTGTCACATTAATCAGCTCGACGAGATTTTGAAGATGTCACAACACTTCATGATTGCATCTTGTTGAATTTCCATGAAAAATTGTACTTTATGTGCTCAAACACACAACTTTTGTGACTTTACAAAGTTTGAAGCTCGATAACTTCGGCAAATGAGAACCAAATTTGTTAAACAAAGTGTCAAATTAATCAGCTCGACGAGATTTTGAAGATGTCACAACACATCATGATTGCATCTTGTTGAATTTCCATGAAAAATAGTACTTTATGTGCTCAAACACACAACTTTTGTGACTTTTCAAACTTTGAAGCTCGATAAATTCGGCAAATGAGGTCCAAATTTGTTAAGCAAAGTGTCAAATTAATCAGCTCGACGAGATTTTGAAGATGTCACAACACATTATGATTGCATCTTGTTGAATTTCCATGAAAAATAGTAATTTATGTGCTCAAACACACAACTTTTGTGACTTTTCAAACTTTGAAGCTCGATAAATTCGGCAAATGTGGACCAAATTTCTTAAACAAAGTGTCAAATTAATCAGCTCGATGACATTTTGAAGATGTCACAACACATTATGATTGCATCTTGTTGAATTTCCATGAAAAATAGTAATTTATGTGCTCAAACACACAACTTTTGTGACTTTTCAAATTTTGAAGCTCGATAACTTCGGCAAATGAGGACCAAATTTGTTAAACAAAGTCTCAAATTAATCAGCTCGACGAGATTTTGAAGATGTCACAACACATTATGATTGCATCTTGTTGAATTTCCATGAAAAATAGTAATTTATGTGCTCAAACACACAACTTTTGTGACTTTTCAAATTTTGAAGCTCGATAACTTCGGCAAATGAGTACCAACATTGTTAAACAAAGTGTCACATTAATCAGCTCGACGACATTTTGAAGATGTCACAACATATCATGATTGCATCTTGTTGAATTTCCAAGAAAAATAGTACTTTATGTGCTCAAACACACAACTTTTGTGACTTTTCAAACTTTGAAGCTCGATAAATTCGGCAAATGAGTACCAACATTGTTAAACAAAGTGTCAAATTAATCAGCTCGACGAGATTTTGAAGATGTCACAACACATCATGATTGCATCTTGTTGAATTTCCATGAAAAATTGTACTTTATGTGCCCAAACACACAACTTTTGTGACTTTTCAAACTTTGAAGCTCGATAACTTCGGCAAATGAGTACCAACTTTGTTAAACAAAGTGTCAAATTAATCAGCTCGACGAGATTTTGAAGATGTCACAACACATCATGATTGCATCTTGTTGAATTTCCATGAAAAATTGTACTTTATGTGCTCAAACACACAACTTTTGTGACTTTTCAAACTTTGAAGCTCGATAACTTCGGCAAATGAGTACCAACTTTGTTAAACAAAGTGTCAAATTAATCAGCTCGACGAGATTTTGAAGATGTCACAACACATCATGATTGCATCTTGTTGAATTTCCATGAAAAATAGTAATTTATGTGCTCAAACACACAACTTTTGTGACTTTTCAAATTTTGAAGCTCGATAACTTCGGCAAATGAGTACCAACATTGTTAAACAAAGTGTCACATTAATCAGCTCGACGACATTTTGAAGATGTCACAACATATCATGATTGCATCTTGTTGAATTTCCAAGAAAAATAGTACTTTATGTGCTCAAACACACAACTTTTGTGACTTTACAAAGTTTGAAGCTCGATAACTTCGGCAAATGAGAACCAAATTTGTTAAACAAAGTGTCAAATTAATCAGCTCGACGAGATTTTGAAGATGTCACAACACATCATGATTGCATCTTGTTGAATTTCCATGAAAAATAGTACTTTATGTGCTCAAACACACAACTTTTGTGACTTTTCAAACTTTGAAGCTCGATAAATTCGGCAAATGAGGTCCAAATTTGTTAAGCAAAGTGTCAAATTAATCAGCTCGACGAGATTTTGAAGATGTCACAACACATTATGATTGCATCTTGTTGAATTTCCATGAAAAATAGTAATTTATGTGCTCAAACACACAACTTTTGTGACTTTTCAAACTTTGAAGCTCGATAAATTCGGCAAATGTGGACCAAATTTGTTAAACAAAGTGTCAAATTAATCAGCTCGACGAGATTTTGAAGATGTCACAACACATCATGATTGCATCTTGTTGAATTTCCATGAAAAATAGTAATTTATGTGCTCAAACACACAACTTTTGTGACTTTTCAAACTTTGAAGCTCGATAAATTCGGCAAATGAGGTCCAAATTTGTTAAGCAAAGTGTCAAATTAATCAGCTCGACGAGATTTTGAAGATGTCACAACACATCATGATTGCATTTTGTTGAATTTCCATGAAAAATTGTACTTTATGTGCTCAAACACACAACTTTTGTGACTTTTCAAACTTTGAAGCTCGATAACTTCGGCAAATGAGTACCAACTTTGTTAAACAAAGTGTCACATTAATCAGCTCGACGAGATTTTGAAGATGTCACAACACTTCATGATTGCATCTTGTTGAATTTCCATGAAAAATTGTACTTTATGTGCTCAAACACACAACTTTTGTGACTTTACAAAGTTTGAAGCTCGATAACTTCGGCAAATGAGAACCAAATTTGTTAAACAAAGTGTCAAATTAATCAGCTCGACGAGATTTTGAAGATGTCACAACACATCATGATTGCATCTTGTTGAATTTCCATGAAAAATAGTACTTTATGTGCTCAAACACACAACTTTTGTGACTTTTCAAACTTTGAAGCTCGATAAATTCGGCAAATGAGGTCCAAATTTGTTAAGCAAAGTGTCAAATTAATCAGCTCGACGAGATTTTGAAGATGTCACAACACATTATGATTGCATCTTGTTGAATTTCCATGAAAAATAGTAATTTATGTGCTCAAACACACAACTTTTGTGACTTTTCAAACTTTGAAGCTCGATAAATTCGGCAAATGTGGACCAAATTTCTTAAACAAAGTGTCAAATTAATCAGCTCGATGACATTTTGAAGATGTCACAACACATTATGATTGCATCTTGTTGAATTTCCATGAAAAATAGTAATTTATGTGCTCAAACACACAACTTTTGTGACTTTTCAAATTTTGAAGCTCGATAACTTCGGCAAATGAGGACCAAATTTGTTAAACAAAGTCTCAAATTAATCAGCTCGACGAGATTTTGAAGATGTCACAACACATTATGATTGCATCTTGTTGAATTTCCATGAAAAATAGTAATTTATGTGCTCAAACACACAACTTTTGTGACTTTTCAAATTTTGAAGCTCGATAACTTCGGCAAATGAGTACCAACATTGTTAAACAAAGTGTCACATTAATCAGCTCGACGACATTTTGAAGATGTCACAACATATCATGATTGCATCTTGTTGAATTTCCAAGAAAAATAGTACTTTATGTGCTCAAACACACAACTTTTGTGACTTTTCAAACTTTGAAGCTCGATAAATTCGGCAAATGAGTACCAACATTGTTAAACAAAGTGTCAAATTAATCAGCTCGACGAGATTTTGAAGATGTCACAACACATCATGATTGCATCTTGTTGAATTTCCATGAAAAATTGTACTTTATGTGCTCAAACACACAACTTTTGTGACTTTTCAAACTTTGAAGCTCGATAACTTCGGCAAATGAGTACCAACTTTGTTAAACAAAGTGTCAAATTAATCAGCTCGACGAGATTTTGAAGATGTCACAACACATCATGATTGCATCTTGTTGAATTTCCATGAAAAATAGTACTTTATGTGCTCAAACACACAACTTTTGTGACTTTTCAAATTTTGAAGCTCGATAACTTCGGCAAATGAGTACCAACATTGTTAAACAAAGTGTCACATTAATCAGCTCGACGACATTTTGAAGATGTCACAACATATCATGATTGCATCTTGTTGAATTTCCAAGAAAAATAGTACTTTATGTGCTCAAACACACAACTTTTGTGACTTTTCAAACTTTGAAGCTCGATAAATTCGGCAAATGAGTACCAACATTGTTAAACAAAGTGTCAAATTAATCAGCTCGACGAGATTTTGAAGATGTCACAACACATCATGATTGCATCTTGTTGAATTTCCATGAAAAATTGTACTTTATGTGCCCAAACACACAACTTTTGTGACTTTTCAAACTTTGAAGCTCGATAACTTCGGCAAATGAGTACCAACTTTGTTAAACAAAGTGTCAAATTAATCAGCTCGACGAGATTTTGAAGATGTCACAACACATCATGATTGCATCTTGTTGAATTTCCATGAAAAATTGTACTTTATGTGCTCAAACACACAACTTTTGTGACTTTTCAAACTTTGAAGCTCGATAACTTCGGCAAATGAGTACCAACTTTGTTAAACAAAGTGTCAAATTAATCAGCTCGACGAGATTTTGAAGATGTCACAACACATCATGATTGCATCTTGTTGAATTTCCATGAAAAATAGTAATTTATGTGCTCAAACACACAACTTTTGTGACTTTTCAAATTTTGAAGCTCGATAACTTCGGCAAATGAGTACCAACATTGTTAAACAAAGTGTCACATTAATCAGCTCGACGACATTTTGAAGATGTCACAACATATCATGATTGCATCTTGTTGAATTTCCAAGAAAAATAGTACTTTATGTGCTCAAACACACAACTTTTGTGACTTTTCAAACTTTGAAGCTCGATAAATTCGGCAAATGAGTACCAACATTGTTAAACAAAGTGTCAAATTAATCAGCTCGACGAGATTTTGAAGATGTCACAACACATCATGATTGCATCTTGTTGAATTTCCATGAAAAATTGTACTTTATGTGCTCAAACACACAACTTTTGTGACTTTTCAAACTTTGAAGCTCGATAACTTCGGCAAATGAGAACCAAATTTGTTAAACAAAGTGTCACATTAATCAGCTCGACGAGATTTTGAAGATGTCACAACACATTATGATTGCATCTTGTTGAATTTCCATGAAAAATAGTAATTTATGTGCTCAAACACACAACTTTTGTGACTTTTCAAATTTTGAAGCTCGATAACTTCGGCAAATGAGTACCAACATTGTTAAACAAAGTGTCACATTAATCAGCTCGACGACATTTTGAAGATGTCACAACACTTCATGATTGCATCTTGTTGAATTTCCATGAAAAATTGTACTTTATGTGCTCAAACACACAACTTTTGTGACTTTACAAAGTTTGAAGCTCGATAACTTCGGCAAATGAGAACCAAATTTGTTAAACAAAGTGTCAAATTAATCAGCTCGACGAGATTTTGAAGATGTCACAACACATCATGATTGCATCTTGTTGAATTTCCATGAAAAATAGTACTTTATGTGCTCAAACACACAACTTTTGTGACTTTTCAAACTTTGAAGCTCGATAAATTCGGCAAATGAGGTCCAAATTTGTTAAGCAAAGTGTCAAATTAATCAGCTCGACGAGATTTTGAAGATGTCACAACACATTATGATTGCATCTTGTTGAATTTCCATGAAAAATAGTAATTTATGTGCTCAAACACACAACTTTTGTGACTTTTCAAACTTTGAAGCTCGATAAATTCGGCAAATGTGGACCAAATTTGTTAAACAAAGTGTCAAATTAATCAGCTCGACGAGATTTTGAAGATGTCACAACACATCATGATTGCATCTTGTTGAATTTCCATGAAAAATAGTACTTTATGTGCTCAAACACACAACTTTTGTGACTTTTCAAACTTTGAAGCTCGATAAATTCGGCAAATGAGGTCCAAATTTGTTAAGCAAAGTGTCAAATTAATCAGCTCGACGAGATTTTGAAGATGTCACAACACATCATGATTGCATCTTGTTGAATTTCCATGAAAAATTGTACTTTATGTGCTCAAACACACAACTTTTGTGACTTTTCAAACTTTGAAGCTCGATAACTTCGGCAAATGAGTACCAACTTTGTTAAACAAAGTGTCACATTAATCAGCTCGACGAGATTTTGAAGATGTCACAACACATCATGATTGCATCTTGTTGAATTTCCATGAAAAATAGTACTTTATGTGCTCAAACACACAACTTTTGTGACTTTACAAAGTTTGAAGCTCGATAACTTCGGCAAATGAGAACCAAATTTGTTAAACAAAGTGTCAAATTAATCAGCTCGACGAGATTTTGAAGATGTCACAACACATCATGATTGCATCTTGTTGAATTTCCATGAAAAATAGTACTTTATGTGCTCAAACACACAACTTTTGTGACTTTTCAAACTTTGAAGCTCGATAAATTCGGCAAATGAGGTCCAAATTTGTTAAGCAAAGTGTCAAATTAATCAGCTCGACGAGATTTTGAAGATGTCACAACACATTATGATTGCATCTTGTTGAATTTCCATGAAAAATAGTAATTTATGTGCTCAAACACACAACTTTTGTGACTTTTCAAACTTTGAAGCTCGATAAATTCGGCAAATGTGGACCAAATTTCTTAAACAAAGTGTCAAATTAATCAGCTCGATGACATTTTGAAGATGTCACAACATATCATGATTGCATCTTGTTGAATTTCCAAGAAAAATAGTACTTTATGTGCTCAAACACACAACTTTTGTGACTTTACAAAGTTTGAAGCTCGATAACTTCGGCAAATGAGAACCAAATTTGTTAAACAAAGTGTCACATTAATCAGCTCGACGAGATTTTGAAGATGTCACAACACATTATGATTGCATCTTGTTGAATTTCCATGAAAAATAGTAATTTATGTGCTCAAACACACAACTTTTGTGACTTTTCAAACTTTGAAGCTCGATAAATTCGGCAAATGTGGACCAAATTTCTTAAACAAAGTGTCACATTAATCAGCTCGACGAGATTTTGAAGATGTCACAACACATCATGATTGCATCTTGTTGAATTTCCATGAAAAATAGTACTTTATGTGCTCAAACACACAACTTTTGTGACTTTACAAAGTTTGAAGCTCGATAACTTCGGCAAATGAGAACCAAATTTGTTAAACAAAGTGTCAAATTAATCAGCTCGACGAGATTTTGAAGATGTCACAACACATCATGATTGCATCTTGTTGAATTTCCATGAAAAATAGTACTTTATGTGCTCAAACACACAACTTTTGTGACTTTTCAAACTTTGAAGCTCGATAAATTCGGCAAATGAGGTCCAAATTTGTTAAGCAAAGTGTCAAATTAATCAGCTCGACGAGATTTTGAAGATGTCACAACACATTATGATTGCATCTTGTTGAATTTCCATGAAAAATAGTAATTTATGTGCTCAAACACACAACTTTTGTGACTTTACAAAGTTTGAAGCTCGATAACTTCGGCAAATGAGAACCAAATTTGTTAAACAAAGTGTCACATTAATCAGCTCGACGAGATTTTGAAGATGTCACAACACATCATGATTGCATCTTGTTGAATTTCCATGAAAAATAGTACTTTATGTGCTCAAACACACAACTTTTGTGACTTTACAAAGTTTGAAGCTCGATAACTTCGGCAAATGAGAACCAAATTTGTTAAACAAAGTGTCAAATTAATCAGCTCGACGAGATTTTGAAGATGTCACAACACATCATGATTGCATCTTGTTGAATTTCCATGAAAAATAGTACTTTATGTGCTCAAACACACAACTTTTGTGACTTTTCAAACTTTGAAGCTCGATAAATTCGGCAAATGAGGTCCAAATTTGTTAAGCAAAGTGTCAAATTAATCAGCTCGACGAGATTTTGAAGATGTCACAACACATTATGATTGCATCTTGTTGAATTTCCATGAAAAATAGTAATTTATGTGCTCAAACACACAACTTTTGTGACTTTTCAAACTTTGAAGCTCGATAAATTCGGCAAATGTGGACCAAATTTGTTAAACAAAGTGTCAAATTAATCAGCTCGACGAGATTTTGAAGATGTCACAACACATCATGATTGCATCTTGTTGAATTTCCATGAAAAATAGTACTTTATGTGCTCAAACACACAACTTTTGTGACTTTTCAAACTTTGAAGCTCGATAAATTCGGCAAATGAGGTCCAAATTTGTTAAGCAAAGTGTCAAATTAATCAGCTCGACGAGATTTTGAAGATGTCACAACACATCATGATTGCATCTTGTTGAATTTCCATGAAAAATTGTACTTTATGTGCTCAAACACACAACTTTTGTGACTTTTCAAACTTTGAAGCTCGATAACTTCGGCAAATGAGTACCAACTTTGTTAAACAAAGTGTCACATTAATCAGCTCGACGAGATTTTGAAGATGTCACAACACATCATGATTGCATCTTGTTGAATTTCCATGAAAAATAGTACTTTATGTGCTCAAACACACAACTTTTGTGACTTTACAAAGTTTGAAGCTCGATAACTTCGGCAAATGAGAACCAAATTTGTTAAACAAAGTGTCAAATTAATCAGCTCGACGAGATTTTGAAGATGTCACAACACATCATGATTGCATCTTGTTGAATTTCCATGAAAAATAGTACTTTATGTGCTCAAACACACAACTTTTGTGACTTTTCAAACTTTGAAGCTCGATAAATTCGGCAAATGAGGTCCAAATTTGTTAAGCAAAGTGTCAAATTAATCAGCTCGACGAGATTTTGAAGATGTCACAACACATTATGATTGCATCTTGTTGAATTTCCATGAAAAATAGTAATTTATGTGCTCAAACACACAACTTTTGTGACTTTTCAAACTTTGAAGCTCGATAAATTCGGCAAATGTGGACCAAATTTCTTAAACAAAGTGTCAAATTAATCAGCTCGATGACATTTTGAAGATGTCACAACATATCATGATTGCATCTTGTTGAATTTCCAAGAAAAATAGTACTTTATGTGCTCAAACACACAACTTTTGTGACTTTACAAAGTTTGAAGCTCGATAACTTCGGCAAATGAGAACCAAATTTGTTAAACAAAGTGTCACATTAATCAGCTCGACGAGATTTTGAAGATGTCACAACACATTATGATTGCATCTTGTTGAATTTCCATGAAAAATAGTAATTTATGTGCTCAAACACACAACTTTTGTGACTTTTCAAACTTTGAAGCTCGATAAATTCGGCAAATGTGGACCAAATTTCTTAAACAAAGTGTCAAATTAATCAGCTCGATGACATTTTGAAGATGTCACAACATATCATGATTGCATCTTGTTGAATTTCCAAGAAAAATAGTACTTTATGTGCTCAAACACACAACTTTTGTGACTTTACAAAGTTTGAAGCTCGATAACTTCGGCAAATGAGAACCAAATTTGTTAAACAAAGTGTCACATTAATCAGCTCGACGAGATTTTGAAGATGTCACAACACATCATGATTGCATCTTGTTGAATTTCCATGAAAAATAGTACTTTATGTGCTCAAACACACAACTTTTGTGACTTTACAAAGTTTGAAGCTCGATAACTTCGGCAAATGAGAACCAAATTTGTTAAACAAAGTGTCAAATTAATCAGCTCGACGAGATTTTGAAGATGTCACAACACATCATGATTGCATCTTGTTGAATTTCCATGAAAAATAGTACTTTATGTGCTCAAACACACAACTTTTGTGACTTTTCAAACTTTGAAGCTCGATAAATTCGGCAAATGAGGTCCAAATTTGTTAAGCAAAGTGTCAAATTAATCAGCTCGACGAGATTTTGAAGATGTCACAACACATTATGATTGCATCTTGTTGAATTTCCATGAAAAATAGTAATTTATGTGCTCAAACACACAACTTTTGTGACTTTTCAAACTTTGAAGCTCGATAAATTCGGCAAATGTGGACCAAATTTCTTAAACAAAGTGTCAAATTAATCAGCTCGATGACATTTTGAAGATGTCACAACATATCATGATTGCATCTTGTTGAATTTCCAAGAAAAATAGTACTTTATGTGCTCAAACACACAACTTTTGTGACTTTACAAAGTTTGAAGCTCGATAACTTCGGCAAATGAGAACCAAATTTGTTAAACAAAGTGTCACATTAATCAGCTCGACGAGATTTTGAAGATGTCACAACACATCATGATTGCATCTTGTTGAATTTCCATGAAAAATAGTACTTTATGTGCTCAAACACACAACTTTTGTGACTTTACAAAGTTTGAAGCTCGATAACTTCGGCAAATGAGAACCAAATTTGTTAAACAAAGTGTCACATTAATCAGCTCGACGAGATTTTGAAGATGTCACAACACATTATGATTGCATCTTGTTGAATTTCCATGAAAAATAGTAATTTATGTGCTCAAACACACAACTTTTGTGACTTTTCAAATTTTGAAGCTCGATAACTTCGGCAAATGAGTACCAACATTGTTAAACAAAGTGTCACATTAATCAGCTCGACGACATTTTGAAGATGTCACAACACTTCATGATTGCATCTTGTTGAATTTCCATGAAAAATTGTACTTTATGTGCTCAAACACACAACTTTTGTGACTTTACAAAGTTTGAAGCTCGATAACTTCGGCAAATGAGAACCAAATTTGTTAAACAAAGTGTCAAATTAATCAGCTCGACGAGATTTTGAAGATGTCACAACACATCATGATTGCATCTTGTTGAATTTCCATGAAAAATAGTACTTTATGTGCTCAAACACACAACTTTTGTGACTTTTCAAACTTTGAAGCTCGATAAATTCGGCAAATGAGGTCCAAATTTGTTAAGCAAAGTGTCAAATTAATCAGCTCGACGAGATTTTGAAGATGTCACAACACATTATGATTGCATCTTGTTGAATTTCCATGAAAAATAGTAATTTATGTGCTCAAACACACAACTTTTGTGACTTTTCAAACTTTGAAGCTCGATAAATTCGGCAAATGTGGACCAAATTTGTTAAACAAAGTGTCAAATTAATCAGCTCGACGAGATTTTGAAGATGTCACAACACATCATGATTGCATCTTGTTGAATTTCCATGAAAAATAGTACTTTATGTGCTCAAACACACAACTTTTGTGACTTTTCAAACTTTGAAGCTCGATAACTTCGGCAAATGAGTACCAACTTTGTTAAACAAAGTGTCACATTAATCAGCTCGACGAGATTTTGAAGATGTCACAACACTTCATGATTGCATCTTGTTGAATTTCCATGAAAAATTGTACTTTATGTGCTCAAACACACAACTTTTGTGACTTTACAAAGTTTGAAGCTCGATAACTTCGGCAAATGAGAACCAAATTTGTTAAACAAAGTGTCAAATTAATCAGCTCGACGAGATTTTGAAGATGTCACAACACATCATGATTGCATCTTGTTGAATTTCCATGAAAAATAGTACTTTATGTGCTCAAACACACAACTTTTGTGACTTTTCAAACTTTGAAGCTCGATAAATTCGGCAAATGAGGTCCAAATTTGTTAAGCAAAGTGTCAAATTAATCAGCTCGACGAGATTTTGAAGATGTCACAACACATTATGATTGCATCTTGTTGAATTTCCATGAAAAATAGTAATTTATGTGCTCAAACACACAACTTTTGTGACTTTTCAAACTTTGAAGCTCGATAAATTCGGCAAATGTGGACCAAATTTCTTAAACAAAGTGTCAAATTAATCAGCTCGATGACATTTTGAAGATGTCACAACATATCATGATTGCATCTTGTTGAATTTCCAAGAAAAATAGTACTTTATGTGCTCAAACACACAACTTTTGTGACTTTACAAAGTTTGAAGCTCGATAACTTCGGCAAATGAGAACCAAATTTGTTAAACAAAGTGTCACATTAATCAGCTCGACGAGATTTTGAAGATGTCACAACACATCATGATTGCATCTTGTTGAATTTCCATGAAAAATAGTACTTTATGTGCTCAAACACACAACTTTTGTGACTTTACAAAGTTTGAAGCTCGATAACTTCGGCAAATGAGAACCAAATTTGTTAAACAAAGTGTCAAATTAATCAGCTCGACGAGATTTTGAAGATGTCACAACACATCATGATTGCATCTTGTTGAATTTCCATGAAAAATAGTACTTTATGTGCTCAAACACACAACTTTTGTGACTTTTCAAACTTTGAAGCTCGATAACTTCGGCAAATGAGTACCAACTTTGTTAAACAAAGTGTCACATTAATCAGCTCGACGAGATTTTGAAGATGTCACAACACTTCATGATTGCATCTTGTTGAATTTCCATGAAAAATTGTACTTTATGTGCTCAAACACACAACTTTTGTGACTTTACAAAGTTTGAAGCTCGATAACTTCGGCAAATGAGAACCAAATTTGTTAAACAAAGTGTCAAATTAATCAGCTCGACGAGATTTTGAAGATGTCACAACACATCATGATTGCATCTTGTTGAATTTCCATGAAAAATAGTACTTTATGTGCTCAAACACACAACTTTTGTGACTTTTCAAACTTTGAAGCTCGATAAATTCGGCAAATGAGGTCCAAATTTGTTAAGCAAAGTGTCAAATTAATCAGCTCGACGAGATTTTGAAGATGTCACAACACATTATGATTGCATCTTGTTGAATTTCCATGAAAAATAGTAATTTATGTGCTCAAACACACAACTTTTTTGACTTTTCAAATTTTGAAGCTCGATAACTTCGGCAAATGAGAACCAAATTTGTTAAACAAAGTGTCAAATTAATCAGCTCGACGAGATTTTGAAGATGTCACAACACATCATGATTGCATCTTGTTGAATTTCCATGAAAAATAGTACTTTATGTGCTCAAACACACAACTTTTGTGACTTTTCAAACTTTGAAGCTCGATAACTTCGGCAAATGAGTACCAACTTTGTTAAACAAAGTGTCACATTAATCAGCTCGACGAGATTTTGAAGATGTCACAACACTTCATGATTGCATCTTGTTGAATTTCCATGAAAAATTGTACTTTATGTGCTCAAACACACAACTTTTGTGACTTTACAAAGTTTGAAGCTCGATAACTTCGGCAAATGAGAACCAAATTTGTTAAACAAAGTGTCAAATTAATCAGCTCGACGAGATTTTGAAGATGTCACAACACATCATGATTGCATCTTGTTGAATTTCCATGAAAAATAGTACTTTATGTGCTCAAACACACAACTTTTGTGACTTTTCAAACTTTGAAGCTCGATAAATTCGGCAAATGAGGTCCAAATTTGTTAAGCAAAGTGTCAAATTAATCAGCTCGACGAGATTTTGAAGATGTCACAACACATTATGATTGCATCTTGTTGAATTTCCATGAAAAATAGTAATTTATGTGCTCAAACACACAACTTTTGTGACTTTTCAAACTTTGAAGCTCGATAAATTCGGCAAATGTGGACCAAATTTCTTAAACAAAGTGTCAAATTAATCAGCTCGATGACATTTTGAAGATGTCACAACATATCATGATTGCATCTTGTTGAATTTCCAAGAAAAATAGTACTTTATGTGCTCAAACACACAACTTTTGTGACTTTACAAAGTTTGAAGCTCGATAACTTCGGCAAATGAGAACCAAATTTGTTAAACAAAGTGTCACATTAATCAGCTCGACGAGATTTTGAAGATGTCACAACACATCATGATTGCATCTTGTTGAATTTCCATGAAAAATAGTACTTTATGTGCTCAAACACACAACTTTTGTGACTTTACAAAGTTTGAAGCTCGATAACTTCGGCAAATGAGAACCAAATTTGTTAAACAAAGTGTCACATTAATCAGCTCGACGAGATTTTGAAGATGTCACAACACATCATGATTGCATCTTGTTGAATTTCCATGAAAAATAGTACTTTATGTGCTCAAACACACAACTTTTGTGACTTTACAAAGTTTGAAGCTCGATAAATTCGGCAAATGTGGACCAAATTTCTTAAACAAAGTGTCAAATTAATCAGCTCGATGACATTTTGAAGATGTCACAACATATCATGATTGCATCTTGTTGAATTTCCAAGAAAAATAGTACTTTATGTGCTCAAACACACAACTTTTGTGACTTTACAAAGTTTGAAGCTCGATAACTTCGGCAAATGAGAACCAAATTTGTTAAACAAAGTGTCACATTAATCAGCTCGACGAGATTTTGAAGATGTCACAACACATCATGATTGCATCTTGTTGAATTTCCATGAAAAATAGTACTTTATGTGCTCAAACACACAACTTTTGTGACTTTACAAAGTTTGAAGCTCGATAACTTCGGCAAATGAGAACCAAATTTGTTAAACAAAGTGTCACATTAATCAGCTCGACGAGATTTTGAAGATGTCACAACACATTATGATTGCATCTTGTTGAATTTCCATGAAAAATAGTAATTTATGTGCTCAAACACACAACTTTTGTGACTTTTCAAATTTTGAAGCTCGATAACTTCGGCAAATGAGTACCAACATTGTTAAACAAAGTGTCACATTAATCAGCTCGACGACATTTTGAAGATGTCACAACACTTCATGATTGCATCTTGTTGAATTTCCATGAAAAATTGTACTTTATGTGCTCAAACACACAACTTTTGTGACTTTACAAAGTTTGAAGCTCGATAACTTCGGCAAATGAGAACCAAATTTGTTAAACAAAGTGTCAAATTAATCAGCTCGACGAGATTTTGAAGATGTCACAACACATCATGATTGCATCTTGTTGAATTTCCATGAAAAATAGTACTTTATGTGCTCAAACACACAACTTTTGTGACTTTTCAAACTTTGAAGCTCGATAAATTCGGCAAATGAGGTCCAAATTTGTTAAGCAAAGTGTCAAATTAATCAGCTCGACGAGATTTTGAAGATGTCACAACACATTATGATTGCATCTTGTTGAATTTCCATGAAAAATAGTAATTTATGTGCTCAAACACACAACTTTTGTGACTTTTCAAACTTTGAAGCTCGATAAATTCGGCAAATGTGGACCAAATTTGTTAAACAAAGTGTCAAATTAATCAGCTCGACGAGATTTTGAAGATGTCACAACACATCATGATTGCATCTTGTTGAATTTCCATGAAAAATAGTACTTTATGTGCTCAAACACACAACTTTTGTGACTTTTCAAACTTTGAAGCTCGATAACTTCGGCAAATGAGTACCAACTTTGTTAAACAAAGTGTCACATTAATCAGCTCGACGAGATTTTGAAGATGTCACAACACTTCATGATTGCATCTTGTTGAATTTCCATGAAAAATTGTACTTTATGTGCTCAAACACACAACTTTTGTGACTTTACAAAGTTTGAAGCTCGATAACTTCGGCAAATGAGAACCAAATTTGTTAAACAAAGTGTCAAATTAATCAGCTCGACGAGATTTTGAAGATGTCACAACACATCATGATTGCATCTTGTTGAATTTCCATGAAAAATAGTACTTTATGTGCTCAAACACACAACTTTTGTGACTTTTCAAACTTTGAAGCTCGATAAATTCGGCAAATGAGGTCCAAATTTGTTAAGCAAAATGTCAAATTAATCAGCTCGACGAGATTTTGAAGATGTCACAACACATTATGATTGCATCTTGTTGAATTTCCATGAAAAATAGTAATTTATGTGCTCAAACACACAACTTTTGTGACTTTTCAAACTTTGAAGCTCGATAAATTCGGCAAATGTGGACCAAATTTCTTAAACAAAGTGTCAAATTAATCAGCTCGATGACATTTTGAAGATGTCACAACATATCATGATTGCATCTTGTTGAATTTCCAAGAAAAATAGTACTTTATGTGCTCAAACACACAACTTTTGTGACTTTACAAAGTTTGAAGCTCGATAACTTCGGCAAATGAGAACCAAATTTGTTAAACAAAGTGTCACATTAATCAGCTCGACGAGATTTTGAAGATGTCACAACACATCATGATTGCATCTTGTTGAATTTCCATGAAAAATAGTACTTTATGTGCTCAAACACACAACTTTTGTGACTTTACAAAGTTTGAAGCTCGATAACTTCGGCAAATGAGAACCAAATTTGTTAAACAAAGTGTCACATTAATCAGCTCGACGAGATTTTGAAGATGTCACAACACATTATGATTGCATCTTGTTGAATTTCCATGAAAAATAGTAATTTATGTGCTCAAACACACAACTTTTGTGACTTTTCAAATTTTGAAGCTCGATAACTTCGGCAAATGAGTACCAACATTGTTAAACAAAGTGTCACATTAATCAGCTCGACGACATTTTGAAGATGTCACAACATATCATGATTGCATCTTGTTGAATTTCCAAGAAAAATAGTACTTTATGTGCTCAAACACACAACTTTTGTGACTTTTCAAACTTTGAAGCTCGATAAATTCGGCAAATGAGTACCAACATTGTTAAACAAAGTGTCAAATTAATCAGCTCGACGAGATTTTGAAGATGTCACAACACATCATGATTGCATCTTGTTGAATTTCCATGAAAAATTGTACTTTATGTGCTCAAACACACAACTTTTGTGACTTTTCAAACTTTGAAGCTCGATAACTTCGGCAAATGAGTACCAACTTTGTTAAACAAAGTGTCACATTAATCAGCTCGACGAGATTTTGAAGATGTCACAACACTTCATGATTGCATCTTGTTGAATTTCCATGAAAAATTGTACTTTATGTGCTCAAACACACAACTTTTGTGACTTTACAAAGTTTGAAGCTCGATAACTTCGGCAAATGAGAACCAAATTTGTTAAACAAAGTGTCAAATTAATCAGCTCGACGAGATTTTGAAGATGTCACAACACATCATGATTGCATCTTGTTGAATTTCCATGAAAAATAGTAATTTATGTGCTCAAACACACAACTTTTGTGACTTTTCAAACTTTGAAGCTCGATAAATTCGGCAAATGAGGTCCAAATTTGTTAAGCAAAGTGTCAAATTAATCAGCTCGACGAGATTTTGAAGATGTCACAACACATTATGATTGCATCTTGTTGAATTTCCATGAAAAATAGTAATTTATGTGCTCAAACACACAACTTTTGTGACTTTTCAAACTTTGAAGCTCGATAAATTCGGCAAATGAGGTCCAAATTTGTTAAGCAAAGTGTCAAATTAATCAGCTCGACGAGATTTTGAAGATGTCACAACACATTATGATTGCATCTTGTTGAATTTCCATGAAAAATAGTAATTTATGTGCTCAAACACACAACTTTTGTGACTTTTCAAACTTTGAAGCTCGATAAATTCGGCAAATGTGGACCAAATTTGTTAAACAAAGTGTCAAATTAATCAGCTCGACGAGATTTTGAAGATGTCACAACACATCATGATTGCATCTTGTTGAATTTCCATGAAAAATAGTACTTTATGTGCTCAAACACACAACTTTTGTGACTTTTCAAACTTTGAAGCTCGATAAATTCGGCAAATGAGGTCCAAATTTGTTAAGCAAAGTGTCAAATTAATCAGCTCGACGAGATTTTGAAGATGTCACAACACATCATGATTGCATCTTGTTGAATTTCCATGAAAAATAGTACTTTATGTGCTCAAACACACAACTTTTGTGACTTTTCAAACTTTGAAGCTCGATAAATTCGGCAAATGAGGTCCAAATTTGTTAAGCAAAGTGTCAAATTAATCAGCTCGACGAGATTTTGAAGATGTCACAACACATTATGATTGCATCTTGTTGAATTTCCATGAAAAATAGTAATTTATGTGCTCAAACACACAACTTTTGTGACTTTTCAAACTTTGAAGCTCGATAAATTCGGCAAATGTGGACCAAATTTGTTAAACAAAGTGTCAAATTAATCAGCTCGACGAGATTTTGAAGATGTCACAACACATCATGATTGCATCTTGTTGAATTTCCATGAAAAATTGTACTTTATGTGCTCAAACACACAACTTTTGTGACTTTTCAAATTTTGAAGCTCGATAACTTCGACAAATGAGTACCAACATTGTTAAACAAAGTGTCACATTAATCAGCTCGACGACATTTTGAAGATGTCACAACACTTCATGATTGCATCTTGTTGAATTTCCATGAAAAATTGTACTTTATGTGCTCAAACACACAACTTTTGTGACTTTACAAAGTTTGAAGCTCGATAACTTCGGCAAATGAGAACCAAATTTGTTAAACAAAGTGTCAAATTAATCAGCTCGACGAGATTTTGAAGATGTCACAACACATCATGATTGCATCTTGTTGAATTTCCATGAAAAATAGTACTTTATGTGCTCAAACACACAACTTTTGTGACTTTTCAAACTTTGAAGCTCGATAAATTCGGCAAATGAGGTCCAAATTTGTTAAGCAAAGTGTCAAATTAATCAGCTCGACGAGATTTTGAAGATGTCACAACACATTATGATTGCATCTTGTTGAATTTCCATGAAAAATAGTAATTTATGTGCTCAAACACACAACTTTTGTGACTTTTCAAACTTTGAAGCTCGATAAATTCGGCAAATGTGGACCAAATTTGTTAAACAAAGTGTCAAATTAATCAGCTCGACGAGATTTTGAAGATGTCACAACACATCATGATTGCATCTTGTTGAATTTCCATGAAAAATAGTACTTTATGTGCTCAAACACACATCTTTTGTGACTTTTCAAACTTTGAAGCTCGATAACTTCGGCAAATGAGTACCAACTTTGTTAAACAAAGTGTCACATTAATCAGCTCGACGAGATTTTGAAGATGTCACAACACTTCATGATTGCATCTTGTTGAATTTCCATGAAAAATTGTACTTTATGTGCTCAAACACACAACTTTTGTGACTTTACAAAGTTTGAAGCTCGATAACTTCGGCAAATGAGAACCAAATTTGTTAAACAAAGTGTCAAATTAATCAGCTCGACGAGATTTTGAAGATGTCACAACACATCATGATTGCATCTTGTTGAATTTCCATGAAAAATAGTACTTTATGTGCTCAAACACACAACTTTTGTGACTTTTCAAACTTTGAAGCTCGATAAATTCGGCAAATGAGGTCCAAATTTGTTAAGCAAAATGTCAAATTAATCAGCTCGACGAGATTTTGAAGATGTCACAACACATTATGATTGCATCTTGTTGAATTTCCATGAAAAATAGTAATTTATGTGCTCAAACACACAACTTTTGTGACTTTTCAAACTTTGAAGCTCGATAAATTCGGCAAATGTGGACCAAATTTCTTAAACAAAGTGTCAAATTAATCAGCTCGATGACATTTTGAAGATGTCACAACATATCATGATTGCATCTTGTTGAATTTCCAAGAAAAATAGTACTTTATGTGCTCAAACACACAACTTTTGTGACTTTACAAAGTTTGAAGCTCGATAACTTCGGCAAATGAGAACCAAATTTGTTAAACAAAGTGTCACATTAATCAGCTCGACGAGATTTTGAAGATGTCACAACACATCATGATTGCATCTTGTTGAATTTCCATGAAAAATAGTACTTTATGTGCTCAAACACACAACTTTTGTGACTTTACAAAGTTTGAAGCTCGATAACTTCGGCAAATGAGAACCAAATTTGTTAAACAAAGTGTCACATTAATCAGCTCGACGAGATTTTGAAGATGTCACAACACATTATGATTGCATCTTGTTGAATTTCCATGAAAAATAGTAATTTATGTGCTCAAACACACAACTTTTGTGACTTTTCAAATTTTGAAGCTCGATAACTTCGGCAAATGAGTACCAACATTGTTAAACAAAGTGTCACATTAATCAGCTCGACGACATTTTGAAGATGTCACAACATATCATGATTGCATCTTGTTGAATTTCCAAGAAAAATAGTACTTTATGTGCTCAAACACACAACTTTTGTGACTTTTCAAACTTTGAAGCTCGATAAATTCGGCAAATGAGTACCAACATTGTTAAACAAAGTGTCAAATTAATCAGCTCGACGAGATTTTGAAGATGTCACAACACATCATGATTGCATCTTGTTGAATTTCCATGAAAAATTGTACTTTATGTGCTCAAACACACAACTTTTGTGACTTTTCAAACTTTGAAGCTCGATAACTTCGGCAAATGAGTACCAACTTTGTTAAACAAAGTGTCACATTAATCAGCTCGACGAGATTTTGAAGATGTCACAACACTTCATGATTGCATCTTGTTGAATTTCCATGAAAAATTGTACTTTATGTGCTCAAACACACAACTTTTGTGACTTTACAAAGTTTGAAGCTCGATAACTTCGGCAAATGAGAACCAAATTTGTTAAACAAAGTGTCAAATTAATCAGCTCGACGAGATTTTGAAGATGTCACAACACATCATGATTGCATCTTGTTGAATTTCCATGAAAAATAGTAATTTATGTGCTCAAACACACAACTTTTGTGACTTTTCAAACTTTGAAGCTCGATAAATTCGGCAAATGAGGTCCAAATTTGTTAAGCAAAGTGTCAAATTAATCAGCTCGACGAGATTTTGAAGATGTCACAACACATTATGATTGCATCTTGTTGAATTTCCATGAAAAATAGTAATTTATGTGCTCAAACACACAACTTTTGTGACTTTTCAAACTTTGAAGCTCGATAAATTCGGCAAATGAGGTCCAAATTTGTTAAGCAAAGTGTCAAATTAATCAGCTCGTCGAGATTTTGAAGATGTCACAACACATTATGATTGCATCTTGTTGAATTTCCATGAAAAATAGTAATTTATGTGCTCAAACACACAACTTTTGTGACTTTTCAAACTTTGAAGCTCGATAAATTCGGCAAATGTGGACCAAATTTGTTAAACAAAGTGTCAAATTAATCAGCTCGACGAGATTTTGAAGATGTCACAACACATCATGATTGCATCTTGTTGAATTTCCATGAAAAATAGTACTTTATGTGCTCAAACACACAACTTTTGTGACTTTTCAAACTTTGAAGCTCGATAAATTCGGCAAATGAGGTCCAAATTTGTTAAGCAAAGTGTCAAATTAATCAGCTCGACGAGATTTTGAAGATGTCACAACACATCATGATTGCATCTTGTTGAATTTCCATGAAAAATTGTACTTTATGTGCTCAAACACACAACTTTTGTGACTTTTCAAACTTTGAAGCTCGATAAATTCGGCAAATGAGGTCCAAATTTGTTAAGCAAAGTGTCAAATTAATCAGCTCGACGAGATTTTGAAGATGTCACAACACATTATGATTGCATCTTGTTGAATTTCCATGAAAAATAGTAATTTATGTGCTCAAACACACAACTTTTGTGACTTTTCAAACTTTGAAGCTCGATAAATTCGGCAAATGTGGACCAAATTTGTTAAACAAAGTGTCAAATTAATCAGCTCGACGAGATTTTGAAGATGTCACAACACATCATGATTGCATCTTGTTGAATTTCCATGAAAAATAGTACTTTATGTGCTCAAACACACAACTTTTGTGACTTTTCAAACTTTGAAGCTCGATAAATTCGGCAAATGAGGTCCAAATTTGTTAAGCAAAGTGTCAAATTAATCAGCTCGACGAGATTTTGAAGATGTCACAACACATCATGATTGCATCTTGTTGAATTTCCATGAAAAATTGTACTTTATGTGCTCAAACACACAACTTTTGTGACTTTTCAAACTTTGAAGCTCGATAACTTCGGCAAATGAGTACCAACTTTGTTAAACAAAGTGTCACATTAATCAGCTCGACGAGATTTTGAAGATGTCACAACACTTCATGATTGCATCTTGTTGAATTTCCATGAAAAATTGTACTTTATGTGCTCAAACACACAACTTTTGTGACTTTACAAAGTTTGAAGCTCGATAACTTCGGCAAATGAGAACCAAATTTGTTAAACAAAGTGTCAAATTAATCAGCTCGACGAGATTTTGAAGATGTCACAACACATCATGATTGCATCTTGTTGAATTTCCATGAAAAATAGTACTTTATGTGCTCAAACACACAACTTTTGTGACTTTTCAAACTTTGAAGCTCGATAAATTCGGCAAATGAGGTCCAAATTTGTTAAGCAAAGTGTCAAATTAATCAGCTCGACGAGATTTTGAAGATGTCACAACACATTATGATTGCATCTTGTTGAATTTCCATGAAAAATAGTAATTTATGTGCTCAAACACACAACTTTTGTGACTTTTCAAACTTTGAAGCTCGATAAATTCGGCAAATGTGGACCAAATTTCTTAAACAAAGTGTCAAATTAATCAGCTCGATGACATTTTGAAGATGTCACAACATATCATGATTGCATCTTGTTGAATTTCCAAGAAAAATAGTACTTTATGTGCTCAAACACACAACTTTTGTGACTTTACAAAGTTTGAAGCTCGATAACTTCGGCAAATGAGAACCAAATTTGTTAAACAAAGTGTCACATTAATCAGCTCGACGAGATTTTGAAGATGTCACAACACATCATGATTGCATCTTGTTGAATTTCCATGAAAAATAGTACTTTATGTGCTCAAACACACAACTTTTGTGACTTTACAAAGTTTGAAGCTCGATAACTTCGGCAAATGAGAACCAAATTTGTTAAACAAAGTGTCACATTAATCAGCTCGACGAGATTTTGAAGATGTCACAACACATCATGATTGCATCTTGTTGAATTTCCATGAAAAATAGTACTTTATGTGCTCAAACACACAACTTTTGTGACTTTACAAAGTTTGAAGCTCGATAAATTCGGCAAATGAGGTCCAAATTTGTTAAGCAAAGTGTCAAATTAATCAGCTCGACGAGATTTTGAAGATGTCACAACACATTATGATTGCATCTTGTTGAATTTCCATGAAAAATAGTAATTTATGTGCTCAAACACACAACTTTTGTGACTTTTCAAACTTTGAAGCTCGATAAATTCGGCAAATGTGGACCAAATTTGTTAAACAAAGTGTCAAATTAATCAGCTCGACGAGATTTTGAAGATGTCACAACACATCATGATTGCATCTTGTTGAATTTCCATGAAAAATAGTACTTTATGTGCTCAAACACACAACTTTTGTGACTTTTCAAACTTTGAAGCTCGATAAATTCGGCAAATGAGGTCCAAATTTGTTAAGCAAAGTGTCAAATTAATCAGCTCGACGAGATTTTGAAGATGTCACAACACATCATGATTGCATCTTGTTGAATTTCCATGAAAAATTGTACTTTATGTGCTCAAACACACAACTTTTGTGACTTTTCAAACTTTGAAGCTC
This sequence comes from Euwallacea fornicatus, assembly GCF_040115645.1. Classification (NCBI taxonomy): domain Eukaryota; kingdom Metazoa; phylum Arthropoda; class Insecta; order Coleoptera; family Curculionidae; genus Euwallacea; species Euwallacea fornicatus. The sequence continues at coordinate 469,687 of NW_027096026.1, read as the reverse complement.
GATAACTTCGGCAAATGAGTACCAACATTGTTAAACAAAGTGTCACATTAACCAGCTCGACGAGATTTTGAAGATGTCACAACACATCATGATTGCATCTTGTTGAATTTCCAAGAAAAATAGTACTTTATGTGCTTAAACACACAACTTTTGTGACTTTTCAAACTTTGAAGCTCGATAAATTCGGCAAATGAGGTCCAAATTTGTTAAGCAAAGTGTCAAATTAATCAGCTCGACGAGATTTTGAAGATGTCACAACACATTATGATTGCATCTTGTTGAATTTCCATGAAAAATAGTAATTTATGTGCTCAAACACACAACTTTTGTGACTTTTCAAATTTTGAAGCTCGATAACTTCGGCAAATGAGTACCAACATTGTTAAACAAAGTGTCACATTAATCAGCTCGACGACATTTTGAAGATGTCACAACATATCATGATTGCATCTTGTTGAATTTCCATGAAAAATAGTAATTTATGTGCTCAAACACACAACTTTTGTGACTTTTCAAACTTTGAAGCTCGATAAATTCGGCAAATGTGGACCAAATTTCTTAAACAAAGTGTCAAATTAATCAGCTCGACGAGATTTTGAAGATGTCACAACACATCATGATTGCATCTTGTTGAATTTCCATGAAAAATAGTACTTTATGTGCTCAAACACACAACTTTTGTGACTTTACAAAGTTTGAAGCTCGATAAATTCGGCAAATGAGGTCCAAATTTGTTAAGCAAAGTGTCAAATTAATCAGCTCGACGAGATTTTGAAGATGTCACAACACATCATGATTGCATCTTGTTGAATTTCCATGAAAAATAGTAATTTATGTGCTCAAACACACAACTTTTGTGACTTTTCAAATTTTGAAGCTCGATAAATTCGGCAAATGTGGACCAAATTTGTTAAACAAAGTGTCAAATTAATCAGCTCGACGAGATTTTGAAGATGTCACAACACATCATGATTGCATCTTGTTGAATTTCCATGAAAAATAGTACTTTATGTGCTCAAACACACAACTTTTGTGACTTTTCAAACTTTGAAGCTCGATAAATTCGGCAAATATGGACCAAATTTCTTAAACAAAGTGTCAAATTAATCAGCTCGACGAGATTTTGAAGATGTCACAACACATTATGATTGCATCTTGTTGAATTGCCATGAAAAATTGTACTTTATGTGCTCAAACACACAACTTTTGTGACTTTACAAAGTTTGAAGCTCGATAACTTCGGCAAATGAGAACCAAATTTGTTAAACAAAGTGTCAAATTAATCAGCTCGACGAGATTTTGAAGATGTCACAACACATCATGATTGCATCTTGTTGAATTTCCATGAAAAATAGTACTTTATGTGCTCAAACACACAACTTTTGTGACTTTTCAAACTTTGAATCTCGATAACTTCGGCAAATGAGTACCAACATTGTTAAACAAAGTGTCACATTAACCAGCTCGACGAGATTTTGAAGATGTCACAACACATCATGATTGCATCTTGTTGAATTTCCAAGAAAAATAGTACTTTATGTGCTTAAACACACAACTTTTGTGACTTTTCAAACTTTGAAGCTCGATAAATTCGGCAAATGAGGTCCAAATTTGTTAAGCAAAGTGTCAAATTAATCAGCTCGACGAGATTTTGAAGATGTCACAACACATTATGATTGCATCTTGTTGAATTTCCATGAAAAATAGTAATTTATGTGCTCAAACACACAACTTTTGTGACTTTTCAAATTTTGAAGCTCGATAACTTCGGCAAATGAGTACCAACATTGTTAAACAAAGTGTCACATTAATCAGCTCGACGACATTTTGAAGATGTCACAACATATCATGATTGCATCTTGTTGAATTTCCATGAAAAATAGTAATTTATGTGCTCAAACACACAACTTTTGTGACTTTTCAAACTTTGAAGCTCGATAAATTCGGCAAATGTGGACCAAATTTCTTAAACAAAGTGTCACATTAATCAGCTCGACGAGATTTTGAAGATGTCACAACACATCATGATTGCATCTTGTTGAATTTCCATGAAAAATAGTACTTTATGTGCTCAAACACACAACTTTTGTGACTTTACAAAGTTTGAAGCTCGATAACTTCGGCAAATGAGAACCAAATTTGTTAAACAAAGTGTCACATTAATCAGCTCGACGAGATTTTGAAGATGTCACAACACATCATGATTGCATCTTGTTGAATTTCCATGAAAAATAGTACTTTATGTGCTCAAACACACAACTTTTGTGACTTTACAAAGTTTGAAGCTCGATAAATTCGGCAAATGAGGTCCAAATTTGTTAAGCAAAGTGTCAAATTAATCAGCTCGACGAGATTTTGAAGATGTCACAACACATTATGATTGCATCTTGTTGAATTTCCATGAAAAATAGTAATTTATGTGCTCAAACACACAACTTTTGTGACTTTTCAAACTTTGAAGCTCGATAAATTCGGCAAATGTGGACCAAATTTGTTAAACAAAGTGTCAAATTAATCAGCTCGACGAGATTTTGAAGATGTCACAACACATCATGATTGCATCTTGTTGAATTTCCATGAAAAATAGTACTTTATGTGCTCAAACACACAACTTTTGTGACTTTTCAAACTTTGAAGCTCGATAAATTCGGCAAATGAGGTCCAAATTTGTTAAGCAAAGTGTCAAATTAATCAGCTCGACGAGATTTTGAAGATGTCACAACACATCATGATTGCATCTTGTTGAATTTCCATGAAAAATTGTACTTTATGTGCTCAAACACACAACTTTTGTGACTTTTCAAACTTTGAAGCTCGATAACTTCGGCAAATGAGTACCAACATTGTTAAACAAAGTGTCACATTAACCAGCTCGACGAGATTTTGAAGATGTCACAACACATCATGATTGCATCTTGTTGAATTTCCAAGAAAAATAGTACTTTATGTGCTTAAACACACAACTTTTGTGACTTTTCAAACTTTGAAGCTCGATAAATTCGGCAAATGAGGTCCAAATTTGTTAAGCAAAGTGTCAAATTAATCAGCTCGACGAGATTTTGAAGATGTCACAACACATTATGATTGCATCTTGTTGAATTTCCATGAAAAATAGTAATTTATGTGCTCAAACACACAACTTTTGTGACTTTTCAAATTTTGAAGCTCGATAACTTCGGCAAATGAGTACCAACATTGTTAAACAAAGTGTCACATTAATCAGCTCGACGACATTTTGAAGATGTCACAACATATCATGATTGCATCTTGTTGAATTTCCATGAAAAATAGTAATTTATGTGCTCAAACACACAACTTTTGTGACTTTTCAAACTTTGAAGCTCGATAAATTCGGCAAATGTGGACCAAATTTCTTAAACAAAGTGTCAAATTAATCAGCTCGACGAGATTTTGAAGATGTCACAACACATCATGATTGCATCTTGTTGAATTTCCATGAAAAATAGTACTTTATGTGCTCAAACACACAACTTTTGTGACTTTACAAAGTTTGAAGCTCGATAAATTCGGCAAATGAGGTCCAAATTTGTTAAGCAAAGTGTCAAATTAATCAGCTCGACGAGATTTTGAAGATGTCACAACACATCATGATTGCATCTTGTTGAATTTCCATGAAAAATAGTAATTTATGTGCTCAAACACACAACTTTTGTGACTTTTCAAATTTTGAAGCTCGATAAATTCGGCAAATGTGGACCAAATTTGTTAAACAAAGTGTCAAATTAATCAGCTCGACGAGATTTTGAAGATGTCACAACACATCATGATTGCATCTTGTTGAATTTCCATGAAAAATAGTACTTTATGTGCTCAAACACACAACTTTTGTGACTTTTCAAACTTTGAAGCTCGATAAATTCGGCAAATATGGACCAAATTTCTTAAACAAAGTGTCAAATTAATCAGCTCGACGAGATTTTGAAGATGTCACAACACATTATGATTGCATCTTGTTGAATTGCCATGAAAAATTGTACTTTATGTGCTCAAACACACAACTTTTGTGACTTTACAAAGTTTGAAGCTCGATAACTTCGGCAAATGAGAACCAAATTTGTTAAACAAAGTGTCAAATTAATCAGCTCGACGAGATTTTGAAGATGTCACAACACATCATGATTGCATCTTGTTGAATTTCCATGAAAAATAGTACTTTATGTGCTCAAACACACAACTTTTGTGACTTTTCAAACTTTGAATCTCGATAACTTCGGCAAATGAGTACCAACATTGTTAAACAAAGTGTCACATTAACCAGCTCGACGAGATTTTGAAGATGTCACAACACATCATGATTGCATCTTGTTGAATTTCCAAGAAAAATAGTACTTTATGTGCTTAAACACACAACTTTTGTGACTTTTCAAACTTTGAAGCTCGATAAATTCGGCAAATGAGGTCCAAATTTGTTAAGCAAAGTGTCAAATTAATCAGCTCGACGAGATTTTGAAGATGTCACAACACATTATGATTGCATCTTGTTGAATTTCCATGAAAAATAGTAATTTATGTGCTCAAACACACAACTTTTGTGACTTTTCAAATTTTGAAGCTCGATAACTTCGGCAAATGAGTACCAACATTGTTAAACAAAGTGTCACATTAATCAGCTCGACGACATTTTGAAGATGTCACAACATATCATGATTGCATCTTGTTGAATTTCCATGAAAAATAGTAATTTATGTGCTCAAACACACAACTTTTGTGACTTTTCAAACTTTGAAGCTCGATAAATTCGGCAAATGTGGACCAAATTTCTTAAACAAAGTGTCAAATTAATCAGCTCGACGAGATTTTGAAGATGTCACAACACATCATGATTGCATCTTGTTGAATTTCCATGAAAAATAGTACTTTATGTGCTCAAACACACAACTTTTGTGACTTTACAAAGTTTGAAGCTCGATAAATTCGGCAAATGAGGTCCAAATTTGTTAAGCAAAGTGTCAAATTAATCAGCTCGACGAGATTTTGAAGATGTCACAACACATTATGATTGCATCTTGTTGAATTTCCATGAAAAATAGTAATTTATGTGCTCAAACACACAACTTTTGTGACTTTTCAAACTTTGAAGCTCGATAAATTCGGCAAATGTGGACCAAATTTGTTAAACAAAGTGTCAAATTAATCAGCTCGACGAGATTTTGAAGATGTCACAACACATCATGATTGCATCTTGTTGAATTTCCATGAAAAATAGTACTTTATGTGCTCAAACACACAACTTTTGTGACTTTTCAAACTTTGAAGCTCGATAAATTCGGCAAATGAGGTCCAAATTTGTTAAGCAAAGTGTCAAATTAATCAGCTCGACGAGATTTTGAAGATGTCACAACACATTATGATTGCATCTTGTTGAATTTCCATGAAAAATAGTAATTTATGTGCTCAAACACACAACTTTTGTGACTTTTCAAACTTTGAAGCTCGATAAATTCGGCAAATATGGACCAAATTTCTTAAACAAAGTGTCAAATTAATCAGCTCGACGAGATTTTGAAGATGTCACAACACATTATGATTGCATCTTGTTGAATTGCCATGAAAAATTGTACTTTATGTGCTCAAACACACAACTTTTGTGACTTTACAAAGTTTGAAGCTCGATAACTTCGGCAAATGAGAACCAAATTTGTTAAACAAAGTGTCAAATTAATCAGCTCGACGAGATTTTGAAGATGTCACAACACATCATGATTGCATCTTGTTGAATTTCCATGAAAAATAGTACTTTATGTGCTCAAACACACAACTTTTGTGACTTTTCAAACTTTGAATCTCGATAACTTCGGCAAATGAGGTCCAAATTTGTTAAACTAAGTGTCAAATTAATCAGCTCGATGACATTTTGAAGATGTCACAACATATCATGATTGGATCTTGTTGAATTTCCAAGAAAAATAGTACTTTATGTGCTCAAACACACAACTTTTGTGACTTTTCAAAGTTTGAAGCTCGATAACTTCGGCAAATGAGAACCAAATTTGTTAAACAAAGTGTCAAATTAATCAGCTCGATGACATTTTGAAGATGTCACAACATATCATGATTGCATCTTGTTGAATTTCCAAGAAAAATAGTACTTTATGTGCTCAAACACACAACTTTTGTAACATTTCAAACTTCAAAGCTCGATAACTTCGGCAAATAAACTCCAAGTTTCTTAAACGAGGTGTCAAATTAATCAGCTCGTCGAGATCTTTGAGACGTCACAACAAATCATAATTGCATCTTGTTGCATTTCCAAGAAAAATAGTACTTTATGTGCTCAAACACAGAACATTTGTAACATTTCAAATTTCGTAGCTCGATAACTTCGGCAAACAAACTTCAAGTTTCTTAAACGAAGTGTCAAATTAATCAGCTCTACGAGATCTTTGAGACGTCACAACAAATCATGATTTCATCTTGTTGCATTTCCAAGAAAAATAGTACTTTATGTGCTCAAACACAGAACATTTGTAACATTTCGAATTTCGAAGCTCGATAACTTCGGCAAACAAACTTTAAGTTTCTTAAACGAAGTGTCAAATTAATCAGCTCGTCGAGATCTTTGAGATGTCACAACAAATGATAATTGCATCTTGTTGCATTTCCAAGAAAAATAGTACTTTATGTGCTCAAACACACAACTTTTGTAACATTTCAAACTTCGAAGCTCGATAACTTCGGCAAACAAACTCCAAGTTTCTTAAACGAGGTGTCACATTAATCAGCTCGTCGAGATCTTTGAGACGTTACAACAAATGATAATTGCATCTTGTTGCATTTCCAAGAAAAATAGTACTTTATGTGCTCAAACACACAACTTTCGTAACATTTCAAACTTCGAAGCTCGATAACTTCGGCAAATAAACTCCAAGTTTCTTAAACGAGGTGTCAAATTAATCAGCTCGTCGAGATCTTTGAGACGTCACAACAAATCATAATTGCATCTTGTTGCATTTCCAAGAAAAATAGTTCTTTATGTGCTCAAACACACATCTTTCGTAACATTTCGAATTTCGAAGCTCGATAACTTCGGCAAATAAACTCCAAGTTTCTTAAACGAGGTGTCAAATTAATCAGCTCGTCGAGATCTTTGAGACGTCACAACAAATCATAATTGCATTTTGTTGCATTTCCAAGAAAAATAGTACTTTATGTGCTCAAACACACAACTTTTGTAACATTTCAAACTTCGAAGCTCGATAACTTCGGCAAATAAACTCCAAGTTTCTTAAACGAGGTGTCAAATTAATCAGCTCGTCGAGATCTTTGAGACGTCACAACAAATCATAATTGCATCTTGTTGCATTTCCAAGAAAAATAGTTCTTTATGTGCTCAAACACACATCTTTCGTAACATTTCGAATTTCGAAGCTCGATAACTTCGGCAAATAAACTCCAAGTTTCTTAAACGAGGTGTCAAATTAATCAGCTCGTCGAGATCTTTGAGACGTCACAACAAATCATAATTGCATCTTGTTGCATTTCCAAGAAAAATAGTACTTTATGTGCTCAAACACAGAACATTTGTAACATTTCAAATTTCGTAGCTCGATAACTTCGGCAAACAAACTTCAAGTTTCTTAAACGAAGTGTCAAATTAATCAGCTCCACGAGATTTTTGAGACGTCACAACAAATCATGATTTCATCTTGTTGCATTTCCAAGAAAAATAGTACTTTATGTGCTCAAACACAGAACATTTGTAACATTTCGAATTTCGTAGCTCGATAACTTCGGCAAACAAACTTCAAGTTTCTTAAACGAAGTGTCAAATTAATCAGCTCTACGAGATCTTTGAGACGTCACAACAAATCATGATTTCATCTTGTTGCATTTCCAAGAAAAATAGTACTTTATGTGCTCAAACACAGAACATTTGTAACATTTCAAATTTCGTAGCTCGATAACTTCGGCAAACAAACTTTAAGTTTCTTAAACGATGTGTCAAATTAATCCGCTCGTCGAGATCTTTGAGACGTCACAACAAATCATGATTGCATCTTCTTGCATTTCCAAGAAAAATAGTACTTTATGTGCTCAAACACACAACTTTCGTAACATTTCAAACTTTGAAGCTCGTTAACTTCGGCAAATGATCACCAAATTTCTTAAACGAAGTGTCAAATTAATCAGCTCCACGAGATTTTTGAGACGTCACAACAAATCATAATTGCATCTTGTTGCATTTCCAAGAAAAATAGTACTTTATGTGCTCAAACACACAACTTTTGTAACATTTCAAACTTCGAAGCTCGATAACTTCGGCAAACAAACTTCAAGTTTCTTAAACGAGGTGTCAAATTAATCAGCTCGTCGAGATCTTTGAGACGTCACAACAAATCATAATTGCATCTTGTTGCATTTCCAAGAAAAATAGTACTTTATGTGCTCAAACACAGAACATTTGTAACATTTCAAATTTCGAAGCTTGATAACTTCGGGAAACAAACTTCAAGTTTCTTAAACGAAGTGTCAAATTAATCAGCTCTACGAGATCTTTGAGACGTCACAACAAATCATGATTTCATCTTGTTGCATTTCCGAGAAAAAAAGTACTTTGTGTGCTCAAACACACAACTTTCGTAACATTTCAAACTTCGAAGCTCGATAACTTTGGCAAATGATTACCAAATTTCATAAACGAAGTGTCAAATTAATCAGCTCCACGAGATCTTTGAGACGTCACAACAAATCATGATTGCATCTTGTTGCATTTCCGAGAAAAATAATACTTTGTGTGCTCAAACACACAACTATTGTAACATTTCAAATTTCGAAGCTCGATAACTTTGGCAAATGATTACCAAATTTCTTAAACGAAGTGACAAATTAATCAGCTCAACGAGATCTTTGAGACGTCACAACAAATCATGATTGCATCTTGTTGCATTTCCAAGCAAAATAGTACTTTGTGTGCTCAAACACACAACTATTGTAACATTTCAAACTTCGAAGCTCGATAACTTTGGCAAATGATCACCAAATTTCTTAAACGAAGTGTCAAATTAATCAGCTCCACGAGATCTTTGAGACGTCACAACAAATCATGATTGCATCTTGTTGCATTTCCAAGAAAAATAGTTCCTTATGTGCTCAAACACACAACTATTGTAACATTTCAAACTTCGAAGCTCGATAACTTCGGCAAACAAACTTCAAGTTTCTTAAACGAAGTGTCAAATTAATCAGCTCTACTAGATCTTTGAGACGTCACAACAAATCATGATTTCATCTTGTTGCATTTCCAAGAAAAATAGTACTTTATGTGCTCAAACACAGAACATTTGTAACATTTCAAATTTCGTAGCTCGATAACTTCGGCAAACAAACTTTAAGTTTCTTAAAGGATGTGTCAAATTAATCAGCTCGTCGAGATCTTTGAGACGTCACAACAAATCATGATTGCATCTTCTTGCATTTCCAAGGAAAATAGTACTTTATGTGCTCAAACACAGAACATTTGTAACATTTCAAATTTCGTAGCTCGATAACTTCGGCAAACAAACTTTAAGTTTCTTAAAGGATGTGTCACATTAATCAGCTCGTCGAGATCTTTGAGACGTCACAACAAATCATGATTGCATCTTGTTGCATTTCCAAGCAAAATAGTACTTTGTGTGCTCAAACACACAACTATTGTAACATTTCAAACTTCGAAGCTCGATAACTTTGGCAAATGATCACCAAATTTCTTAAACGAAGTGTCAAATTAATCAGCTCCACGAGATCTTTGAGACGTCACAACAAATCATGATTGCATCTTGTTGCATTTCCAAGAAAAATAGTTCCTTATGTGCTCAAACACACAACTATTGTAACATTTCAAACTTCGAAGCTCGATAACTTCGGCAAACAAACTTCAAGTTTCTTAAACGAAGTGTCAAATTAATCAGCTCTACGAGATCTTTGAGACGTCACAACAAATCATGATTTCATCTTGTTGCATTTCCAAGAAAAATAGTACTTTATGTGCTCAAACACAGAACATTTGTAACATTTCAAATTTCGTAGCTCGATAACTTCGGCAAACAAACTTTAAGTTTCTTAAAGGATGTGTCAAATTAATCAGCTCGTCGAGATCTTTGAGACGTCACAACAAATCATGATTGCATCTTCTTGCATTTCCAAGGAAAATAGTACTTTATGTGCTCAAACACAGAACATTTGTAACATTTCAAATTTCGTAGCTCGATAACTTCGGCAAACAAACTTTAAGTTTCTTAAAGGATGTGTCACATTAATCAGCTCGTCGAGATCTTTGAGACGTCACAACAAATCATGATTGCATCTTCTTGCATTTCCAAGGAAAATAGTACTTTATGTGCTCAAACACAGAACATTTGTAACATTTCAAATTTCGTAGCTCGATAACTTCGGCAAACAAACTTTAAGTTTCTTAAAGGATGTGTCAAATTAATCAGCTCGTCGAGATCTTTGAGACGTCACAACAAATCATGATTTCATCTTGTTGCATTTCCAAGAAAAATAGTACTTTATGTGCTCAAACACAGAACATTTGTAACATTTCAAATTTCGTAGCTCGATAACTTCGGCAAACAAACTTTAAGTTTCTTAAACGATGTGTCAAATTAATCCGCTCGTCGAGATCTTTGAGACGTCACAACAAATCATAATTGCATCTTGTTGCATTTCCAAGAAAAATAGTACTTTATGTGCTCAAACACACAACTTTCGTAACATTTCAAACTTTGAAGCTCGTTAACTTCGGCAAATGATCACCAAATTTCTTAAACGAAGTGTCAAATTAATCAGCTCCACGAGATTTTTGAGACGTCACAACAAATCATAATTGCATCTTGTTGCATTTCCAAGAAAAATAGTACTTTATGTGCTCAAACACACAACTTTTGTAACATTTCAAACTTCGAAGCTCGATAACTTCGGCAAACAAACTTCAAGTTTCTTAAACGAGGTGTCAAATTAATCAGCTCGTCGAGATCTTTGAGACGTCACAACAAATCATAATTGCATCTTGTTGCATTTCCAAGAAAAATAGTACTTTATGTGCTCAAACACAGAACATTTGTAACATTTCAAATTTCGAAGCTCGATAACTTCGGCAAACAAACTTCAAGTTTCTTAAACGAAGTGTCAAATTAATCAGCTCTACGAGATCTTTGAGACGTCACAACAAATCATGATTTCATCTTGTTGCATTTCCGAGAAAAAAAGTACTTTGTGTGCTCAAACACACAACTTTCGTAACATTTCAAACTTCGTAGCTCGATAACTTCGGCAAACAAACTTCAAGTTTCTTAAACGAAGTGTCAAATTAATCAGCTCTACGAGATCTTTGAGACGTCACAACAAATCATGATTTCATCTTGTTGCATTTCCAAGAAAAATAGTACTTTATGTGCTCAAACACAGAACATTTGTAACATTTCAAATTTCGTAGCTCGATAACTTCGGCAAACAAACTTTAAGTTTCTTAAAGGATGTGTCAAATTAATCAGCTCGTCGAGATCTTTGAGACGTCACAACAAATCATGATTGCATCTTCTTGCATTTCCAAGGAAAATAGTACTTTATGTGCTCAAACACACAACTTTCGTAACATTTCAAACTTCGAAGCTCGATAACTTCGGCAAAGAAACTCCAAGTTTCTTAAACGAGGTGTCAAATTAATCAGCTCGTCGAGATCTTTGAGACGTCACAACAAATCATAATTGCATCTTGTTGCATTTCCAAGAAAAATAGTACTTTATGTGCTCAAACACAGAACATTTGTAACATTTCAAATTTCGAAGCTCGATAACTTCGGCAAACAAACTTCAAGTTTCTTAAACGAAGTGTCAAATTAATCAGCTCTACGAGATCTTTGAGACGTCACAACAAATCATGATTTCATCTTGTTGCATTTCCGAGAAAAAAAGTACTTTGTGTGCTCAAACACACAACTTTCGTAACATTTCAAACTTCGAAGCTCGATAACTTTGGCAAATGATTACCAAATTTCATAAACGAAGTGTCAAATTAATCAGCTCCACGAGATCTTTGAGACGTCACAACAAATCATGATTGCATCTTGTTGCATTTCCGAGAAAAATAATACTTTGTGTGCTCAAACACACAACTATTGTAACATTTCAAATTTCGAAGCTCGATAACTTTGGCAAATGATCACCAAATTTCTTAAACGAAGTGTCAAATTAATCAGCTCCACGAGATCTTTGAGACGTCACAACAAATCATGATTGCATCTTGTTGCATTTCCAAGCAAAATAGTACTTTATGTGCTCAAACACAGAACATTTGTAACATTTCATACTTCGAAGCTCGATAACTTCGGCAAACAAACACCAAGTTTCTTAAACGAAGTGTCAAATTACTCAGCTCCACGAGATCTTTGAGACGTCACAACAAATCATGATTGCATCTTGTTGCATTTCCGAGAAAAATAGTACTTTGTGTGCTCAAACACACAACTATTGTAACATTTCAAACTTCGAAGCTCGATAACTTTGGCAAATGATCACCAAATTTCTTAAACGAAGTGTCAAATTAATCAGCTCCACGAGATCTTTGAGACGTCACAACAAATCATGATTGCATCTTGTTGCATTTCCGAGAAAAATAGTACTTTGTGTGCTCAAACACACAACTATTGTAACATTTCAAACTTCGAAGCTCGATAACTTTGGCAAATGATTACCAAATTTCTTAAACGAAGTGTCAAATTAATCAGCTCCACGAGATCTTTGAGACGTCACAACAAATCATGATTGCATCTTGTTGCATTTCCGAGAAAAATAGTACTTTGTGTGCTCAAACACACAACTATTGTAACATTTCAAACTTCGAAGCTCGATAACTTTGGCAAATGATTACCAAATTTCTTAAACGAAGTGTCAAATTAATCAGCTCCACGAGATCTTTGAGACGTCACAACAAATCATGATTGCATCTTGTTGCATTTCTAAGAAAAATAGTACTTTATGTGCTCACACACACAACTTTTGTAACATTTCAAATTTTGAAGCTCGTTAACTTCGGCAAATGATCACCAAATTTCTTAAACGAAGTATCAAATTAATCAGCTCCACGAGATTTTTGAGACGTCACAACAAATCATGATTTCATCTTGTTGCATTTCCAAGAAAAATAGTACTTTATGTGCTCAAACACAGAACATTTGTAACATTTCAAACTTCGAAGCTCGATAACTTCGGCAAACAAACTTCAAGTTTCTTAAACGAGGTGTCAAATTAATCAGCTCGTCGAGATCTTTGAGACGTCACAACAAATCATAATTGCATCTTGTTGCATTTCCAAGAAAAATAGTACTTTATGTGCTCAAACACAGAACATTTGTAACATTTCAAATTTCGAAGCTCGATAACTGCGGCAAATGATCACCAAATTTCTTAAACGAAGTGTCAAATTAATCAGCTACACGAGATTTTTGAGACGTCACAACAAATCATAATTGCATCTTGTTGCATTTCCAAGAAAAATAGTACTTTATGTGCTCAAACACACAACTTTTGTAACATTTCAAACTTCGAAGCTCGATAACTTCGGCAAACAAACTTCAAGTTTCTTAAACGAGGTGTCAAATTAATCAGCTCGTCGAGATCTTTGAGACGTCACAACAAATCATAATTGCATCTTGTTGCATTTCCAAGAAAAATAGTACTTTATGTGCTCAAACACAGAACATTTGTAACATTTCAAATTTCGAAGCTCGATAACTTCGGCAAACAAACTTCAAGTTTCTTAAACGAAGTGTCAAATTAATCAGCTCTACGAGATCTTTGAGACGTCACAACAAATCATGATTGCATCTTGTTGCATTTCCGAGAAAAATAATACTTTGTGTGCTCAAACACACAACTATTGCAACATTTCAAACTCCGAAGCTCGATAACTTTGGCAAATGATTACCAAATTTCATAAACGAAGTGTCAAATTAATCAGCTCCACGAGATCTTTGAGACGTCACAACAAATCATGATTGCATCTTGTTGCATTTCCGAGAAAAATAATACTTTGTGTGCTCAAACACACAACTATTGTAACATTTCAAATTTCGAAGCTCGATAACTTTGGCAAATGATCACCAAATTTCTTAAACGAAGTGTCAAATTAATCAGCTCCACGAGATCTTTGAGACGTCACAACAAATCATGATTGCATCTTGTTGCATTTCCGAGAAAAATAATACTTTGTGTGCTCAAACACACAACTATTGTAACATTTCAAATTTCGAAGCTCGATAACTTTGGCAAATGATCACCAAATTTCTTAAACGAAGTGACAAATTAATCAGCTCCACGAGATCTTTGAGACGTCACAACAAATCATGATTGCATCTTGTTGCATTTCCAAGAAAAATAGTACTTTATGTGCTCAAACACAGAACATTTGTAACATTTCAAATTTCGAAGCTCGATAACTTCGGCAAACAAACTTCAAGTTTCTTAAACGAAGTGTCAAATTAATCAGCTCTACGAGATCTTTGAGACGTCACAACAAATCATGATTTCATCTTGTTGCATTTCCGAGAAAAAAAGTACTTTGTGTGCTCAAACACACAACTTTCGTAACATTTCAAACTTCGTAGCTCGATAACTTCGGCAAACAAACTTCAAGTTTCTTAAACGAAGTGTCAAATTAATCAGCTCTACGAGATCTTTGAGACGTCACAACAAATCATGATTTCATCTTGTTGCATTTCCAAGAAAAATAGTACTTTATGTGCTCAAACACAGAACATTTGTAACATTTCAAATTTCGTAGCTCGATAACTTCGGCAAACAAACTTTAAGTTTCTTAAAGGATGTGTCAAATTAATCAGCTCGTCGAGATCTTTGAGACGTCACAACAAATCATGATTGCATCTTCTTGCATTTCCAAGGAAAATAGTACTTTATGTGTTCAAACACACAACTTTCGTAACATTTCAAACTTTGAAGCTCGTTAACTGCGGCAAATGATCACCAAATTTCTTAAACGAAGTGTCAAATTAATCAGCTCCACGAGATTTTTGAGACGTCACAACAAATCATAATTGCATCTTGTTGCATTTCCAAGAAAAATAGTACTTTATGTGCTCAAACACACAACTTTTGTAACATTTCAAACTTCGAAGCTCGATAACTTCGGCAAACAAACTTCAAGTTTCTTAAACGAGGTGTCAAATTAATCAGCTCGTCGAGATCTTTGAGACGTCACAACAAATCATAATTGCATCTTGTTGCATTTCCAAGAAAAATAGTACTTTATGTGCTCAAACACAGAACATTTGTAACATTTCAAATTTCGAAGCTCGATAACTTCGGCAAACAAACTTCAAGTTTCTTAAACGAAGTGTCAAATTAATCAGCTCTACGAGATCTTTGAGACGTCACAACAAATCATGATTGCATCTTGTTGCATTTCCGAGAAAAATAATACTTTGTGTGCTCAAACACACAACTATTGCAACATTTCAAACTCCGAAGCTCGATAACTTTGGCAAATGATTACCAAATTTCATAAACGAAGTGTCAAATTAATCAGCTCCACGAGATCTTTGAGACGTCACAACAAATCATGATTGCATCTTGTTGCATTTCCGAGAAAAATAATACTTTGTGTGCTCAAACACACAACTATTGTAACATTTCAAATTTCGAAGCTCGATAACTTTGGCAAATGATCACCAAATTTCTTAAACGAAGTGTCAAATTAATCAGCTCCACGAGATCTTTGAGACGTCACAACAAATCATGATTGCATCTTGTTGCATTTCCGAGAAAAATAATACTTTGTGTGCTCAAACACACAACTATTGTAACATTTCAAATTTCGAAGCTCGATAACTTTGGCAAATGATCACCAAATTTCTTAAACGAAGTGACAAATTAATCAGCTCCACGAGATCTTTGAGACGTCACAACAAATCATGATTGCATCTTGTTGCATTTCCAAGCAAAATAGTACTTTGTGTGCTCAAACACACAACTATTGTAACATTTCAAACTTCGAAGCTCGATAACTTTGGCAAATGATCACCAAATTTCTTAAACGAAGTGTCAAATTAATCAGCTCCACGAGATCTTTGAGACGTCACAACAAATCATGATTGCATCTTGTTGCATTTCCAAGCAAAATAGTACTTTATGTGCTCAAACACAGAACATTTGTAACATTTCAAACTTCGAAGCTCGATAACTTCGGCAAACAAACTTCAAGTTTCTTAAACGAGGTGTCAAATTAATCAGCTCGTCGAGATCTTTGAGACGTCACAACAAATCATAATTGCATCTTGTTGCATTTCCAAGAAAAATAGTACTTTATGTGCTCAAACACAGAACATTTGTAACATTTCAAATTTCGAAGCTTGATAACTTCGGGAAACAAACTTCAAGTTTCTTAAACGAAGTGTCAAATTAATCAGCTCTACGAGATCTTTGAGACGTCACAACAAATCATGATTTCATCTTGTTGCATTTCCGAGAAAAAAAGTACTTTGTGTGCTCAAACACACAACTTTCGTAACATTTCAAACTTCGAAGCTCGATAACTTTGGCAAATGATTACCAAATTTCATAAACGAAGTGTCAAATTAATCAGCTCCACGAGATCTTTGAGACGTCACAACAAATCATGATTGCATCTTGTTGCATTTCCGAGAAAAATAATACTTTGTGTGCTCAAACACACAACTATTGTAACATTTCAAATTTCGAAGCTCGATAACTTTGGCAAATGATTACCAAATTTCTTAAACGAAGTGACAAATTAATCAGCTCAACGAGATCTTTGAGACGTCACAACAAATCATGATTTCATCTTGTTGCATTTCCGAGAAAAAAAGTACTTTGTGTGCTCAAACACACAACTTTCGTAACATTTCAAACTTCGAAGCTCGATAACTTTGGCAAATGATTACCAAATTTCATAAACGAAGTGTCAAATTAATCAGCTCCACGAGATTTTTGAGACGTCACAACAAATCATAATTGCATCTTGTTGCATTTCCAAGAAAAATAGTACTTTATGTGCTCAAACACACAACTTTTGTAACATTTCAAACTTCGAAGCTCGATAACTTCGGCAAACAAACTTCAAGTTTCTTAAACGAGGTGTCAAATTAATCAGCTCGTCGAGATCTTTGAGACGTCACAACAAATCATAATTGCATCTTGTTGCATTTCCAAGAAAAATAGTACTTTATGTGCTCAAACACAGAACATTTGTAACATTTCAAATTTCGAAGCTCGATAACTTCGGCAAACAAACTTCAAGTTTCTTAAACGAAGTGTCAAATTAATCAGCTCTACGAGATCTTTGAGACGTCACAACAAATCATGATTTCATCTTGTTGCATTTCCGAGAAAAAAAGTACTTTGTGTGCTCAAACACACAACTTTCGTAACATTTCAAACTTCGTAGCTCGATAACTTCGGCAAACAAACTTCAAGTTTCTTAAACGAAGTGTCAAATTAATCAGCTCTACGAGATCTTTGAGACGTCACAACAAATCATGATTTCATCTTGTTGCATTTCCAAGAAAAATAGTACTTTATGTGCTCAAACACAGAACATTTGTAACATTTCAAATTTCGTAGCTCGATAACTTCGGCAAACAAACTTTAAGTTTCTTAAAGGATGTGTCAAATTAATCAGCTCGTCGAGATCTTTGAGACGTCACAACAAATCATGATTGCATCTTCTTGCATTTCCAAGGAAAATAGTACTTTATGTGCTCAAACACACAACTTTCGTAACATTTCAAACTTTGAAGCTCGTTAACTTCGGCAAATGATCACCAAATTTCTTAAACGAAGTGTCAAATTAATCAGCTCCACGAGATTTTTGAGACGTCACAACAAATCATAATTGCATCTTGTTGCATTTCCAAGAAAAATAGTACTTTATGTGCTCAAACACACAACTTTTGTAACATTTCAAACTTCGAAGCTCGATAACTTCGGCAAACAAACTTCAAGTTTCTTAAACGAGGTGTCAAATTAATCAGCTCGTCGAGATCTTTGAGACGTCACAACAAATCATAATTGCATCTTGTTGCATTTCCAAGAAAAATAGTACTTTATGTGCTCAAACACAGAACATTTGTAACATTTCAAATTTCGAAGCTCGATAACTTCGGCAAACAAACTTCAAGTTTCTTAAACGAAGTGTCAAATTAATCAGCTCTACGAGATCTTTGAGACGTCACAACAAATCATGATTTCATCTTGTTGCATTTCCGAGAAAAAAAGTACTTTGTGTGCTCAAACACACAACTTTCGTAACATTTCAAACTTCGTAGCTCGATAACTTCGGCAAACAAACTTCAAGTTTCTTAAACGAAGTGTCAAATTAATCAGCTCTACGAGATCTTTGAGACGTCACAACAAATCATGATTTCATATTGTTGCATTTCCAAGAAAAATAGTACTTTATGTGCTCAAACACAGAACATTTGTAACATTTCAAATTTCGTAGCTCGATAACTTCGGCAAACAAACTTTAAGTTTCTTAAAGGATGTGTCAAATTAATCAGCTCGTCGAGATCTTTGAGACGTCACAACAAATCATGATTGCATCTTCTTGCATTTCCGAGGAAAATAGTACTTTATGTGCTCAAACACACAACTTTCGTAACATTTCAAACTTCGAAGCTCGATAACTTCGGCAAAGAAACTCCAAGTTTCTTAAACGAGGTGTCAAATTAATCAGCTCGTCGAGATCTTTGAGACGTCACAACAAATCATAATTGCACCTTGTTGCATTTCCAAGAAAAATAGTACTTTATGTGCTCAAACACAGAACATTTGTAACATTTCAAATTTCGAAGCTCGATAACTTCGGCAAACAAACTTCAAGTTTCTTAAACGAAGTGTCAAATTAATCAGCTCTACGAGATCTTTGAGACGTCACAACAAATCATGATTTCATCTTGTTGCATTTCCGAGAAAAAAAGTACTTTGTGTGCTCAAACACACAACTTTCGTAACATTTCAAACTTCGAAGCTCGATAACTTTGGCAAATGATTACCAAATTTCATAAACGAAGTGTCAAATTAATCAGCTCCACGAGATCTTTGAGACGTCACAACAAATCATGATTGCATCTTGTTGCATTTCCGAGAAAAATAATACTTTGTGTGCTCAAACACACAACTATTGTAACATTTCAAATTTCGAAGCTCGATAACTTTGGCAAATGATCACCAAATTTCTTAAACGAAGTGTCAAATTAATCAGCTCCACGAGATCTTTGAGACGTCACAACAAATCATGATTGCATCTTGTTGCATTTCCAAGCAAAATAGTACTTTATGTGCTCAAACACAGAACATTTGTAACATTTCATACTTCGAAGCTCGATAACTTCGGCAAACAAACACCAAGTTTCTTAAACGAAGTGTCAAATTACTCAGCTCCACGAGATCTTTGAGACGTCACAACAAATCATGATTGCATCTTGTTGCATTTCCAAGCAAAATAGTACTTTGTGTGCTCAAACACACAACTATTGTAACATTTCAAACTTCGAAGGTCGATAACTTTGGCAAATGATCACCAAATTTCTTAAACGAAGTGTCAAATTAATCAGCTCCACGAGATCTTTGAGACGTCACAACAAATCATGATTGCATCTTGTTGCATTTCCAAGCAAAATAGTACTTTATGTGCTCAAACACAGAACATTTGTAACATTTCATACTTCGAAGCTCGATAACTTCGGCAAACAAACACCAAGTTTCTTAAACGAAGTGTCAAATTACTCAGCTCCACGAGATCTTTGAGACGTCACAACAAATCATGATTGCATCTTGTTGCATTTCCGAGAAAAATAGTACTTTGTGTGCTCAAACACACAACTATTGTAACATTTCAATCTTCGAAGCTCGATAACTTTGGCAAATGATCACCAAATTTCTTAAACGAAGTGTCAAATTAATCAGCTCCACGAGATCTTTGAGACGTCACAACAAATCATGATTGCATCTTGTTGCATTTCCGAGAAAAATAGTACTTTGTGTGCTCAAACACACAACTATTGTAACATTTCAAACTTCGAAGCTCGATAACTTTGGCAAATGATTACCAAATTTCTTAAACGAAGTGTCAAATTAATCAGCTCCACGAGATCTTTGAGACGTCACAACAAATCATGATTGCATCTTGTTGCATTTCCGAGAAAAATAGTACTTTGTGTGCTCAAACACACAACTATTGTAACATTTCAAACTTCGAAGCTCGATAACTTCGGCAAATGATCACCAAATTTCTTAAACGAAGTGTCAAATTAATCAGCTCCACGAGATCTTTGAGACGTCACAACAAATCATGATTGCATCTTGTTGCATTTCTAAGAAAAATAGTACTTTATGTGCTCACACACACAACTTTTGTAACATTTCAAATTTTGAAGCTCGTTAACTTCGGCAAATGATCACCAAATTTCTTAAACGAAGTATCAAATTAATCAGCTCCACGAGATTTTTGAGACGTCACAACAAATCATGATTTCATCTTGTTGCATTTCCAAGAAAAATAGTACTTTATGTGCTCAAACACAGAACATTTGTAACATTTCAAATTTCGTAGCTCGATAACTTCGGCAAACAAACTTTAAGTTTCTTAAAGGATGTGTCAAATTAATCAGCTCGTCGAGATCTTTGAGACGTCACAACAAATCATGATTGCATCTTCTTGCATTTCCAAGGAAAATAGTACTTTATGTGCTCAAACACACAACTTTCGTAACATTTCAAACTTTGAAGCTCGTTAACTTCGGCAAATGATCACCAAATTTCTTAAACGAAGTGTCAAATTAATCAGCTCCACGAGATTTTTGAGACGTCACAACAAATCATAATTGCATCTTGTTGCATTTCCAAGAAAAATAGTACTTTATGTGCTCAAACACACAACTTTTGTAACATTTCAAACTTCGAAGCTCGATAACTTCGGCAAACAAACTTCAAGTTTCTTAAACGAGGTGTCAAATTAATCAGCTCGTCGAGATCTTTGAGACGTCACAACAAATCATAATTGCATCTTGTTGCATTTCCAAGAAAAATAGTACTTTATGTGCTCAAACACAGAACATTTGTAACATTTCAAATTTCGAAGCTCGATAACTTCGGCAAACAAACTTCAAGTTTCTTAAACGAAGTGTCAAATTAATCAGCTCTACGAGATCTTTGAGACGTCACAACAAATCATGATTTCATCTTGTTGCATTTCCGAGAAAAAAAGTACTTTGTGTGCTCAAACACACAACTTTCGTAACATTTCAAACTTCGTAGCTCGATAACTTCGGCAAACAAACTTCAAGTTTCTTAAACGAAGTGTCAAATTAATCAGCTCTACGAGATCTTTGAGACGTCACAACAAATCATGATTTCATCTTGTTGCATTTCCAAGAAAAATAGTACTTTATGTGCTCAAACACAGAACATTTGTAACTTTTCAAATTTCGTAGCTCGATAACTTCGGCAAACAAACTTTAAGTTTCTTAAAGGATGTGTCAAATTAATCAGCTCGTCGAGATCTTTGAGACGTCACAACAAATCATGATTGCATCTTCTTGCATTTCCGAGGAAAATAGTACTTTATGTGCTCAAACACACAACTTTCGTAACATTTCAAAATTCGAAGCTCGATAACTTCGGCAAAGAAACTCCAAGTTTCTTAAACGAGGTGTCAAATTAATCAGCTCGTCGAGATCTTTGAGACGTCACAACAAATCATAATTGCATCTTGTTGCATTTCCAAGAAAAATAGTACTTTATGTGCTCAAACACAGAACATTTGTAACATTTCAAATTTCGAAGCTCGATAACTTCGGCAAACAAACTTCAAGTTTCTTAAACGAAGTGTCAAATTAATCAGCTCTACGAGATCTTTGAGACGTCACAACAAATCATGATTTCATCTTGTTGCATTTCCGAGAAAAAAAGTACTTTGTGTGCTCAAACACACAACTTTCGTAACATTTCAAACTTCGAAGCTCGATAACTTTGGCAAATGATTACCAAATTTCATAAACGAAGTGTCAAATTAATCAGCTCCACGAGATCTTTGAGACGTCACAACAAATCATGATTGCATCTTGTTGCATTTCCGAGAAAAATAATACTTTGTGTGCTCAAACACACAACTATTGTAACATTTCAAATTTCGAAGCTCGATAACTTTGGCAAATGATCACCAAATTTCTTAAACGAAGTGTCAAATTAATCAGCTCCACGAGATCTTTGAGACTTCACAACAAATCATGATTGCATCTTGTTGCATTTCCAAGCAAAATAGTACTTTATGTGCTCAAACACAGAACATTTGTAACATTTCATACTTCGAAGCTCGATAACTTCGGCAAACAAACACCAAGTTTCTTAAACGAAGTGTCAAATTACTCAGCTCCACGAGATCTTTGAGACGTCACAACAAATCATGATTGCATCTTGTTGCATTTCCAAGCAAAATAGTACTTTGTGTGCTCAAACACACAACTATTGTAACATTTCAAACTTCGAAGGTCGATAACTTTGGCAAATGATCACCAAATTTCTTAAACGAAGTGTCAAATTAATCAGCTCCACGAGATCTTTGAGACGTCACAACAAATCATGATTGCATCTTGTTGCATTTCCAAGCAAAATAGTACTTTATGTGCTCAAACACAGAACATTTGTAACATTTCATACTTCGAAGCTCGATAACTTCGGCAAACAAACACCAAGTTTCTTAAACGAAGTGTCAAATTACTCAGCTCCACGAGATCTTTGAGACGTCACAACAAATCATGATTGCATCTTGTTGCATTTCCGAGAAAAATAGTACTTTGTGTGCTCAAACACACAACTATTGTAACATTTCAAACTTCGAAGCTCGATAACTTTGGCAAATGATCACCAAATTTCTTAAACGAAGTGTCAAATTAATCAGCTCCACGAGATCTTTGAGACGTCACAACAAATCATGATTGCATCTTGTTGCATTTCCGAGAAAAATAGTACTTTGTGTGCTCAAACACACAACTATTGTAACATTTCAAACTTCGAAGCTCGATAACTTTGGCAAATGATTACCAAATTTCTTAAACGAAGTGTCAAATTAATCAGCTCCACGAGATCTTTGAGACGTCACAACAAATCATGATTGCATCTTGTTGCATTTCCGAGAAAAATAGTACTTTGTGTGCTCAAACACACAACTATTGTAACATTTCAAACTTCGAAGCTCGATAACTTCGGCAAATGATCACCAAATTTCTTAAACGAAGTGTCAAATTAATCAGCTCCACGAGATCTTTGAGACGTCACAACAAATCATGATTGCATCTTGTTGCATTTCTAAGAAAAATAGTACTTTATGTGCTCACACACACAACTTTTGTAACATTTCAAATTTTGAAGCTCGTTAACTTCGGCAAATGATCACCAAATTTCTTAAACGAAGTATCAAATTAATCAGCTCCACGAGATTTTTGAGACGTCACAACAAATCATGATTTCATCTTGTTGCATTTCCAAGAAAAATAGTACTTTATGTGCTCAAACACAGAACATTTGTAACATTTCAAATTTCGTAGCTCGATAACTTCGGCAAACAAACTTCAAGTTTCTTAAACGAAGTGTCAAATTAATCAGCTCCACGAGATTTTTGAGACGTCACAACAAATCATGATTTCATCTTGTTGCATTTCCAAGAAAAATAGTACTTTATGTGCTCAAACACAGAACATTTGTAACATTTCAAATTTCGTAGCTCGATAACTTCGGCAAACAAACTTCAAGTTTCTTAAACGAAGTGTCAAATTAATCAGCTCTACGAGATCTTTGAGACGTCACAACAAATCATGATTTCATCTTGTTGCATTTCCAAGAAAAATAGTACTTTATGTGCTCAAACACAGAACATTTGTAACATTTCAAATTTCGTAGCTCGATAACTTCGGCAAACAAACTTCAAGTTTCTTAAACGAGGTGTCAAATTAATCAGCTCGTCGAGATCTTTGAGACGTCACAACAAATCATAATTGCATCTTGTTGCATTTCCAAGAAAAATAGTACTTTATGTGCTCAAACACAGAACATTTGTAACATTTCAAATTTCGAAGCTCGATAACTTCGGCAAACAAACTTCAAGTTTCTTAAACGAAGTGTCAAATTAATCAGCTCTACGAGATCTTTGAGACGTCACAACAAATCATGATTTCATCTTGTTGCATTTCCGAGAAAAAAAGTACTTTGTGTGCTCAAACACACAACTTTCGTAACATTTCAAACTTCGAAGCTCGATAACTTTGGCAAATGATTACCAAATTTCATAAACGAAGTGTCAAATTAATCAGCTCTACGAGATCTTTGAAACGTCACAACAAATCATGATTTCATCTTGTTGCATTTCCAAGAAAAATAGTACTTTATGTGTTCAAACACACAACTTTCGTAACATTTCAAACTTCGAAGCTCGATAACTTTGGCAAATGATTACCAAATTTCTTAAACGAAGTGTCAAATTAATCAGCTCCACGAGATCTTTGAGACGTCACAACAAATCATGATTGCATCTTGTTGCATTTCCGAGAAAAATAATACTTTGTGTGCTCAAACACACAACTATTGTAACATTTCAAATTTCGAAGCTCGATAACTTTGGCAAATGATCACCAAATTTCTTAAACGAAGTGTCAAATTAATCAGCTCCACGAGATCTTTGAGACGTCACAACAAATCATGATTGCATCTTGTTGCATTTCCGAGAAAAATAGTACTTTGTGTGCTCAAACACACAACTATTGTAACATTTCAAACTCCGAAGCTCGATAACTTTGGCAAATGATTACCAAATTTCATAAACGAAGTGTCAAATTAATCAGCTCCACGAGATCTTTGAGACGTCACAACAAATCATGATTGCATCTTGTTGCATTTCCAAGCAAAATAGTACTTTGTGTGCTCAAACACACAACTATTGTAACATTTCAAACTTCGAAGCTCGATAACTTTGGCAAATGATCACCAAATTTCTTAAACGAAGTGTCAAATTAATCAGCTCCACGAGATCTTTGAGACGTCACAACAAATCATGATTGCATCTTGTTGCATTTCCAAGCAAAATAGTACTTTATGTGCTCAAACACAGAACATTTGTAACATTTCATACTTCGAAGCTCGATAACTTCGGCAAACAAACACCAAGTTTCTTAAACGAAGTGTCAAATTACTCAGCTCCACGAGATCTTTGAGACGTCACAACAAATCATGATTGCATCTTGTTGCATTTCCGAGAAAAATAGTACTTTGTGTGCTCAAACACACAACTATTGTAACATTTCAAACTTCGAAGCTCGATAACTTTGGCAAATGATCACCAAATTTCTTAAACGAAGTGTCAAATTAATCAGCTCCACGAGATCTTTGAGACGTCACAACAAATCATGATTGCATCTTGTTGCATTTCCGAGAAAAATAGTACTTTGTGTGCTCAAACACACAACTATTGTAACATTTCAAACTTCGAAGCTCGATAACTTTGGCAAATGATTACCAAATTTCTTAAACGAAGTGTCAAATTAATCAGCTCCACGAGATCTTTGAGACGTCACAACAAATCATGATTGCATCTTGTTGCATTTCCGAGAAAAATAGTACTTTGTGTGCTCAAACACACAACTATTGTAACATTTCAAACTTCGAAGCTCGATAACTTCGGCAAATGATCACCAAATTTCTTAAACGAAGTGTCAAATTAATCAGCTCCACGAGATCTTTGAGACGTCACAACAAATCATGATTGCATCTTGTTGCATTTCCAAGAAAAATAGTACTTTATGTGCTCACACACACAACTTTTGTAACATTTCAAATTTTGAAGCTCGTTAACTTCGGCAAATGATCACCAAATTTCTTAAACGAAGTATCAAATTAATCAGCTCCACGAGATTTTTGAGACGTCACAACAAATCATGATTTCATCTTGTTGCATTTCCAAGAAAAATAGTACTTTATGTGCTCAAACACAGAACATTTGTAACATTTCAAATTTCGTAGCTCGATAACTTCGGCAAACAAACTTCAAGTTTCTTAAACGAAGTGTCAAATTAATCAGCTCCACGAGATTTTTGAGACGTCACAACAAATCATGATTTCATCTTGTTGCATTTCCAAGAAAAATAGTACTTTATGTGCTCAAACACAGAACATTTGTAACATTTCAAATTTCGTAGCTCGATAACTTCGGCAAACAAACTTCAAGTTTCTTAAACGAAGTGTCAAATTAATCAGCTCTACGAGATCTTTGAGACGTCACAACAAATCATGATTTCATCTTGTTGCATTTCCAAGAAAAATAGTACTTTATGTGCTCAAACACAGAACATTTGTAACATTTCAAATTTCGTAGCTCGATAACTTCGGCAAACAAACTTCAAGTTTCTTAAACGAAGTGTCAAATTAATCAGCTCTACGAGATCTTTGAGACGTCACAACAAATCATTATTTCATCTTGTTGCATTTCCAAGAAAAATAGTACTTTATGTGCTCGAACACAGAACATTTGTAACATTTCAAATTTCGTAGCTCGATAACTTCGGCAAACAAACTTCAAGTTTCTTAAACGAAGTGTCAAATTAATCAGCTCTACGAGATCTTTGAGACGTCACAACAAATCATTATTTCATCTTGTTGCATTTCCAAGAAAAATAGTACTTTATGTGCTCAAACACAGAACATTTGTAACATTTCAAATTTCGTAGCTCGATAACTTCGGCAAACAAACTTCAAGTTTCTTAAACGAAGTGTCAAATTAATCAGCTCTACGAGATCTTTGAGACGTCACAACAAATCATTATTTCATCTTGTTGCATTTCCAAGAAAAATAGTACTTTATGTGCTCGAACACAGAACATTTGTAACATTTCAAATTTCGTAGCTCGATAACTTCGGCAAACAAACTTCAAGTTTCTTAAACGAAGTGTCAAATTAATCAGCTCTACGAGATCTTTGAGACGTCACAACAAATCATGATTTCATCTTGTTGCATTTCCAAGAAAAATAGTACTTTATGTGCTCAAACACAGAACATTTGTAACATTTCAAATTTCGTAGCTCGATAACTTCGGCAAACAAACTTTAAGTTTCTTAAAGGATGTGTCAAATTAATCAGCTCGTCGAGATCTTTGAGACGTCACAACAAATCATGATTGCATCTTCTTGCATTTCCAAGGAAAATAGTACTTTATGTGTTCAAACACACAACTTTCGTAACATTTCAAACTTTGAAGCTCGTTAACTGCGGCAAATGATCACCAAATTTCTTAAACGAAGTGTCAAATTAATCAGCTCCACGAGATTTTTGAGACGTCACAACAAATCATAATTGCATCTTGTTGCATTTCCAAGAAAAATAGTACTTTATGTGCTCAAACACACAACTTTTGTAACATTTCAAACTTCGAAGCTCGATAACTTCGGCAAACAAACTTCAAGTTTCTTAAACGAGGTGTCAAATTAATCAGCTCGTCGAGATCTTTGAGACGTCACAACAAATCATAATTGCATCTTGTTGCATTTCCAAGAAAAATAGTACTTTATGTGCTCAAACACAGAACATTTGTAACATTTCAAATTTCGAAGCTCGATAACTTCGGCAAACAAACTTCAAGTTTCTTAAACGAAGTGTCAAATTAATCAGCTCTACGAGATCTTTGAGACGTCACAACAAATCATGATTTCATCTTGTTGCATTTCCGAGAAAAAAAGTACTTTGTGTGCTCAAACACACAACTTTCGTAACATTTCAAACTTCGTAGCTCGATAACTTCGGCAAACAAACTTCAAGTTTCTTAAACGAAGTGTCAAATTAATCAGCTCTACGAGATCTTTGAGACGTCACAACAAATCATGATTTCATCTTGTTGCATTTCCAAGAAAAATAGTACTTTATGTGCTCAAACACAGAACATTTGTAACATTTCAAATTTCGTAGCTCGATAACTTCGGCAAACAAACTTTAAGTTTCTTAAAGGATGTGTCAAATTAATCAGCTCGTCGAGATCTTTGAGACGTCACAACAAATCATGATTGCATCTTCTTGCATTTCCGAGGAAAATAGTACTTTATGTGCTCAAACACACAACTTTCGTAACATTTCAAACTTCGAAGCTCGATAACTTCGGCAAAGAAACTCCAAGTTTCTTAAACGAAGTGTCAAATTAATCAGCTCTACGAGATCTTTGAGACGTCACAACAAATCATAATTGCATCTTGTTGCATTTCCAAGAAAAATAGTACTTTATGTGCTCAAACACACAACTTTTGTAACATTTCAAACTTCGAAGCTCGATAACTTCGGCAAACAAACTTCAAGTTTCTTAAACGAGGTGTCAAATTAATCAGCTCGTCGAGATCTTTGAGACGTCACAACAAATCATAATTGCATCTTGTTGCATTTCCAAGAAAAATAGTACTTTATGTGCTCAAACACAGAACATTTGTAACATTTCAAATTTCGAAGCTCGATAACTTCGGCAAACAAACTTCAAGTTTCTTAAACGAAGTGTCAAATTAATCAGCTCTACGAGATCTTTGAGACGTCACAACAAATCATGATTTCATCTTGTTGCATTTCCGAGAAAAAAAGTACTTTGTGTGCTCAAACACACAACTTTCGTAACATTTCAAACTTCGTAGCTCGATAACTTCGGCAAACAAACTTCAAGTTTCTTAAACGAAGTGTCAAATTAATCAGCTCTACGAGATCTTTGAGACGTCACAACAAATCATGATTTCATCTTGTTGCATTTCCAAGAAAAATAGTACTTTATGTGCTCAAACACAGAACATTTGTAACATTTCAAATTTCGTAGCTCGATAACTTCGGCAAACAAACTTTAAGTTTCTTAAAGGATGTGTCAAATTAATCAGCTCGTCGAGATCTTTGAGACGTCACAACAAATCATGATTGCATCTTCTTGCATTTCCGAGGAAAATAGTACTTTATGTGCTCAAACACACAACTTTCGTAACATTTCAAACTTCGAAGCTCGATAACTTCGGCAAAGAAACTCCAAGTTTCTTAAACGAGGTGTCAAATTAATCAGCTCGTCGAGATCTTTGAGACGTCACAACAAATCATAATTGCATCTTGTTGCATTTCCAAGAAAAATAGTACTTTATGTGCTCAAACACAGAACATTTGTAACATTTCAAATTTCGAAGCTCGATAACTTCGGCAAACAAACTTCAAGTTTCTTAAACGAAGTGTCAAATTAATCAGCTCTACGAGATCTTTGAGACGTCACAACAAATCATGATTTCATCTTGTTGCATTTCCGAGAAAAAAAGTACTTTGTGTGCTCAAACACACAACTTTCGTAACATTTCAAACTTCGAAGCTCGATAACTTTGGCAAATGATTACCAAATTTCATAAACGAAGTGTCAAATTAATCAGCTCCACGAGATCTTTGAGACGTCACAACAAATCATGATTGCATCTTGTTGCATTTCCGAGAAAAATAATACTTTGTGTGCTCAAACACACAACTATTGTAACATTTCAAATTTCGAAGCTCGATAACTTTGGCAAATGATCACCAAATTTCTTAAACGAAGTGTCAAATTAATCAGCTCCACGAGATCTTTGAGACTTCACAACAAATCATGATTGCATCTTGTTGCATTTCCAAGCAAAATAGTACTTTATGTGCTCAAACACAGAACATTTGTAACATTTCATACTTCGAAGCTCGATAACTTCGGCAAACAAACACCAAGTTTCTTAAACGAAGTGTCAAATTACTCAGCTCCACGAGATCTTTGAGACGTCACAACAAATCATGATTGCATCTTGTTGCATTTCCAAGCAAAATAGTACTTTGTGTGCTCAAACACACAACTATTGTAACATTTCAAACTTCGAAGGTCGATAACTTTGGCAAATGATCACCAAATTTCTTAAACGAAGTGTCAAATTAATCAGCTCCACGAGATCTTTGAGACGTCACAACAAATCATGATTGCATCTTGTTGCATTTCCAAGCAAAATAGTACTTTATGTGCTCAAACACAGAACATTTGTAACATTTCATACTTCGAAGCTCGATAACTTCGGCAAACAAACACCAAGTTTCTTAAACGAAGTGTCAAATTACTCAGCTCCACGAGATCTTTGAGACGTCACAACAAATCATGATTGCATCTTGTTGCATTTCCGAGAAAAATAGTACTTTGTGTGCTCAAACACACAACTATTGTAACATTTCAAACTTCGAAGCTCGATAACTTTGGCAAATGATCACCAAATTTCTTAAACGAAGTGTCAAATTAATCAGCTCCACGAGATCTTTGAGACGTCACAACAAATCATGATTGCATCTTGTTGCATTTCCGAGAAAAATAGTACTTTGTGTGCTCAAACACACAACTATTGTAACATTTCAAACTTCGAAGCTCGATAACTTTGGCAAATGATTACCAAATTTCTTAAACGAAGTGTCAAATTAATCAGCTCCACGAGATCTTTGAGACGTCACAACAAATCATGATTGCATCTTGTTGCATTTCCGAGAAAAATAGTACTTTGTGTGCTCAAACACACAACTATTGTAACATTTCAAACTTCGAAGCTCGATAACTTCGGCAAATGATCACCAAATTTCTTAAACGAAGTGTCAAATTAATCAGCTCCACGAGATCTTTGAGACGTCACAACAAATCATGATTGCATCTTGTTGCATTTCTAAGAAAAATAGTACTTTATGTGCTCACACACACAACTTTTGTAACATTTCAAATTTTGAAGCTCGTTAACTTCGGCAAATGATCACCAAATTTCTTAAACGAAGTATCAAATTAATCAGCTCCACGAGATTTTTGAGACGTCACAACAAATCATGATTTCATCTTGTTGCATTTCCAAGAAAAATAGTACTTTATGTGCTCAAACACAGAACATTTGTAACATTTCAAATTTCGTAGCTCGATAACTTCGGCAAACAAACTTCAAGTTTCTTAAACGAAGTGTCAAATTAATCAGCTCCACGAGATTTTTGAGACGTCACAACAAATCATGATTTCATCTTGTTGCATTTCCAAGAAAAATAGTACTTTATGTGCTCAAACACAGAACATTTGTAACATTTCAAATTTCGTAGCTCGATAACTTCGGCAAACAAACTTCAAGTTTCTTAAACGAAGTGTCAAATTAATCAGCTCTACGAGATCTTTGAGACGTCACAACAAATCATGATTTCATCTTGTTGCATTTCCAAGAAAAATAGTACTTTATGTGCTCAAACACAGAACATTTGTAACATTTCAAATTTCGTAGCTCGATAACTTCGGCAAACAAACTTCAAGTTTCTTAAACGAAGTGTCAAATTAATCAGCTCTACGAGATCTTTGAGACGTCACAACAAATCATGATTTCATCTTGTTGCATTTCCAAGAAAAATAGTACTTTATGTGCTCAAACACAGAACATTTGTAACATTTCAAATTTCGAAGCTCGATAACTTCGGCAAACAAACTTCAAGTTTCTTAAACGAAGTGTCAAATTAATCAGCTCTACGAGATCTTTGAGACGTCACAACAAATCATGATTTCATCTTGTTGCATTTCCGAGAAAAAAAGTACTTTGTGTGCTCAAACACACAACTTTCGTAACATTTCAAACTTCGAAGCTCGATAACTTTGGCAAATGATTACCAAATTTCATAAACGAAGTGTCAAATTAATCAGCTCTACGAGATCTTTGAAACGTCACAACAAATCATGATTTCATCTTGTTGCATTTCCAAGAAAAATAGTACTTTATGTGTTCAAACACACAACTTTCGTAACATTTCAAACTTCGAAGCTCGATAACTTTGGCAAATGATTACCAAATTTCTTAAACGAAGTGTCAAATTAATCAGCTCCACGAGATCTTTGAGACGTCACAACAAATCATGATTGCATCTTGTTGCATTTCCGAGAAAAATAATACTTTGTGTGCTCAAACACACAACTATTGTAACATTTCAAATTTCGAAGCTCGATAACTTTGGCAAATGATCACCAAATTTCTTAAACGAAGTGACAAATTAATCAGCTCCACGAGATCTTTGAGACGTCACAACAAATCATGATTGCATCTTGTTGCATTTCCAAGCAAAATAGTACTTTATGTGCTCAAACACAGAACATTTGTAACATTTCATACTTCGAAGCTCGATAACTTCGGCAAACAAACACCAAGTTTCTTAAACGAAGTGTCAAATTACTCAGCTCCACGAGATCTTTGAGACGTCACAACAAATCATGATTGCATCTTGTTGCATTTCCGAGAAAAATAGTACTTTGTGTGCTCAAACACACAACTATTGTAACATTTCAAACTTCGAAGCTCGATAACTTTGGCAAATGATCACCAAATTTCTTAAACGAAGTGTCAAATTAATCAGCTCCACGAGATCTTTGAGACGTCACAACAAATCATGATTGCATCTTGTTGCATTTCCGAGAAAAATAGTACTTTGTGTGCTCAAACACACAACTATTGTAACATTTCAAACTTCGAAGCTCGATAACTTTGGCAAATGATTACCAAATTTCTTAAACGAAGTGTCAAATTAATCAGCTCCACGAGATCTTTGAGACGTCACAACAAATCATGATTGCATCTTGTTGCATTTCCGAGAAAAATAGTACTTTGTGTGCTCAAACACACAACTATTGTAACATTTCAAACTTCGAAGCTCGATAACTTCGGCAAATGATCACCAAATTTCTTAAACGAAGTGTCAAATTAATCAGCTCCACGAGATCTTTGAGACGTCACAACAAATCATGATTGCATCTTGTTGCATTTCCAAGAAAAATAGTACTTTATGTGCTCACACACACAACTTTTGTAACATTTCAAATTTTGAAGCTCGTTAACTTCGGCAAATGATCACCAAATTTCTTAAACGAAGTATCAAATTAATCAGCTCCACGAGATTTTTGAGACGTCACAACAAATCATGATTTCATCTTGTTGCATTTCCAAGAAAAATAGTACTTTATGTGCTCAAACACAGAACATTTGTAACATTTCAAATTTCGTAGCTCGATAACTTCGGCAAACAAACTTCAAGTTTCTTAAACGAAGTGTCAAATTAATCAGCTCCACGAGATTTTTGAGACGTCACAACAAATCATGATTTCATCTTGTTGCATTTCCAAGAAAAATAGTACTTTATGTGCTCAAACACAGAACATTTGTAACATTTCAAATTTCGTAGCTCGATAACTTTGGCAAATGATTACCAAATTTCTTAAACGAAGTGTCAAATTAATCAGCTCCACGAGATCTTTGAGACGTCACAACAAATCATGATTGCATCTTGTTGCATTTCCGAGAAAAATAGTACTTTGTGTGCTCAAACACACAACTATTGTAACATTTCAAACTTCGAAGCTCGATAACTTCGGCAAATGATCACCAAATTTCTTAAACGAAGTGTCAAATTAATCAGCTCCACGAGATCTTTGAGACGTCACAACAAATCATGATTGCATCTTGTTGCATTTCCAAGAAAAATAGTACTTTATGTGCTCACACACACAACTTTTGTAACATTTCAAATTTTGAAGCTCGTTAACTTCGGCAAATGATCACCAAATTTCTTAAACGAAGTATCAAATTAATCAGCTCCACGAGATTTTTGAGACGTCACAACAAATCATGATTTCATCTTGTTGCATTTCCAAGAAAAATAGTACTTTATGTGCTCAAACACAGAACATTTGTAACATTTCAAATTTCGTAGCTCGATAACTTCGGCAAACAAACTTCAAGTTTCTTAAACGAAGTGTCAAATTAATCAGCTCCACGAGATTTTTGAGACGTCACAACAAATCATGATTTCATCTTGTTGCATTTCCAAGAAAAATAGTACTTTATGTGCTCAAACACAGAACATTTGTAACATTTCAAATTTCGTAGCTCGATAACTTCGGCAAACAAACTTCAAGTTTCTTAAACGAAGTGTCAAATTAATCAGCTCTACGAGATCTTTGAGACGTCACAACAAATCATGATTTCATCTTGTTGCATTTCCAAGAAAAATAGTACTTTATGTGCTCAAACACAGAACATTTGTAACATTTCAAATTTCGTAGCTCGATAACTTCGGCAAACAAACTTCAAGTTTCTTAAACGAAGTGTCAAATTAATCAGCTCTACGAGATCTTTGAGACGTCACAACAAATCATTATTTCATCTTGTTGCATTTCCAAGAAAAATAGTACTTTATGTGCTCGAACACAGAACATTTGTAACATTTCAAATTTCGTAGCTCGATAACTTCGGCAAACAAACTTCAAGTTTCTTAAACGAAGTGTCAAATTAATCAGCTCTACGAGATCTTTGAGACGTCACAACAAATCATTATTTCATCTTGTTGCATTTCCAAGAAAAATAGTACTTTATGTGCTCAAACACAGAACATTTGTAACATTTCAAATTTCGTAGCTCGATAACTTCGGCAAACAAACTTCAAGTTTCTTAAACGAAGTGTCAAATTAATCAGCTCTACGAGATCTTTGAGACGTCACAACAAATCATTATTTCATCTTGTTGCATTTCCAAGAAAAATAGTACTTTATGTGCTCGAACACAGAACATTTGTAACATTTCAAATTTCGTAGCTCGATAACTTCGGCAAACAAACTTCAAGTTTCTTAAACGAAGTGTCAAATTAATCAGCTCTACGAGATCTTTGAGACGTCACAACAAATCATGATTGCATCTTCTTGCATTTCCAAGGAAAATAGTACTTTATGTGTTCAAACACACAACTTTCGTAACATTTCAAACTTTGAAGCTCGTTAACTGCGGCAAATGATCACCAAATTTCTTAAACGAAGTGTCAAATTAATCAGCTCCACGAGATTTTTGAGACGTCACAACAAATCATAATTGCATCTTGTTGCATTTCCAAGAAAAATAGTACTTTATGTGCTCAAACACACAACTTTTGTAACATTTCAAACTTCGAAGCTCGATAACTTCGGCAAACAAACTTCAAGTTTCTTAAACGAGGTGTCAAATTAATCAGCTCGTCGAGATCTTTGAGACGTCACAACAAATCATAATTGCATCTTGTTGCATTTCCAAGAAAAATAGTACTTTATGTGCTCAAACACAGAACATTTGTAACATTTCAAATTTCGAAGCTCGATAACTTCGGCAAACAAACTTCAAGTTTCTTAAACGAAGTGTCAAATTAATCAGCTCTACGAGATCTTTGAGACGTCACAACAAATCATGATTGCATCTTGTTGCATTTCCGAGAAAAATAATACTTTGTGTGCTCAAACACACAACTATTGCAACATTTCAAACTCCGAAGCTCGATAACTTTGGCAAATGATTACCAAATTTCATAAACGAAGTGTCAAATTAATCAGCTCCACGAGATCTTTGAGACGTCACAACAAATCATGATTGCATCTTGTTGCATTTCCGAGAAAAATAATACTTTGTGTGCTCAAACACACAACTATTGTAACATATCAAACTTCGAAGCTCGATAACTTTGGCAAATGATCACCAAATTTCTTAAACGAAGTGTCAAATTAATCAGCTCCACGAGGTCTTTGAGACGTCACAACAAATCATGATTGCATCTTGTTGCATTTCCGAGAAAAATAGTACTTTGTGTGCTCA
This sequence comes from Euwallacea fornicatus, assembly GCF_040115645.1. Classification (NCBI taxonomy): domain Eukaryota; kingdom Metazoa; phylum Arthropoda; class Insecta; order Coleoptera; family Curculionidae; genus Euwallacea; species Euwallacea fornicatus. The sequence goes on along the minus strand of NW_027096026.1, from coordinate 433,997 downwards.
AACACACAACTATTGTAACATTTCAAACTTCGAAGCTCGATAACTTTGGCAAATGATTACCAAATTTCTTAAACGAAGTGTCAAATTAATCAGCTCCACGAGATTTTTGAGACGTCACAACAAATCATGATTTCATCTTGTTGCATTTCCAAGAAAAATAGTACTTTATGTGCTCAAACACAGAACATTTGTAACATTTCAAATTTCGTAGCTCGATAACTTCGGCAAACAAACTTCAAGTTTCTTAAACGAAGTGTCAAATTAATCAGCTCTACGAGATCTTTGAAACGTCACAACAAATCATGATTGCATCTTGTTGCATTTCCGAGAAAAATAATACTTTGTGTGCTCAAACACACAACTATTGTAACATTTCAAATTTCGAAGCTCGATAACTTTGGCAAATGATCACCAAATTTCTTAAACGAAGTGTCAAATTAATCAGCTCCACGAGATCTTTGAGACGTCACAACAAATCATGATTGCATCTTGTTGCATTTCCGAGAAAAATAATACTTTGTGTGCTCAAACACACAACTATTGTAACATTTCAAATTTCGAAGCTCGATAACTTTGGCAAATGATCACCAAATTTCTTAAACGAAGTGACAAATTAATCAGCTCCACGAGATCTTTGAGACGACACAACAAATCATGATTGCATCTTGTTGCATTTCCAAGCAAAATAGTACTTTGTGTGCTCAAACACACAACTATTGTAACATTTCAAACTTCGAAGCTCGATAACTTTGGCAAATGATCACCAAATTTCTTAAACGAAGTGTCAAATTAATCAGCTCCACGAGATCTTTGAGACGTCACAACAAATCATGATTGCATCTTGTTGCATTTCCAAGCAAAATAGTACTTTGTGTGCTCAAACACACAACTTTTGTAACATTTCATACTTCGAAGCTCGATAACTTCGGCAAACAAACACCAAGTTTCTTAAACGAAGTGTCAAATTAATCAGCTCCACGAGATCTTTGAGACGTCACAACAAATCATGATTGCATCTTGCTACATTTCCAAGAAAAATAGTTCCTTATGTGCTCAAACACACAACTATTGTAACATATGAAACTTCGAAGCTCGATAACTTTGGCAAATGATCACCAAATTTCTTAAACGAAGTGTCAAATTAATCAGCTCCACGAGGTCTTTGAGACGTCACAACAAATCATGATTGCATCTTGTTGCATTTCCGAGAAAAATAGTACTTTGTGTGCTCAAACACACAACTATTGTAACATTTCAAACTTCGAAGCTCGATAACTTTGGCAAATGATTACCAAATTTCTTAAACGAAGTGTCAAATTAATCAGCTCCACGAGATTTTTGAGACGTCACAACAAATCATGATTTCATCTTGTTGCATTTCCAAGAAAAATAGTACTTTATGTGCTCAAACACAGAACATTTGTAACATTTCAAATTTCGTAGCTCGATAACTTCGGCAAACAAACTTCAAGTTTCTTAAACGAAGTGTCAAATTAATCAGCTCTACGAGATCTTTGAAACGTCACAACAAATCATGATTTCATCTTGTTGCATTTCCAAGAAAAATAGTACTTTATGTGTTCAAACACACAACTTTCGTAACATTTCAAACTTCGAAGCTCGATAACTTTGGCAAATGATTACCAAATTTCATAAACGAAGTGTCAAATTAATCAGCTCCACGAGATCTTTGAGACGTCACAACAAATCATGATTGCATCTTGTTGCATTTCCGAGAAAAATAATACTTTGTGTGCTCAAACACACAACTATTGTAACATTTCAAATTTCGAAGCTCGATAACTTTGGCAAATGATTACCAAATTTCTTAAACGAAGTGACAAATTAATCAGCTCAACGAGATCTTTGAGACGTCACAACAAATCATGATTGCATCTTGTTGCATTTCCAAGCAAAATAGTACTTTGTGTGCTCAAACACACAACTATTGTAACATTTCAAACTTCGAAGCTCGATAACTTTGGCAAATGATCACCAAATTTCTTAAACGAAGTGTCAAATTAATCAGCTCCACGAGATCTTTGAGACGTCACAACAAATCATGATTGCATCTTGTTGCATTTCCAAGCAAAATAGTACTTTGTGTGCTCAAACACACAACTTTTGTAACATTTCATACTTCGAAGCTCGATAACTTCGGCAAACAAACACCAAGTTTCTTAAACGAAGTGTCAAATTAATCAGCTCCACGAGATTTTTGAGACGTCACAACAAATCATGATTGCATCTTGTTGCATTTCCAAGCAAAATAGTACTTTGTGTGCTCAAACACACAACTATTGTAACATTTCAAACTTCGAAGCTCGATAACTTTGGCAAATGATCACCAAATTTCTTAAACGAAGTGTCAAATTAATCAGCTCCACGAGATCTTTGAGACGTCACAACAAATCATGATTGCATCTTGTTGCATTTCCAAGCAAAATAGTACTATGTGTGCTCAAACACACAACTTTTGTAACATTTCATACTTCGAAGCTCGATAACTTCGGCAAACAAACACCAAGTTTCTTAAACGAAGTGTCAAATTAATCAGCTCCACGAGATCTTTGAGACGTCACAACAAATCATGATTGCATCTTGCTACATTTCCAAGAAAAATAGTTCCTTATGTGCTCAAACACACAACTATTGTAACATATCAAACTTCGAAGCTCGATAACTTTGGCAAATGATCACCAAATTTCTTAAACGAAGTGTCAAATTAATCAGCTCCACGAGGTCTTTGAGACGTCACAACAAATCATGATTGCATCTTGTTGCATTTCCGAGAAAAATAGTACTTTGTGTGCTCAAACACACAACTATTGTAACATTTCAAACTTCGAAGCTCGATAACTTTGGCAAATGATTACCAAATTTCTTAAACGAAGTGTCAAATTAATCAGCTCCACGAGATTTTTGAGACGTCACAACAAATCATGATTTCATCTTGTTGCATTTCCAAGAAAAATAGTACTTTATGTGCTCAAACACAGAACATTTGTAACATTTCAAATTTCGTAGCTCGATAACTTCGGCAAACAAACTTCAAGTTTCTTAAACGAAGTGTCAAATTAATCAGCTCTACGAGATCTTTGAAACGTCACAACAAATCATGATTTCATCTTGTTGCATTTCCAAGAAAAATAGTACTTTATGTGTTCAAACACACAACTTTCGTAACATTTCAAACTTCGAAGCTCGATAACTTTGGCAAATGATTACCAAATTTCATAAACGAAGTGTCAAATTAATCAGCTCCACGAGATCTTTGAGACGTCACAACAAATCATGATTGCATCTTGTTGCATTTCCGAGAAAAATAATACTTTGTGTGCTCAAACACACAACTATTGTAACATTTCAAATTTCGAAGCTCGATAACTTTGGCAAATGATTACCAAATTTCTTAAACGAAGTGACAAATTAATCAGCTCAACGAGATCTTTGAGACGTCACAACAAATCATGATTGCATCTTGTTGCATTTCCAAGCAAAATAGTACTTTGTGTGCTCAAACACACAACTATTGTAACATTTCAAATTTCGAAGCTCGATAACTTTGGCAAATGATCACCAAATTTCTTAAACGAAGTGACAAATTAATCAGCTCCACGAGATCTTTGAGACGTCACAACAAATCATGATTGCATCTTGTTGCATTTCCGAGAAAAATAATACTTTGTGTGCTCAAACACACAACTATTGTAACATTTCAAATTTCGAAGCTCGATAACTTTGGCAAATGATCACCAAATTTCTTAAACGAAGTGACAAATTAATCAGCTCCACGAGATCTTTGAGACGTCACAACAAATCATGATTGCATCTTGTTGCATTTCCGAGAAAAATAATACTTTGTGTGCTCAAACACACAACTATTGTAACATTTCAAATTTCGAAGCTCGATAACTTTGGCAAATGATCACCAAATTTCTTAAACGAAGTGACAAATTAATCAGCTCCACGAGATCTTTGAGACGTCACAACAAATCATGATTGCATCTTGTTGCATTTCCGAGAAAAATAATACTTTGTGTGCTCAAACACACAACTATTGTAACATTTCAAATTTCGAAGCTCGATAACTTTGGCAAATGATCACCAAATTTCTTAAACGAAGTGTCAAATTAATCAGCTCCACGAGATCTTTGAGACGTCACAACAAATCATGATTGCATCTTGTTGCATTTCCGAGAAAAATAGTACTTTGTGTGCTCAAACACACAACTATTGTAACATTTCAAACTCCGAAGCTCGATAACTTTGGCAAATGATTAGCAAATTTCATAAACGAAGTGTCAAATTAATCAGCTCCACGAGATCTTTGAGACGTCACAACAAATCATGATTGCATCTTGTTGCATTTCCAAGCAAAATAGTACTTTGTGTGCTCAAACACACAACTATTGTAACATTTCAAACTTCGAAGCTCGATAACTTTGGCAAATGATCACCAAATTTCTTAAACGAAGTGTCAAATTAATCAGCTCCACGAGATCTTTGAGACGTCACAACAAATCATGATTGCATCTTGTTGCATTTCCAAGCAAAATAGTACTTTGTGTGCTCAAACACACAACTTTTGTAACATTTCATACTTCGAAGCTCGATAACTTCGGCAAACAAACACCAAGTTTCTTAAACGAAGTATCAAATTAATCAGCTCCACGAGATTTTTGAGACGTCACAACAAATCATGATTTCATCTTGTTGCATTTCCAAGAAAAATAGTACTTTATGTGCTCAAACACAGAACATTTGTAACATTTCAAATTTCGTAGCTCGATAACTTCGGCAAACAAACTTCAAGTTTCTTAAACGAAGTGTCAAATTAATCAGCTCCACGAGATTTTTGAGACGTCACAACAAATCATGATTTCATCTTGTTGCATTTCCAAGAAAAATAGTACTTTATGTGCTCAAACACAAAACATTTGTAACATTTCAAATTTCGTAGCTCGATAACTTCGGCAAACAAACACCAAGTTTCTTAAACGAAGTATCAAATTAATCAGCTCCACGAGATTTTTGAGACGTCACAACAAATCATGATTTCATCTTGTTGCATTTCCAAGAAAAATAGTACTTTATGTGCTCAAACACAAAACATTTGTAACATTTCAAATTTCGTAGCTCGATAACTTCGGCAAACAAACTTCAAGTTTCTTAAACGAAGTGTCAAATTAATCAGCTCTACGAGATCTTTGAGACGTCACAACAAATCATAATTGCATCTTGTTGCATTTCCAAGAAAAATAGTACTTTATGTGCTCAAACACACAACTATTGTAACATTTCAAACTTCGAAGCTCGATAACTTTGGCAAATGATTACCAAATTTCTTAAACGAAGTGTCAAATTAATCAGCTCCACGAGATCTTTGAGACGTCACAACAAATCATGATTGCATCTTTTTGCATTTCCGAGAAAAATAGTACTTTGTGTGCTCAAACACACAACTATTGTAACATTTCAAACTTCGAAGCTCGATAACTTCGGCAAACAAACTTCAAGTTTCTTAAACGAAGTGTCAAATTAATCAGCTCTACGAAATCTTTGAGACGTCACAACAAATCATGATTTCATCTTGTTGCATTTCCGAGAAAAAAAGTACTTTGTGTGCTCAAACACACAACTATTGTAACATTTCAAATTTCGAAGCTCGATAACTTTGGCAAATGATCACCAAATTTCTTAAACGAAGTGTCAAATTAATCAGCTCCACGAGATCTTTGAGACGTCACAACAAATCATGATTGCATCTTGTTGCATTTCCAAGCAAAATAGTACTTTGTGTGCTCAAACACACAACTTTTGTAACATTTCATACTTCGAAGCTCGATAACTTCGGCAAACAAACACCAAGTTTCTTAAACGAAGTGTCAAATTAATCAGCTCCACGAGATCTTTGAGACGTCACAACAAATCATGATTGCATCTTTTTGCATTTCCGAGAAAAATAGTACTTTGTGTGCTCAAACACACATCTTTCGTAACATTTCGAATTTCGAAGCTCGATAACTTCGACAAACAAACTCCAAGCTTCTTAAACGAAGTGTCAAATTAATCAGCTCCACGAGATCTTTGAGACGTCACCACAAATCATGATTGCATCTTGTTGCATTTCCAAGAAAAATAGTACTTTATGTGCTCAAACACACAACTTTTGTAACATTTCAAATTTCGAAGCTCGATAACTTCAGCAAACATACTCCAAGTTTCTTAAACGAGGTGTCAAATTAATCAGCTCGTCGAGATCTTTGAGAAGTCACAACAAATCATAATTGCATCTTGTTGCATTCCCAAGAAAAATAGTACTTTATGTCCTCAAACACAGAACATTTGTAACATTTCAAACTTCGAAGCTCGATAACTTCGGCAAACAAACTCCAAGTTTCTTAAACGAAGTGTCAAATTAATCAGCTCCACGAGATCTTTGAGACGTCACAACATATCATGATTGCATCTTGTTGCATTTCCAAGAAAAATAGTACTTTATGTGCTCAAACACACAACTTTCGTAACATTTCAAATTTTGAAGCTCGTTAACTTCGACAAATGATCACCAAATTTCTTAAACGAAGTGTCAAATAAATCAGCTCCACGAGATCTTTGAGACGTCACAACAAATCATGATTGCATCTTGTTGCATTTCCAAGAAAAATAGTACTTTATGTCCTCAAACACAGAACATTTGTAACATTTCAAACTTCGAAGCTCGATAACTTCAGCAAACATACTCCAAGTTTCTTAAACGAGGTGTCAAATTAATCAGCTCGTCGAGATCTTTGAGAAGTCACAACAAATCATGATTTCATCTTGTTGCATTTCCAAGAAAAATAGTACTTTATGTGCTCAAACACAGAACATTTGTAACATTTCAAATTTCGTAGCTCGATAACTTCGGCAAACAAACTTCAAGTTTCTTAAACGAAGTGTCAAATTAATCAGCTCTACGAGATCTTTGAGACGTCACAACAAATCATGATTGCATCTTGTTGCATTTCCGAGAAAAATAGTACTTTGTGTGCTCAAACACACAACTATTGTAACATTTCAAACTTCGAAGCTCGATAACTTTGGCAAATGATTACCAAATTTCTTAAACGAAGTGTCAAATTAATCAGCTCCACGAGATTTTTGAGACGTCACAACAAATCATGATTTCATCTTGTTGCATTTCCAAGAAAAATAGTACTTTATGTGCTCAAACACAGAACATTTGTAACATTTCAAATTTCGTAGCTCGATAACTTCGGCAAACAAACTTCAAGTTTCTTAAACGAAGTGTCAAATTAATCAGCTCTACGAGATCTTTGAAACGTCACAACAAATCATGATTTCATCTTGTTGCATTTCCAAGAAAAATAGTACTTTATGTGTTCAAACACACAACTTTCGTAACATTTCAAACTTCGAAGCTCGATAACTTTGGCAAATGATTACCAAATTTCATAAACGAAGTGTCAAATTAATCAGCTCCACGAGATCTTTGAGACGTCACAACAAATCATGATTGCATCTTGTTGCATTTCCGAGAAAAATAATACTTTGTGTGCTCAAACACACAACTATTGTAACATTTCAAATTTCGAAGCTCGATAACTTTGGCAAATGATTACCAAATTTCTTAAACGAAGTGACAAATTAATCAGCTCAACGAGATCTTTGAGACGTCACAACAAATCATGATTGCATCTTGTTGCATTTCCAAGCAAAATAGTACTTTGTGTGCTCAAACACACAACTATTGTAACATTTCAAATTTCGAAGCTCGATAACTTTGGCAAATGATCACCAAATTTCTTAAACGAAGTGACAAATTAATCAGCTCCACGAGATCTTTGAGACGTCACAACAAATCATGATTGCATCTTGTTGCATTTCCGAGAAAAATAATACTTTGTGTGCTCAAACACACAACTATTGTAACATTTCAAATTTCGAAGCTCGATAACTTTGGCAAATGATCACCAAATTTCTTAAACGAAGTGACACATTAATCAGCTCCACGAGATCTTTGAGACGTCACAACAAATCATGATTGCATCTTGTTGCATTTCCGAGAAAAATAATACTTTGTGTGCTCAAACACACAACTATTGTAACATTTCAAATTTCGAAGCTCGATAACTTTGGCAAATGATCACCAAATTTCTTAAACGAAGTGACAAATTAATCAGCTCCACGAGATCTTTGAGACGTCACAACAAATCATGATTGCATCTTGTTGCATTTCCGAGAAAAATAATACTTTGTGTGCTCAAACACACAACTATTGTAACATTTCAAATTTCGAAGCTCGATAACTTTGGCAAATGATCACCAAATTTCTTAAACGAAGTGTCAAATTAATCAGCTCCACGAGATCTTTGAGACGTCACAACAAATCATGATTGCATCTTGTTGCATTTCCGAGAAAAATAGTACTTTGTGTGCTCAAACACACAACTATTGTAACATTTCAAACTCCGAAGCTCGATAACTTTGGCAAATGATTAGCAAATTTCATAAACGAAGTGTCAAATTAATCAGCTCCACGAGATCTTTGAGACGTCACAACAAATCATGATTGCATCTTGTTGCATTTCCAAGCAAAATAGTACTTTGTGTGCTCAAACACACAACTATTGTAACATTTCAAACTTCGAAGCTCGATAACTTTGGCAAATGATCACCAAATTTCTTAAACGAAGTGTCAAATTAATCAGCTCCACGAGATCTTTGAGACGTCACAACAAATCATGATTGCATCTTGTTGCATTTCCAAGCAAAATAGTACTTTGTGTGCTCAAACACACAACTTTTGTAACATTTCATACTTCGAAGCTCGATAACTTCGGCAAACAAACACCAAGTTTCTTAAACGAAGTATCAAATTAATCAGCTCCACGAGATTTTTGAGACGTCACAACAAATCATGATTTCATCTTGTTGCATTTCCAAGAAAAATAGTACTTTATGTGCTCAAACACAGAACATTTGTAACATTTCAAATTTCGTAGCTCGATAACTTCGGCAAACAAACTTCAAGTTTCTTAAACGAAGTGTCAAATTAATCAGCTCCACGAGATTTTTGAGACGTCACAACAAATCATGATTTCATCTTGTTGCATTTCCAAGAAAAATAGTACTTTATGTGCTCAAACACAAAACATTTGTAACATTTCAAATTTCGTAGCTCGATAACTTCGGCAAACAAACACCAAGTTTCTTAAACGAAGTATCAAATTAATCAGCTCCACGAGATTTTTGAGACGTCACAACAAATCATGATTTCATCTTGTTGCATTTCCAAGAAAAATAGTACTTTATGTGCTCAAACACAAAACATTTGTAACATTTCAAATTTCGTAGCTCGATAACTTCGGCAAACAAACTTCAAGTTTCTTAAACGAAGTGTCAAATTAATCAGCTCTACGAGATCTTTGAGACGTCACAACAAATCATAATTGCATCTTGTTGCATTTCCAAGAAAAATAGTACTTTATGTGCTCAAACACACAACTATTGTAACATTTCAAACTTCGAAGCTCGATAACTTTGGCAAATGATTACCAAATTTCTTAAACGAAGTGTCAAATTAATCAGCTCCACGAGATCTTTGAGACGTCACAACAAATCATGATTGCATCTTTTTGCATTTCCGAGAAAAATAGTACTTTGTGTGCTCAAACACACAACTATTGTAACATTTCAAACTTCGAAGCTCGATAACTTCGGCAAACAAACTTCAAGTTTCTTAAACGAAGTGTCAAATTAATCAGCTCTACGAAATCTTTGAGACGTCACAACAAATCATGATTTCATCTTGTTGCATTTCCGAGAAAAAAAGTACTTTGTGTGCTCAAACACACAACTATTGTAACATTTCAAATTTCGAAGCTCGATAACTTTGGCAAATGATCACCAAATTTCTTAAACGAAGTGTCAAATTAATCAGCTCCACGAGATCTTTGAGACGTCACAACAAATCATGATTGCATCTTGTTGCATTTCCAAGCAAAATAGTACTTTGTGTGCTCAAACACACAACTTTTGTAACATTTCATACTTCGAAGCTCGATAACTTCGGCAAACAAACACCAAGTTTCTTAAACGAAGTGTCAAATTAATCAGCTCCACGAGATCTTTGAGACGTCACAACAAATCATGATTGCATCTTTTTGCATTTCCGAGAAAAATAGTACTTTGTGTGCTCAAACACACATCTTTCGTAACATTTCGAATTTCGAAGCTCGATAACTTCGACAAACAAACTCCAAGCTTCTTAAACGAAGTGTCAAATTAATCAGCTCCACGAGATCTTTGAGACGTCACCACAAATCATGATTGCATCTTGTTGCATTTCCAAGAAAAATAGTACTTTATGTGCTCAAACACACAACTTTTGTAACATTTCAAATTTCGAAGCTCGATAACTTCAGCAAACATACTCCAAGTTTCTTAAACGAGGTGTCAAATTAATCAGCTCGTCGAGATCTTTGAGAAGTCACAACAAATCATAATTGCATCTTGTTGCATTCCCAAGAAAAATAGTACTTTATGTCCTCAAACACAGAACATTTGTAACATTTCAAACTTCGAAGCTCGATAACTTCGGCAAACAAACTCCAAGTTTCTTAAACGAAGTGTCAAATTAATCAGCTCCACGAGATCTTTGAGACGTCACAACATATCATGATTGCATCTTGTTGCATTTCCAAGAAAAATAGTACTTTATGTGCTCAAACACACAACTTTCGTAACATTTCAAATTTTGAAGCTCGTTAACTTCGACAAATGATCACCAAATTTCTTAAACGAAGTGTCAAATAAATCAGCTCCACGAGATCTTTGAGACGTCACAACAAATCATGATTGCATCTTGTTGCATTTCCAAGAAAAATAGTACTTTATGTCCTCAAACACAGAACATTTGTAACATTTCAAACTTCGAAGCTCGATAACTTCAGCAAACATACTCCAAGTTTCTTAAACGAGGTGTCAAATTAATCAGCTCGTCGAGATCTTTGAGAAGTCACAACAAATCTTAATTGCATCTTGTTGCATTTCCAAGAAAAATAGTACTTTATGTGCTCAAACACACAACTTTTGTAACATTTCAAATTTCGAAGATCGATAACTTCGGCAAACAAACTCCAAGTTTCTTAAACGAAGTGTCAAATTAATCAGCTCCACGAGATCTTTGAGACGTCACAACAAATCATGATTGCATCTTGTTGCATTTCCAAGAAAAATAGTACTTTATGTGCTCAAACACCCAACTTTTGTAACATTTCAAACTTCGAAGCTCGATAACTTCGGCAAACAATCTCCAAGTTTCTTAAACGAAGTGTCAAATTAATCAGCTCCACGAGATCTTTGAGACGTCACCACAAATCATGATTGCATCTTGTTGCATTTCCAAGAAAAATAGTACTTTATGTGCTCAAACACACAACTTTCGTTACATTTCGAATTTCGAAGCTCGATAACTTCGACAAACAAACTCCAAGCTTCTTAAACGAAGTGTCAAATTAATCAGCTCCACGAGATCTTTGAGACGTCACAACAAATCATGATTGCATCTTGTTGCATTTCCAAGAAAAATAGTACTTTATGTGCTCAAACACCCAACTTTTGTAACATTTCAAACTTCGAAGCTCGATAACTTCGGCAAACAATCTCCAAGTTTCTTAAACGAAGTGTCAAATTAATCAGCTCCACGAGATCTTTGAGACGTCACCACAAATCATGATTGCATCTTGTTGCATTTCCAAGAAAAATAGTACTTTATGTGCTCAAACACACAACTTTCGTTACATTTCGAATTTCGAAGCTCGATAACTTCGACAAACAAACTCCAAGCTTCTTAAACGAAGTGTCAAATTAATCAGCTCCACGAGATCTTTGAGACGTCACAACAAATCATAATTGCATCTTGTTGCATTTCCAAGAAAAATAGTACTTTATGTGCTCAAACACACAACTTTCGTAACATTTCGAATTTCGAAGCTCGATAACTTTGGCAAATGATTACCAAATTTCTTAAACGAAGTGTCAAATTAATCAGCTCCACGAGATCTTTGAGACGTCACAACAAATCATGATTGCATCTTTTTGCATTTCCGAGAAAAATAGTACTTTGTGTGCTCAAACACACAACTATTGTAACATTTCAAACTTCGAAGCTCGATAACTTCGGCAAACAAACTTCAAGTTTCTTAAACGAAGTGTCAAATTAATCAGCTCTACGAAATCTTTGAGACGTCACAACAAATCATGATTTCATCTTGTTGCATTTCCGAGAAAAAAAGTACTTTGTGTGCTCAAACACACAACTATTGTAACATTTCAAATTTCGAAGCTCGATAACTTTGGCAAATGATCACCAAATTTCTTAAACGAAGTGTCAAATTAATCAGCTCCACGAGATCTTTGAGACGTCACAACAAATCATGATTGCATCTTGTTGCATTTCCAAGCAAAATAGTACTTTGTGTGCTCAAACACACAACTTTTGTAACATTTCATACTTCGAAGCTCGATAACTTCGGCAAACAAACACCAAGTTTCTTAAACGAAGTGTCAAATTAATCAGCTCCACGAGATCTTTGAGACGTCACAACAAATCATGATTGCATCTTTTTGCATTTCCGAGAAAAATAGTACTTTGTGTGCTCAAACACACATCTTTCGTAACATTTCGAATTTCGAAGCTCGATAACTTCGACAAACAAACTCCAAGCTTCTTAAACGAAGTGTCAAATTAATCAGCTCCACGAGATCTTTGAGACGTCACCACAAATCATGATTGCATCTTGTTGCATTTCCAAGAAAAATAGTACTTTATGTGCTCAAACACACAACTTTTGTAACATTTCAAATTTCGAAGCTCGATAACTTCAGCAAACATACTCCAAGTTTCTTAAACGAGGTGTCAAATTAATCAGCTCGTCGAGATCTTTGAGAAGTCACAACAAATCATAATTGCATCTTGTTGCATTCCCAAGAAAAATAGTACTTTATGTCCTCAAACACAGAACATTTGTAACATTTCAAACTTCGAAGCTCGATAACTTCGGCAAACAAACTCCAAGTTTCTTAAACGAAGTGTCAAATTAATCAGCTCCACGAGATCTTTGAGACGTCACAACATATCATGATTGCATCTTGTTGCATTTCCAAGAAAAATAGTACTTTATGTGCTCAAACACACAACTTTCGTAACATTTCAAATTTTGAAGCTCGTTAACTTCGACAAATGATCACCAAATTTCTTAAACGAAGTGTCAAATAAATCAGCTCCACGAGATCTTTGAGACGTCACAACAAATCATGATTGCATCTTGTTGCATTTCCAAGAAAAATAGTACTTTATGTCCTCAAACACAGAACATTTGTAACATTTCAAACTTCGAAGCTCGATAACTTCAGCAAACATACTCCAAGTTTCTTAAACGAGGTGTCAAATTAATCAGCTCGTCGAGATCTTTGAGAAGTCACAACAAATCTTAATTGCATCTTGTTGCATTTCCAAGAAAAATAGTACTTTATGTGCTCAAACACACAACTTTTGTAACATTTCAAATTTCGAAGATCGATAACTTCGGCAAACAAACTCCAAGTTTCTTAAACGAAGTGTCAAATTAATCAGCTCCACGAGATCTTTGAGACGTCACAACAAATCATGATTGCATCTTGTTGCATTTCCAAGAAAAATAGTACTTTATGTGCTCAAACACCCAACTTTTGTAACATTTCAAACTTCGAAGCTCGATAACTTCGGCAAACAATCTCCAAGTTTCTTAAACGAAGTGTCAAATTAATCAGCTCCACGAGATCTTTGAGACGTCACCACAAATCATGATTGCATCTTGTTGCATTTCCAAGAAAAATAGTACTTTATGTGCTCAAACACACAACTTTCGTTACATTTCGAATTTCGAAGCTCGATAACTTCGACAAACAAACTCCAAGCTTCTTAAACGAAGTGTCAAATTAATCAGCTCCACGAGATCTTTGAGACGTCACAACAAATCATGATTGCATCTTGTTGCATTTCCAAGAAAAATAGTACTTTATGTGCTCAAACACCCAACTTTTGTAACATTTCAAACTTCGAAGCTCGATAACTTCGGCAAACAATCTCCAAGTTTCTTAAACGAAGTGTCAAATTAATCAGCTCCACGAGATCTTTGAGACGTCACCACAAATCATGATTGCATCTTGTTGCATTTCCAAGAAAAATAGTACTTTATGTGCTCAAACACACAACTTTCGTTACATTTCGAATTTCGAAGCTCGATAACTTCGACAAACAAACTCCAAGCTTCTTAAACGAAGTGTCAAATTAATCAGCTCCACGAGATCTTTGAGACGTCACAACAAATCATAATTGCATCTTGTTGCATTTCCAAGAAAAATAGTACTTTATGTGCTCAAACACACAACTTTCGTAACATTTCGAATTTCGAAGCTCGATAACTTCGACAAACAAACTCCATGCTTCTTAAACGAAGTGTCAAATTAATCAGCTCCACGAGATCTTTGAGACGTCACAACAAATCATGATTTCATCTTGTTGCATTTCCAAGAAAAATAGTACTTTATGTGCTCAAACACACAACTTTCGTAACATTTCAAATTTCGAAGATCGATAACTTCGGCAAATGATCACCAAATTTCTTAAACGAAGTGTTAAATTAATCAGCTCCACGAGATCTTTGAGACGTCACAACAAATCATGATTGCATCTTGTTGCATTTCCAAGAAAAATAGTACTTTATGTGCTCAAACACACAACTTTCGTAACATTTCAAATTTTGAAGCTCGTTAACTTCGACAAATGATCACCAAATTTCTTAAACGAAGTGTCAAATTAATCAGCTCCACGAGATCTTTGAGACGTCACCACAAATCATGATTGCATCTTGTTGCATTTCCAAGAAAAATAGTACTTTATGTGCTCAAACACACAACTTTTGTAACATTTCAAACTTCGAAGCTCGATAACTTCGGCAAACAAACTCCAAGTTTCTTAAACGAAGTGTCAAATTAATCAGCTCCACGAGATCTTTGAGAAGTCACAACAAATCATAATTGCATCTTGTTGCATTCCCAAGAAAAATAGTACTTTATGTGCTCAAACACACAACTTTCGTAACATTTCGAATTTCGAAGCTCGATAACTTCGACAAACAAACTCCAAGCTTCTCAAACGAAGTGTCAAATTAATCAGCTCCACGAGATCTTTGAGACGTCACAACAAATCATGATTGCATCTTGTTGCATTTCCAAGAAAAATAGTACTTTATGTGCTCAAACACACAACTTTCGTAACATTTCGAATTTCGAAGCTCGATAACTTCGACAAACAAACTCCAAGCTTCTTAAACGAAGTGTCAAATTAATCAGCTCCACGAGATCTTTGAGACGTCACAACAAATCATAATTGCATCTTGTTGCATTTCCAAGAAAAATAGTACTTTATGTGCTCAAACAAAGAACATTTGTAACATTTCAAACTTCGAAGCTCGATAACTTCGGCAAACAAACTCAAAGTTTCTTAAACAAAGTGTCAAATTAATCAGCTCCACGAGATCTTTGAGACGTCACCACAAATCATGATTGCATCTTGTTGCATTTCCAAGAAAAATAGTACTTTATGTGCTCAAACACACAACTTTTGTAACATTTCAAATTTCGAAGCTCGATAACTTCAGCAAACATACTCCAAGTTTCTTAAACGAGGTGTCAAATTAATCAGCTCGTCGAGATCTTTGAGAAGTCACAACAAATCATAATTGCATCTTGTTGCATTCCCAAGAAAAATAGTACTTTATGTCCTCAAACACAGAACATTTGTAACATTTCAAACTTCGAAGCTCGATAACTTCGGCAAACAAACTCCAAGTTTCTTAAACGAAGTGTCAAATTAATCAGCTCCACGAGATCTTTGAGACGTCACAACAAATCATGATTTCATCTTGTTGCATTTCCAAGAAAAATAGTACTTTATGTGCTCAAACACACAACTTTCGTAACATTTCAAACTTTGAAGCTCGATAACTTCAGCAAACATACTCCAAGTTTCTTAAACGAGGTGTCAAATTAATCAGCTCGTCGAGATCTTTGAGAAGTCACAACAAATCATTATTGCATCTTGTTGCATTTCCAAGAAAAATAGTACTTTATGTGCTCAAACACAGAACATTTGTAACATTTCAAATTTCGTAGCTCGATAACTTCGGCAAACCAACTCCAAGTTTCTTAAACGAAGTGTCAAATTAATCAGCTCCACGAGATCTTTGAGACGTCACAACAAATCATAATTGCATCTTGTTGCATTTCCAAGAAAAATAGTAATTTATGTGCTCAAACACAGAACATTTGTAACATTTCAAACTTCGAAGCTCGATAACTTCGGCAAACCAACTCCAAGTTTCTTAAACGAAGTGTCAAATTAATCAGCTCCACGAGATCTTGGAGACGTCACCACAAATCATGATTGCATCTTGTTGCATTTCCAAGAAAAATAGTACTTTATGTGCTCAAACACACAACTTTCGTAACATTTCAAACTTTGAAGCTCGTTAACTTCGACAAATGATGACCAAATTTCTTAAACGAAGTGACAAATTAATCAGCTCCACGAGATCTTTGAGACGTCACAACAAATCATGATTGCATCTTGTTGCATTTCCAAGAAAAATAGTACTTTATGTGCTCAAACACACAACTTTCGTAACATTTCAAATTTTGAAGTTCGTTAACTTCGACAAATGATCACCAAATTTCTTAAACGAAGTGTCAAATTAATCAGCTCCACGAGATCTTTGAGACGTCACAACAAATCATGATTGCATCTTGTTGCATTTCCAAGAAAAATAGTACTTTATGTGCTTAAACACACAACTTTCGTAACATTTCAAACTTTGAAGCTCGTTAACTTCGACAAATGATCACCAAATTTCTTAAACGAAGTGTCAAATTAATCAGCTCCACGAGATCTTTGAGACGTCACAACAAATCATGATTGCATCTTGTTGCATTTCCAAGAAAAATAGTACTTTATGTGCTCAAACACACAACTTTTGTAACATTTCAAATTTCGAAGCTCGATAACTTCAGCAAACATACTCCAAGTTTCTTAAACGAGGTGTCAAATTAATCAGCTCGTCGAGATCTTTGAGAAGTCACAACAAATCATAATTGCATCTTGTTGCATTTCCAAGAAAAATAGTACTTTATGTGCTCAAACACACAACTTTCGTAACATTTCAAATTTCGAAGATCGATAACTTCGACAAGTGATCACCAAATTTGTTAAACGATGTGTCAAATTAATAAGCTCGTCGAGATCTTTGAGACGTCACAACAAATCATGATTGCATCTTCTTGCATTTCCAAGAAAAATAGTACTTTATGTGCTCAAACACACAACTTTCGTAACATTTCAAACTTTGAAGCTCGTTAACTTCGACAAATGATGACCAAATTTCTTAAACGAAGTGACAAATTAATCAGCTCCACGAGATCTTTGAGACGTCACAACAAATCATGATTGCATCTTGTTGCATTTCAATGAAAAATAGTACTTTATGTGCTCAAACACAGAACATTTGTAACATTTCGAATTTCGAAGCTCGATAACTTCGGCAAACAAACTCCAAGCTTCTTAAACGAAGTGTCAAATTAATCAGCTCCACGAGATCTTTGAGACGTCACAACAAATCATGATTGCATCTTGTTGCATTTCCAAGAAAAATAGTACTTTATGTGCTCAAACACACAACTTTCGTAACATTTCAAATTTTGAAGTTCGTTAACTTCGACAAATGATCACCAAATTTCTTAAACGAAGTGTCAAATTAATCAGCTCCACGAGATCTTTGAGACGTCACAACAAATCATGATTGCATCTTGTTGCATTTCCAAGAAAAATAGTACTTTATGTGCTCAAACACACAACTTTTGTAACATTTCAAATTTCGAAGCTCGATAACTTCGGCAAACAAACTCCAAGTTTCTTAAACGAGGTGTCAAATTAATCAGCTCGTCGAGATCTTTGAGAAGTCACAACAAATCATAATTGCATCTTGTTGCATTTCCAAGAAAAATAGTACTTTATGTCCTCAAACACAGAACATTTGTAACATTTCAAACTTCGAAGCTCGATAACTTCGGCAAACAAACTCCAAGGTTCTTAAACGAAGTGTCAAATTAATCAGCTCCACGAGATCTTTGAGACGTCACAACAAATCATGATTGCATCTTGTTGCATTTCCAAGAAAAATAGTACTTTATGTGCTCAAACACACAACTTTCGTAACATTTCAAATTTTGAAGTTCGTTAACTTCGACAAATGATCACCAAATTTCTTAAACGAAGTGTCAAATTAATCAGCTCCACGAGATCTTTGAGACGTCACAACAAATCATAATTGCATCTTGTTGCATTTCCAAGAAAAATAGTACTTTATGTGCTCAAACACACAACTTTCGTAACATTTCAAACTTCGAAGCTCGATAACTTCGGCAAACAAACTCCAAGTTTCTTAAACGAAGTGTCAAATTAATCAGCTCCACGAGATCTTTGAGACGTCACAACAAATCATGATTGCATCTTGTTGCATTTCCAAGAAAAATAGTACTTTATGTGCTCAAACATACAACTTTCGTAACATTTCAAACTTTGAAGCTCGTTAACTTCGACAAATGATGACCAAATTTCTTAAACGAAGTGTCAAATTAATAAGCTCGTCGAGATCATTGAGACGTCACAACAAATCATGATTGCATCTTGTTGCATTTCCAAGAAAAATAGTACTTTATGTGCTCAAACACACAACTTTCGTAACATTTCAAATTTTGAAGTTCGTTAACTTCGACAAATGATCACCAAATTTCTTAAACGAAGTGTCAAATTAATCAGCTCCACGAGATCTTTGAGACGTCACAACAAATCATGATTGCATCTTGTTGCATTTCCAAGAAAAATAGTACTTTATGTGCTCAAACACACAACTTTTGTAACATTTCAAATTTCGAAGCTCGATAACTTCGGCAAACAAACTCCAAGTTTCTTAAACGAGGTGTCAAATTAATCAGCTCGTCGAGATCTTTGAGAAGTCACAACAAATCATAATTGCATCTTGTTGCATTTCCAAGAAAAATAGTAATTTATGTGCTCAAACACAGAACATTTGTAACATTTCAAACTTCGAAGCTCGATAACTTCGGCAAACAAACTCAAAGTTTCTTAAACGAAGTGTCAAATTAATCAGCTCCACGAGATCTTTGAGACGTCACAACAAATCATGATTGCATCTTGTTGCATTTCCAAGACAAATAGTACTTTATGTGCTCAAACACACAACTTTCGTAACATTTCAAATTTTGAAGCTCGTTAACTTCGACAAATGATCACCAAATTTCTTAAACGAAGTGTCAAATTAATCAGCTCCACGAGATCTTTGAGACGTCACCACAAATCATGATTGCATCTTGTTGCATTTCCAAGAAAAATAGTACTTTATGTGCTCAAACACACAACTTTTGTAACATTTCAAACTTCGAAGCTCGATAACTTCGGCAAACAAACTCCAAGTTTCTTAAACGAAGTGTCAAATTAATCAGCTCCACGAGATCTTTGAGAAGTCACAACAAATCATAATTGCATCTTGTTGCATTCCCAAGAAAAATAGTACTTTATGTCCTCAAACACACAACTTTCGTAACATTTCGAATTTCGAAGCTCGATAACTTCGACAAACAAACTCCAAGCTTCTCAAACGAAGTGTCAAATTAATCAGCTCCACGAGATCTTTGAGACGTCACAACAAATCATGATTGCATCTTGTTGCATTTCCAAGAAAAATAGTACTTTATGTGCTCAAACACACAACTTTCGTAACATTTCAAACTTTGAAGCTCGTTAACTTCGACAAATGATCACCAAATTTCTTAAACGAAGTGTCAAATTAATCAGCTCGTCGAGATCTTTGAGACGTCACAACAAATCATGATTGCATCTTGTTGCATTTCCAAGAAAAATAGTACTTTATGTGCTCAAACACACAACTTTCGTAACATTTCGAATTTCGAAGCTCGATAACTTCGACAAACAAACTCCAAGCTTCTTAAACGAAGTGTCAAATTAATCAGCTCCACGAGATCTTTGAGACGTCACAACAAATCATAATTGCATCTTGTTGCATTTCCAAGAAAAATAGTACTTTATGTGCTCAAACAAAGAACATTTGTAACATTTCAAACTTCGAAGCTCGATAACTTCGGCAAACATACTCCAAGTTTCTTAAACGAGGTGTCAAATTAATCAGCTCGTCGAGATCTTTGAGAAGTCACAACAAATCATAATTGCATCTTGTTGCATTCCCAAGAAAAATAGTACTTTATGTCCTCAAACACAGAACATTTGTAACATTTCAAACTTCGAAGCTCGATAACTTCGGCAAACAAACTCCAAGTTTCTTAAACGAAGTGTCAAATTAATCAGCTCCACGAGATCTTTGAGACGTCACCACAAATCATGATTGCATCTTGTTGCATTTCCAAGAAAAATAGTACTTTATGTGCTCAAACACACAACTTTTGTAACATTTCAAATTTCGTAGCTCGATAACTTCGACAAACAAACTCCAAGCTTCTTAAACGAAGTGTCAAATTAATCAGCTCCACGAGATATTTGAGACGTCACAACAAATCATGATTGCATCTTGTTGCATTTCCAAGAAAAATAGTACTTTATGTGCTCAAACACACAACTTTCGTAACATTTCAAACTTTGAAGCTCGTTAACTTCGACAAATGATCACCAAATTTCTTAAACGAAGTGTCAAATTAATCAGCTCGTCGAGATCTTTGAGACGTCACAACAAATCATGATTGCATCTTGTTGCATTTCCAAGAAAAATAGTACTTTATGTGCTCAAACACACAACTTTCGTAACATTTCGAATTTCGAAGCTCGATAACTTCGACAAACAAACTCCAAGCTTCTTAAACGAAGTGTCAAATTAATCAGCTCCACGAGATCTTTGAGACGTCACAACAAATCATAATTGCATCTTGTTGCATTTCCAAGAAAAATAGTACTTTATGTGCTCAAACACAGAACATTTGTAACATTTCAAATTTCGAAGATCGATAACTTCGGCAAACAAACTCCAAGTTTCTTAAACGAAGTGTCAAATTAATCAGCTCCACGAGATCTTTGAGACGTCACAACAAATCATGATTTCATCTTGTTGCATTTCCAAGAAAAATAGTACTTTATGTGCTCAAACACACAACTTTCGTAACATTTCAAACTTTGAAGCTCGATAACTTCAGCAAACATACTCCAAGTTTCTTAAACGAGGTGTCAAATTAATCAGCTCGTCGAGATCTTTGAGAAGTCACAACAAATCATTATTGCATCTTGTTGCATTTCCAAGAAAAATAGTACTTTATGTGCTCAAACACAGAACATTTGTAACATTTCAAATTTCGTAGCTCGATAACTTCGGCAAACCAACTCCAAGTTTCTTAAACGAAGTGTCAAATTAATCAGCTCCACGAGATCTTTGAGACGTCACCACAAATCATGATTGCATCTTGTTGCATTTCCAAGAAAAATAGTACTTTATGTGCTCAAACACACAACTTTCGTAACATTTCAAACTTCGAAGCTCGTTAACTTCGACAAATGATGACCAAATTTCTTAAACGAAGTGACAAATTAATCAGCTCCACGAGATCTTTGAGACGTCACAACAAATCATGATTGCATCTTGTTGCATTTCCAAGAAAAATAGTACTTTATGTGCTCAAACACACAACTTTCGTAACATTTCAAATTTTGAAGTTCGTTAACTTCGACAAATGATCACCAAATTTCTTAAACGAAGTGTCAAATTAATCAGCTCCACGAGATCTTTGAGACGTCACAACAAATCATGATTGCATCTTGTTGCATTTCCAAGAAAAATAGTACTTTATGTGCTTAAACACACAACTTTCGTAACATTTCAAACTTTGAAGCTCGTTAACTTCGACAAATGATCACCAAATTTCTTAAACGAAGTGTCAAATTAATCAGCTCCACGAGATCTTTGAGACGTCACAACAAATCATGATTGCATCTTGTTGCATTTCCAAGAAAAATAGTACTTTATGTGCTCAAACACACAACTTTTGTAACATTTCAAATTTCGAAGCTCGATAACTTCAGCAAACATACTCCAAGTTTCTTAAACGAGGTGTCAAATTAATCAGCTCGTCGAGATCTTTGAGAAGTCACAACAAATCATAATTGCATCTTGTTGCATTTCCAAGAAAAATAGTACTTTATGTGCTCAAACACACAACTTTCGTAACATTTCAAATTTCGAAGATCGATAACTTCGACAAGTGATCACCAAATTTGTTAAACGATGTGTCAAATTAATAAGCTCGTCGAGATCTTTGAGACGTCACAACAAATCATGATTGCATCTTCTTGCATTTCCAAGAAAAATAGTACTTTATGTGCTCAAACACACAACTTTCGTAACATTTCAAACTTTGAAGCTCGTTAACTTCGACAAATGATGACCAAATTTCTTAAACGAAGTGACAAATTAATCAGCTCCACGAGATCTTTGAGACGTCACAACAAATCATGATTGCATCTTGTTGCATTTCAATGAAAAATAGTACTTTATGTGCTCAAACACAGAACATTTGTAACATTTCGAATTTCGAAGCTCGATAACTTCGGCAAACAAACTCCAAGCTTCTTAAACGAAGTGTCAAATTAATCAGCTCCACGAGATCTTTGAGACGTCACAACAAATCATGATTGCATCTTGTTGCATTTCCAAGAAAAATAGTACTTTATGTGCTCAAACACACAACTTTCGTAACATTTCAAATTTTGAAGTTCGTTAACTTCGACAAATGATCACCAAATTTCTTAAACGAAGTGTCAAATTAATCAGCTCCACGAGATCTTTGAGACGTCACAACAAATCATGATTGCATCTTGTTGCATTTCCAAGAAAAATAGTACTTTATGTGCTCAAACACACAACTTTTGTAACATTTCAAATTTCGAAGCTCGATAACTTCGGCAAACAAACTCCAAGTTTCTTAAACGAGGTGTCAAATTAATCAGCTCGTCGAGATCTTTGAGAAGTCACAACAAATCATAATTGCATCTTGTTGCATTTCCAAGAAAAATAGTACTTTATGTCCTCAAACACAGAACATTTGTAACATTTCAAACTTCGAAGCTCGATAACTTCGGCAAACAAACTCCAAGGTTCTTAAACGAAGTGTCAAATTAATCAGCTCCACGAGATCTTTGAGACGTCACAACAAATCATGATTGCATCTTGTTGCATTTCCAAGAAAAATAGTACTTTATGTGCTCAAACACACAACTTTCGTAACATTTCAAATTTTGAAGTTCGTTAACTTCGACAAATGATCACCAAATTTCTTAAACGAAGTGTCAAATTAATCAGCTCCACGAGATCTTTGAGACGTCACAACAAATCATAATTGCATCTTGTTGCATTTCCAAGAAAAATAGTACTTTATGTGCTCAAACACACAACTTTCGTAACATTTCAAACTTCGAAGCTCGATAACTTCGGCAAACAAACTCCAAGTTTCTTAAACGAAGTGTCAAATTAATCAGCTCCACGAAATCTTTGAGACGTCACAACAAATCATGATTGCATCTTGTTGCATTTCCAAGAAAAATAGTACTTTATGTGCTCAAACATACAACTTTCGTAACATTTCAAACTTTGAAGCTCGTTAACTTCGACAAATGATGACCAAATTTCTTAAACGAAGTGTCAAATTAATAAGCTCGTCGAGATCATTGAGACGTCACAACAAATCATGATTGCATCTTGTTGCATTTCCAAGAAAAATAGTACTTTATGTGCTCAAACACACAACTTTCGTAACATTTCAAATTTTGAAGTTCGTTAACTTCGACAAATGATCACCAAATTTCTTAAACGAAGTGTCAAATTAATCAGCTCCACGAGATCTTTGAGACGTCACAACAAATCATGATTGCATCTTGTTGCATTTCCAAGAAAAATAGTACTTTATGTGCTCAAACACACAACTTTTGTAACATTTCAAATTTCGAAGCTCGATAACTTCGGCAAACAAACTCCAAGTTTCTTAAACGAGGTGTCAAATTAATCAGCTCGTCGAGATCTTTGAGAAGTCACAACAAATCATAATTGCATCTTGTTGCATTTCCAAGAAAAATAGTAATTTATGTGCTCAAACACAGAACATTTGTAACATTTCAAACTTCGAAGCTCGATAACTTCGGCAAACAAACTCAAAGTTTCTTAAACGAAGTGTCAAATTAATCAGCTCCACGAGATCTTTGAGACGTCACAACAAATCATGATTGCATCTTGTTGCATTTCCAAGACAAATAGTACTTTATGTGCTCAAACACACAACTTTCGTAACATTTCAAATTTTGAAGCTCGTTAACTTCGACAAATGATCACCAAATTTCTTAAACGAAGTGTCAAATTAATCAGCTCCACGAGATCTTTGAGACGTCACCACAAATCATGATTGCATCTTGTTGCATTTCCAAGAAAAATAGTACTTTATGTGCTCAAACACACAACTTTTGTAACATTTCAAACTTCGAAGCTCGATAACTTCGGCAAACAAACTCCAAGTTTCTTAAACGAAGTGTCAAATTAATCAGCTCCACGAGATCTTTGAGAAGTCACAACAAATCATAATTGCATCTTGTTGCATTCCCAAGAAAAATAGTACTTTATGTCCTCAAACACACAACTTTCGTAACATTTCGAATTTCGAAGCTCGATAACTTCGACAAACAAACTCCAAGCTTCTCAAACGAAGTGTCAAATTAATCAGCTCCACGAGATCTTTGAGACGTCACAACAAATCATGATTGCATCTTGTTGCATTTCCAAGAAAAATAGTACTTTATGTGCTCAAACACACAACTTTCGTAACATTTCGAATTTCGAAGCTCGATAACTTCGACAAACAAACTCCAAGCTTCTTAAACGAAGTGTCAAATTAATCAGCTCCACGAGATCTTTGAGACGTCACAACAAATCATAATTGCATCTTGTTGCATTTCCAAGAAAAATAGTACTTTATGTGCTCAAACAAAGAACATTTGTAACATTTCAAACTTCGAAGCTCGATAACTTCGGCAAACAAACTCAAAGTTTCTTAAACAAAGTGTCAAATTAATCAGCTCCACGAGATCTTTGAGACGTCACCACAAATCATGATTGCATCTTGTTGCATTTCCAAGAAAAATAGTACTTTATGTGCTCAAACACACAACTTTTGTAACATTTCAAATTTCGAAGCTCGATAACTTCAGCAAACATACTCCAAGTTTCTTAAACGAGGTGTCAAATTAATCAGCTCGTCGAGATCTTTGAGAAGTCACAACAAATCATAATTGCATCTTGTTGCATTCCCAAGAAAAATAGTACTTTATGTCCTCAAACACAGAACATTTGTAACATTTCAAACTTCGAAGCTCGATAACTTCGGCAAACAAACTCCAAGTTTCTTAAACGAAGTGTCAAATTAATCAGCTCCACGAGATCTTTGAGACGTCACCACAAATCATGATTGCATCTTGTTGCATTTCCAAGAAAAATAGTACTTTATGTGCTCAAACACACAACTTTTGTAACATTTCAAATTTCGTAGCTCGATAACTTCGACAAACAAACTCCAAGCTTCTTAAACGAAGTGTCAAATTAATCAGCTCCACGAGATATTTGAGACGTCACAACAAATCATGATTGCATCTTGTTGCATTTCCAAGAAAAATAGTACTTTATGTGCTCAAACACACAACTTTCGTAACATTTCAAACTTTGAAGCTCGTTAACTTCGACAAATGATCACCAAATTTCTTAAACGAAGTGTCAAATTAATCAGCTCGTCGAGATCTTTGAGACGTCACAACAAATCATGATTGCATCTTGTTGCATTTCCAAGAAAAATAGTACTTTATGTGCTCAAACACACAACTTTCGTAACATTTCAAATTTTGAAGTTCGTTAACTTCGACAAATGATCACCAAATTTCTTAAACGAAGTGTCAAATTAATCAGCTCCATGAGATCTTTGAGACGTCACAACAAATCATAATTGCATCTTGTTGCATTTCCAAGAAAAATAGTACTTTATGTGCTCAAACACACAACTTTCGTAACATTTCAAACTTCGAAGCTCGATAACTTCGGCAAACAAACTCCAAGTTTCTTAAACGAAGTGTCAAATTAATCAGCTCCACGAGATCTTTGAGACGTCACAACAAATCATGATTGCATCTTGTTGCATTTCCAAGAAAAATAGTACTTTATGTGCTCAAACATACAACTTTCGTAACATTTCAAACTTTGAAGCTCGTTAACTTCGACAAATGATGACCAAATTTCTTAAACGAAGTGTCAAATTAATAAGCTCGTCGAGATCATTGAGACGTCACAACAAATCATGATTGCATCTTGTTGCATTTCCAAGAAAAATAGTACTTTATGTGCTCAAACACACAACTTTCGTAACATTTCAAATTTTGAAGTTCGTTAACTTCGACAAATGATCACCAAATTTCTTAAACGAAGTGTCAAATTAATCAGCTCCACGAGATCTTTGAGACGTCACAACAAATCATGATTGCATCTTGTTGCATTTCCAAGAAAAATAGTACTTTATGTGCTCAAACACACAACTTTTGTAACATTTCAAATTTCGAAGCTCGATAACTTCGGCAAACAAACTCCAAGTTTCTTAAACGAGGTGTCAAATTAATCAGCTCGTCGAGATCTTTGAGAAGTCACAACAAATCATAATTGCATCTTGTTGCATTTCCAAGAAAAATAGTAATTTATGTGCTCAAACACAGAACATTTGTAACATTTCAAACTTCGAAGCTCGATAACTTCGGCAAACAAACTCAAAGTTTCTTAAACGAAGTGTCAAATTAATCAGCTCCACGAGATCTTTGAGACGTCACAACAAATCATGATTGCATCTTGTTGCATTTCCAAGACAAATAGTACTTTATGTGCTCAAACACACAACTTTCGTAACATTTCAAATTTTGAAGCTCGTTAACTTCGACAAATGATCACCAAATTTCTTAAACGAAGTGTCAAATTAATCAGCTCCACGAGATCTTTGAGACGTCACCACAAATCATGATTGCATCTTGTTGCATTTCCAAGAAAAATAGTACTTTATGTGCTCAAACACACAACTTTTGTAACATTTCAAACTTCGAAGCTCGATAACTTCGGCAAACGAACTCCAAGTTTCTTAAACGAAGTGTCAAATTAATCAGCTCCACGAGATCTTTGAGAAGTCACAACAAATCATAATTGCATCTTGTTGCATTCCCAAGAAAAATAGTACTTTATGTCCTCAAACACACAACTTTCGTAACATTTCGAATTTCGAAGCTCGATAACTTCGACAAACAAACTCCAAGCTTCTCAAACGAAGTGTCAAATTAATCAGCTCCACGAGATCTTTGAGACGTCACAACAAATCATGATTGCATCTTGTTGCATTTCCAAGAAAAATAGTACTTTATGTGCTCAAACACACAACTTTCGTAACATTTCGAATTTCGAAGCTCGATAACTTCGACAAACAAACTCCAAGCTTCTTAAACGAAGTGTCAAATTAATCAGCTCCACGAGATCTTTGAGACGTCACAACAAATCATAATTGCATCTTGTTGCATTTCCAAGAAAAATAGTACTTTATGTGCTCAAACAAAGAACATTTGTAACATTTCAAACTTCGAAGCTCGATAACTTCGGCAAACAAACTCAAAGTTTCTTAAACAAAGTGTCAAATTAATCAGCTCCACGAGATCTTTGAGACGTCACCACAAATCATGATTGCATCTTGTTGCATTTCCAAGAAAAATAGTACTTTATGTGCTCAAACACACAACTTTTGTAACATTTCAAATTTCGAAGCTCGATAACTTCAGCAAACATACTCCAAGTTTCTTAAACGAGGTGTCAAATTAATCAGCTCGTCGAGATCTTTGAGAAGTCACAACAAATCATAATTGCATCTTGTTGCATTTCCAAGAAAAATAGTAATTTATGTGCTCAAACACAGAACATTTGTAACATTTCAAACTTCGAAGCTCGATAACTTCGGCAAACAAACTCAAAGTTTCTTAAACGAAGTGTCAAATTAATCAGCTCCACGAGATCTTTGAGACGTCACAACAAATCATGATTGCATCTTGTTGCATTTCCAAGACAAATAGTACTTTATGTGCTCAAACACACAACTTTCGTAACATTTCAAATTTTGAAGCTCGTTAACTTCGACAAATGATCACCAAATTTCTTAAACGAAGTGTCAAATTAATCAGCTCCACGAGATCTTTGAGACGTCACCACAAATCATGATTGCATCTTGTTGCATTTCCAAGAAAAATAGTACTTTATGTGCTCAAACACACAACTTTTGTAACATTTCAAACTTCGAAGCTCGATAACTTCGGCAAACGAACTCCAAGTTTCTTAAACGAAGTGTCAAATTAATCAGCTCCACGAGATCTTTGAGAAGTCACAACAAATCATAATTGCATCTTGTTGCATTCCCAAGAAAAATAGTACTTTATGTCCTCAAACACACAACTTTCGTAACATTTCGAATTTCGAAGCTCGATAACTTCGACAAACAAACTCCAAGCTTCTCAAACGAAGTGTCAAATTAATCAGCTCCACGAGATCTTTGAGACGTCACAACAAATCATGATTGCATCTTGTTGCATTTCCAAGAAAAATAGTACTTTATGTGCTCAAACACACAACTTTCGTAACATTTCGAATTTCGAAGCTCGATAACTTCGACAAACAAACTCCAAGCTTCTTAAACGAAGTGTCAAATTAATCAGCTCCACGAGATCTTTGAGACGTCACAACAAATCATAATTGCATCTTGTTGCATTTCCAAGAAAAATAGTACTTTATGTGCTCAAACAAAGAACATTTGTAACATTTCAAACTTCGAAGCTCGATAACTTCGGCAAACAAACTCAAAGTTTCTTAAACAAAGTGTCAAATTAATCAGCTCCACGAGATCTTTGAGACGTCACCACAAATCATGATTGCATCTTGTTGCATTTCCAAGAAAAATAGTACTTTATGTGCTCAAACACACAACTTTTGTAACATTTCAAATTTCGAAGCTCGATAACTTCAGCAAACATACTCCAAGTTTCTTAAACGAGGTGTCAAATTAATCAGCTCGTCGAGATCTTTGAGACGTCACAACAAATCATGATTGCATCTTGTTGCATTTCCAAGACAAATAGTACTTTATGTGCTCAAACACACAACTTTCGTAACATTTCAAATTTTGAAGCTCGTTAACTTCGACAAATGATCACCAAATTTCTTAAACGAAGTGTCAAATTAATCAGCTCCACGAGATCTTTGAGACGTCACCACAAATCATGATTGCATCTTGTTGCATTTCCAAGAAAAATAGTACTTTATGTGCTCAAACACACAACTTTTGTAACATTTCAAATTTCGTAGCTCGATAACTTCGACAAACAAACTCCAAGCTTCTTAAACGAAGTGTCAAATTAATCAGCTCCACGAGATATTTGAGACGTCACAACAAATCATGATTGCATCTTGTTGCATTTCCAAGAAAAATAGTACTTTATGTGCTCAAACACACAACTTTCGTAACATTTCAAACTTTGAAGCTCGTTAACTTCGACAAATGATCACCAAATTTCTTAAACGAAGTGTCAAATTAATCAGCTCGTCGAGATCTTTGAGACGTCACAACAAATCATGATTGCATCTTGTTGCATTTCCAAGAAAAATAGTACTTTATGTGCTCAAACACACAACTTTCGTAACATTTCGAATTTCGAAGCTCGATAACTTCGACAAACAAACTCCAAGCTTCTTAAACGAAGTGTCAAATTAATCAGCTCCACGAGATCTTTGAGACGTCACAACAAATCATAATTGCATCTTGTTGCATTTCCAAGAAAAATAGTACTTTATGTGCTCAAACACAGAACATTTGTAACATTTCAAATTTCGAAGATCGATAACTTCGGCAAACAAACTCCAAGTTTCTTAAACGAAGTGTCAAATTAATCAGCTCCACGAGATCTTTGAGACGTCACAACAAATCATAATTTCATCTTGTTGCATTTCCAAGAAAAATAGTACTTTATGTGCTCAAACACACAACTTTCGTAACATTTCAAACTTTGAAGCTCGATAACTTCAGCAAACATACTCCAAGTTTCTTAAACGAGGTGTCAAATTAATCAGCTCGTCGAGATCTTTGAGAAGTCACAACAAATCATTATTGCATCTTGTTGCATTTCAATGAAAAATAGTACTTTATGTGCTCAAACACAGAACATTTGTAACATTTCGAATTTCGAAGCTCGATAACTTCGGCAAACAAACTCCAAGCTTCTTAAACGAAGTGTCAAATTAATCAGCTCCACGAGATCTTTGAGACGTCACAACAAATCATGATTGCATCTTGTTGCATTTCCAAGAAAAATAGTACTTTATGTGCTCAAACACACAACTTTCGTAACATTTCAAATTTTGAAGTTCGTTAACTTCGACAAATGATCACCAAATTTCTTAAACGAAGTGTCAAATTAATCAGCTCCACGAGATCTTTGAGACGTCACAACAAATCATGATTGCATCTTGTTGCATTTCCAAGAAAAATAGTACTTTATGTGCTCAAACACACAACTTTTGTAACATTTCAAATTTCGAAGCTCGATAACTTCGGCAAACAAACTCAAAGTTTCTTAAACAAAGTGTCAAATTAATCAGCTCCACGAGATCTTTGAGACGTCACCACAAATCATGATTGCATCTTGTTGCATTTCCAAGAAAAATAGTACTTTATGTGCTCAAACACACAACTTTTGTAACATTTCAAATTTCGAAGCTCGATAACTTCAGCAAACATACTCCAAGTTTCTTAAACGAGGTGTCAAATTAATCAGCTCGTCGAGATCTTTGAGAAGTCACAACAAATCATAATTGCATCTTGTTGCATTCCCAAGAAAAATAGTACTTTATGTCCTCAAACACAGAACATTTGTAACATTTCAAACTTCGAAGCTCGATAACTTCGGCAAACAAACTCCAAGTTTCTTAAACGAAGTGTCAAATTAATCAGCTCCACGAGATCTTTGAGACGTCACCACAAATCATGATTGCATCTTGTTGCATTTCCAAGAAAAATAGTACTTTATGTGCTCAAACACACAACTTTTGTAACATTTCAAATTTCGTAGCTCGATAACTTCGACAAACAAACTCCAAGCTTCTTAAACGAAGTGTCAAATTAATCAGCTCCACGAGATATTTGAGACGTCACAACAAATCATGATTGCATCTTGTTGCATTTCCAAGAAAAATAGTACTTTATGTGCTCAAACACACAACTTTCGTAACATTTCAAATTTTGAAGTTCGTTAACTTCGACAAATGATCACCAAATTTCTTAAACGAAGTGTCAAATTAATCAGCTCCACGAGATCTTTGAGACGTCACAACAAATCATAATTGCATCTTGTTGCATTTCCAAGAAAAATAGTACTTTATGTGCTCAAACACACAACTTTCGTAACATTTCAAACTTCGAAGCTCGATAACTTCGGCAAACAAACTCCAAGTTTCTTAAACGAAGTGTCAAATTAATCAGCTCCACGAAATCTTTGAGACGTCACAACAAATCATGATTGCATCTTGTTGCATTTCCAAGAAAAATAGTACTTTATGTGCTCAAACATACAACTTTCGTAACATTTCAAACTTTGAAGCTCGTTAACTTCGACAAATGATGACCAAATTTCTTAAACGAAGTGTCAAATTAATAAGCTCGTCGAGATCATTGAGACGTCACAACAAATCATGATTGCATCTTGTTGCATTTCCAAGAAAAATAGTACTTTATGTGCTCAAACACACAACTTTCGTAACATTTCAAATTTTGAAGTTCGTTAACTTCGACAAATGATCACCAAATTTCTTAAACGAAGTGTCAAATTAATCAGCTCCACGAGATCTTTGAGACGTCACAACAAATCATGATTGCATCTTGTTGCATTTCCAAGAAAAATAGTACTTTATGTGCTCAAACACACAACTTTTGTAACATTTCAAATTTCGAAGCTCGATAACTTCGGCAAACAAACTCCAAGTTTCTTAAACGAGGTGTCAAATTAATCAGCTCGTCGAGATCTTTGAGAAGTCACAACAAATCATAATTGCATCTTGTTGCATTTCCAAGAAAAATAGTAATTTATGTGCTCAAACACAGAACATTTGTAACATTTCAAACTTCGAAGCTCGATAACTTCGGCAAACAAACTCAAAGTTTCTTAAACGAAGTGTCAAATTAATCAGCTCCACGAGATCTTTGAGACGTCACAACAAATCATGATTGCATCTTGTTGCATTTCCAAGACAAATAGTACTTTATGTGCTCAAACACACAACTTTCGTAACATTTCAAATTTTGAAGCTCGTTAACTTCGACAAATGATCACCAAATTTCTTAAACGAAGTGTCAAATTAATCAGCTCCACGAGATCTTTGAGACGTCACCACAAATCATGATTGCATCTTGTTGCATTTCCAAGAAAAATAGTACTTTATGTGCTCAAACACACAACTTTTGTAACATTTCAAACTTCGAAGCTCGATAACTTCGGCAAACAAACTCCAAGTTTCTTAAACGAAGTGTCAAATTAATCAGCTCCACGAGATCTTTGAGAAGTCACAACAAATCATAATTGCATCTTGTTGCATTCCCAAGAAAAATAGTACTTTATGTCCTCAAACACACAACTTTCGTAACATTTCGAATTTCGAAGCTCGATAACTTCGACAAACAAACTCCAAGCTTCTCAAACGAAGTGTCAAATTAATCAGCTCCACGAGATCTTTGAGACGTCACAACAAATCATGATTGCATCTTGTTGCATTTCCAAGAAAAATAGTACTTTATGTGCTCAAACACACAACTTTCGTAACATTTCGAATTTCGAAGCTCGATAACTTCGACAAACAAACTCCAAGCTTCTTAAACGAAGTGTCAAATTAATCAGCTCCACGAGATCTTTGAGACGTCACAACAAATCATAATTGCATCTTGTTGCATTTCCAAGAAAAATAGTACTTTATGTGCTCAAACAAAGAACATTTGTAACATTTCAAACTTCGAAGCTCGATAACTTCGGCAAACAAACTCAAAGTTTCTTAAACAAAGTGTCAAATTAATCAGCTCCACGAGATCTTTGAGACGTCACCACAAATCATGATTGCATCTTGTTGCATTTCCAAGAAAAATAGTACTTTATGTGCTCAAACACACAACTTTTGTAACATTTCAAATTTCGAAGCTCGATAACTTCAGCAAACATACTCCAAGTTTCTTAAACGAGGTGTCAAATTAATCAGCTCGTCGAGATCTTTGAGAAGTCACAACAAATCATAATTGCATCTTGTTGCATTCCCAAGAAAAATAGTACTTTATGTCCTCAAACACAGAACATTTGTAACATTTCAAACTTCGAAGCTCGATAACTTCGGCAAACAAACTCCAAGTTTCTTAAACGAAGTGTCAAATTAATCAGCTCCACGAGATCTTTGAGACGTCACCACAAATCATGATTGCATCTTGTTGCATTTCCAAGAAAAATAGTACTTTATGTGCTCAAACACACAACTTTTGTAACATTTCAAATTTCGTAGCTCGATAACTTCGACAAACAAACTCCAAGCTTCTTAAACGAAGTGTCAAATTAATCAGCTCCACGAGATATTTGAGACGTCACAACAAATCATGATTGCATCTTGTTGCATTTCCAAGAAAAATAGTACTTTATGTGCTCAAACACACAACTTTCGTAACATTTCAAACTTTGAAGCTCGTTAACTTCGACAAATGATCACCAAATTTCTTAAACGAAGTGTCAAATTAATCAGCTCGTCGAGATCTTTGAGACGTCACAACAAATCATGATTGCATCTTGTTGCATTTCCAAGAAAAATAGTACTTTATGTGCTCAAACACACAACTTTCGTAACATTTCAAATTTTGAAGTTCGTTAACTTCGACAAATGATCACCAAATTTCTTAAACGAAGTGTCAAATTAATCAGCTCCATGAGATCTTTGAGACGTCACAACAAATCATAATTGCATCTTGTTGCATTTCCAAGAAAAATAGTACTTTATGTGCTCAAACACACAACTTTCGTAACATTTCAAACTTCGAAGCTCGATAACTTCGGCAAACAAACTCCAAGTTTCTTAAACGAAGTGTCAAATTAATCAGCTCCACGAGATCTTTGAGACGTCACAACAAATCATGATTGCATCTTGTTGCATTTCCAAGAAAAATAGTACTTTATGTGCTCAAACATACAACTTTCGTAACATTTCAAACTTTGAAGCTCGTTAACTTCGACAAATGATGACCAAATTTCTTAAACGAAGTGTCAAATTAATAAGCTCGTCGAGATCATTGAGACGTCACAACAAATCATGATTGCATCTTGTTGCATTTCCAAGAAAAATAGTACTTTATGTGCTCAAACACACAACTTTCGTAACATTTCAAATTTTGAAGTTCGTTAACTTCGACAAATGATCACCAAATTTCTTAAACGAAGTGTCAAATTAATCAGCTCCACGAGATCTTTGAGACGTCACAACAAATCATGATTGCATCTTGTTGCATTTCCAAGAAAAATAGTACTTTATGTGCTCAAACACACAACTTTTGTAACATTTCAAATTTCGAAGCTCGATAACTTCGGCAAACAAACTCCAAGTTTCTTAAACGAGGTGTCAAATTAATCAGCTCGTCGAGATCTTTGAGAAGTCACAACAAATCATAATTGCATCTTGTTGCATTTCCAAGAAAAATAGTAATTTATGTGCTCAAACACAGAACATTTGTAACATTTCAAACTTCGAAGCTCGATAACTTCGGCAAACAAACTCAAAGTTTCTTAAACGAAGTGTCAAATTAATCAGCTCCACGAGATCTTTGAGACGTCACAACAAATCATGATTGCATCTTGTTGCATTTCCAAGACAAATAGTACTTTATGTGCTCAAACACACAACTTTCGTAACATTTCAAATTTTGAAGCTCGTTAACTTCGACAAATGATCACCAAATTTCTTAAACGAAGTGTCAAATTAATCAGCTCCACGAGATCTTTGAGACGTCACCACAAATCATGATTGCATCTTGTTGCATTTCCAAGAAAAATAGTACTTTATGTGCTCAAACACACAACTTTTGTAACATTTCAAACTTCGAAGCTCGATAACTTCGGCAAACGAACTCCAAGTTTCTTAAACGAAGTGTCAAATTAATCAGCTCCACGAGATCTTTGAGAAGTCACAACAAATCATAATTGCATCTTGTTGCATTCCCAAGAAAAATAGTACTTTATGTCCTCAAACACACAACTTTCGTAACATTTCGAATTTCGAAGCTCGATAACTTCGACAAACAAACTCCAAGCTTCTCAAACGAAGTGTCAAATTAATCAGCTCCACGAGATCTTTGAGACGTCACAACAAATCATGATTGCATCTTGTTGCATTTCCAAGAAAAATAGTACTTTATGTGCTCAAACACACAACTTTCGTAACATTTCGAATTTCGAAGCTCGATAACTTCGACAAACAAACTCCAAGCTTCTTAAACGAAGTGTCAAATTAATCAGCTCCACGAGATCTTTGAGACGTCACAACAAATCATAATTGCATCTTGTTGCATTTCCAAGAAAAATAGTACTTTATGTGCTCAAACAAAGAACATTTGTAACATTTCAAACTTCGAAGCTCGATAACTTCGGCAAACAAACTCAAAGTTTCTTAAACAAAGTGTCAAATTAATCAGCTCCACGAGATCTTTGAGACGTCACCACAAATCATGATTGCATCTTGTTGCATTTCCAAGAAAAATAGTACTTTATGTGCTCAAACACACAACTTTTGTAACATTTCAAATTTCGAAGCTCGATAACTTCAGCAAACATACTCCAAGTTTCTTAAACGAGGTGTCAAATTAATCAGCTCGTCGAGATCTTTGAGAAGTCACAACAAATCATAATTGCATCTTGTTGCATTCCCAAGAAAAATAGTACTTTATGTCCTCAAACACAGAACATTTGTAACATTTCAAACTTCGAAGCTCGATAACTTCGGCAAACAAACTCCAAGTTTCTTAAACGAAGTGTCAAATTAATCAGCTCCACGAGATCTTTGAGACGTCACCACAAATCATGATTGCATCTTGTTGCATTTCCAAGAAAAATAGTACTTTATGTGCTCAAACACACAACTTTTGTAACATTTCAAATTTCGTAGCTCGATAACTTCGACAAACAAACTCCAAGCTTCTTAAACGAAGTGTCAAATTAATCAGCTCCACGAGATATTTGAGACGTCACAACAAATCATGATTGCATCTTGTTGCATTTCCAAGAAAAATAGTACTTTATGTGCTCAAACACACAACTTTCGTAACATTTCAAACTTTGAAGCTCGTTAACTTCGACAAATGATCACCAAATTTCTTAAACGAAGTGTCAAATTAATCAGCTCGTCGAGATCTTTGAGACGTCACAACAAATCATGATTGCATCTTGTTGCATTTCCAAGAAAAATAGTACTTTATGTGCTCAAACACACAACTTTCGTAACATTTCGAATTTCGAAGCTCGATAACTTCGACAAACAAACTCCAAGCTTCTTAAACGAAGTGTCAAATTAATCAGCTCCACGAGATCTTTGAGACGTCACAACAAATCATAATTGCATCTTGTTGCATTTCCAAGAAAAATAGTACTTTATGTGCTCAAACACAGAACATTTGTAACATTTCAAATTTCGAAGATCGATAACTTCGGCAAACAAACTCCAAGTTTCTTAAACGAAGTGTCAAATTAATCAGCTCCACGAGATCTTTGAGACGTCACAACAAATCATAATTTCATCTTGTTGCATTTCCAAGAAAAATAGTACTTTATGTGCTCAAACACACAACTTTCGTAACATTTCAAACTTTGAAGCTCGATAACTTCAGCAAACATACTCCAAGTTTCTTAAACGAGGTGTCAAATTAATCAGCTCGTCGAGATCTTTGAGAAGTCACAACAAATCATTATTGCATCTTGTTGCATTTCAATGAAAAATAGTACTTTATGTGCTCAAACACAGAACATTTGTAACATTTCGAATTTCGAAGCTCGATAACTTCGGCAAACAAACTCCAAGCTTCTTAAACGAAGTGTCAAATTAATCAGCTCCACGAGATCTTTGAGACGTCACAACAAATCATGATTGCATCTTGTTGCATTTCCAAGAAAAATAGTACTTTATGTGCTCAAACACACAACTTTCGTAACATTTCAAATTTTGAAGTTCGTTAACTTCGACAAATGATCACCAAATTTCTTAAACGAAGTGTCAAATTAATCAGCTCCACGAGATCTTTGAGACGTCACAACAAATCATGATTGCATCTTGTTGCATTTCCAAGAAAAATAGTACTTTATGTGCTCAAACACACAACTTTTGTAACATTTCAAATTTCGAAGCTCGATAACTTCGGCAAACAAACTCAAAGTTTCTTAAACGAAGTGTCAAATTAATCAGCTCCACGAGATCTTTGAGACGTCACAACAAATCATGATTGCATCTTGTTGCATTTCAATGAAAAATAGTACTTTATGTGCTCAAACACACAACTTTTGTAACATTTCAAATTTCGAAGCTCGATAACTTCAGCAAACATACTCCAAGTTTCTTAAACGAGGTGTCAAATTAATCAGCTCGTCGAGATCTTTGAGAAGTCACAACAAATCATAATTGCATCTTGTTGCATTTCCAAGAAAAATAGTACTTTATGTCCTCAAACACAGAACATTTGTAACATTTCAAACTTCGAAGCTCGATAACTTCGGCAAACAAACTCCAAGTTTCTTAAACGAAGTGTCAAATTAATCACCTCCACGAGATCTTTGAGACGTCACAACAAATCATGATTGCATCTTGTTGCATTTCCAAGAAAAATAGTACTTTATGTGCTCAAACACACAACTTTCGTAACATTTCAAATTTTGAAGCTCGTTAACTTCGACAAATGATGACCAAATTTCTTAAACGAAGTGTCAAATTAATCAGCTCCACGAGATCTTTGAGACGTCACAACAAATCATAATTGCATCTTGTTGCATTTCCAAGAAAAATAGTACTTTATGTGCTCAAACACACAACTTTCGTAACATTTCAAACTTTGAAGCTCGTTAACTTCGACAAATGATGACCAAATTTCTTAAACGAATTGACAAATTAATCAGCTCCACGAGATCTTTGAGACGTCACAACAAATCATGATTGCATCTTGTTGCATTTCCAAGAAAAATAGTACTTTATGTGCTCAAACACACAACTTTCGTAACATTTCAAACTTTGAAGCTCGTTAACTTCGACAAATGATGACCAAATTTCTTAAACGAAGTGACAAATTAATCAGCTCCACGAGATCTTTGAGACGTCACAACAAATCATGATTGCATCTTGTTGCATTTCCAAGAAAAATAGTACTTTATGTGCTCAAACACACAACTTTCGTAACATTTCAAATTTTGAAGTTCGTTAACTTCGACAAATGATCACCAAATTTCTTAAACGAAGTGTCAAATTAATCAGCTCCACGAGATCTTTGAGACGTCACAACAAATCATGATTGCATCTTGTTGCATTTCCAAGAAAAATAGTACTTTATGTGCTCAAACACACAACTTTCGTAACATTTCAAATTTTGAAGTTCGTTAACTTCGACAAATGATCACCAAATTTCTTAAACGAAGTGTCAAATTAATCAGCTCCACGAGATCTTTGAGACGTCACAACAAATCATGATTGCATCTTGTTGCATTTCCAAGAAAAATAGTACTTTATGTGCTGAAACACACAACTTTCGTAAAATTTCAAATTTTGAAGCTCGTTAACTTCGACAAATGATCACCAAATTTCTTAAACGAAGTGTCAAATTAATCAGCTCCACGAGATCTTTGAGACGTCACAACAAATCATGATTGCATCTTGTTGCATTTCCAAGAAAAATAGTACTTTATGTGCTCAAACACACAACTTTTGTAACATTTCAAATTTCGAAGCTCGATAACTTCAGCAAACATACTCCAAGTTTCTTAAACGAGGTGTCAAATTAATCAGCTCGTCGAGATCTTTGAGAAGTCACAACAAATCATAATTGCATCTTGTTGCATTTCCAAGAAAAATAGTACTTTATGTGCTCAAACACACAACTTTCGTAACATTTCAAATTTCGAAGATCGATAACTTCGACAAATGATCACCAAATTTGTTAAACGATGTGTCAAATTAATCAGCTCGTCGAGATCTTTGAGACGTCACAACAAATCATGATTGCATCTTCTTGCATTTCCAAGAAAAATAGTACTTTATGTGCTCAAACACACAACTTGTGTAACATTTCAAATTTCGAAGCTCGATAACTTCAGCAAACATACTCCAAGTTTCTTAAACGAGGTGTCAAATTAATCAGCTCGTCGAGATCTTTGAGAAGTCACAACAAATCATAATTGTATCTTGTTGCATTTCCAAGAAAAATAGTACTTTATGTGCTCAAACACACAACTTTCGTAACATTTCAAATTTCGAAGATCGATAACTTCGACAAATGATCACCAAATTTGTTAAACGATGTGTCAAATTAATCAGCTCGTCGAGATCTTTGAGAAGTCACAACAAATCATAATTGTATCTTGTTGCATTTCCAAGAAAAATAGTACTTTATGTCCTCAAACACAGAACATTTGTAACATTTCAAACTTCGAAGCTCGATAACTTCGGCAAACAAACTCCAATTTTCTTAAACGAAGTGTCAAATTAATCAGCTCCACGAGATCTTTGAGACGTCACAATAAATCATGATTGCATCTTGTTGCATTTCCAAGAAAAATAGTACTTTATGTGCTCAAACACACAACTTTCGTAACATTTCAAATTTTGAAGTTCGTTAACTTCGACAAATGATCACCAAATTTCTTAAACGAAGTGTCAAATTAATCAGCTCCACGAGATCTTTGAGACGTCACAACAAATCATGATTGCATCTTGTTGCATTTCCAAGAAAAATAGTACTTTATGTGCTCAAACACACAACTTTCGTAACATTTCGAATTTCGAAGCTCGATAACTTCGACAAACAAACTCCAAGCTTCTTAAACGAAGTGTCAAATTAATCAGCTCCACGAGATTTTTGAGACGTCACAACAAATCATGATTGCATCTTGTTGCATTTCCAAGAAAAATAGTACTTTATGTGCTCAAACACACAACTTTCATAACATTTCAAATTTTGAAGCTCGTTAACTTCGACAAATGATGACCAAATTTCTTAAACGAAGTGTCAAATTAATCAGCTCCACGATATCTTTGAGACGTCACAACAAATCATGATTGCATCTTGTTGCATTTCAATGAAAAATAGTACTTTATGTGCTCAAACACACAACTTTTGTAACATTTCAAATTTCGAAGCTCGATAACTTCAGCAAACATACTCCAAGTTTCTTAAACGAGGTGTCAAATTAATCAGCTCGTCGAGATCTTTGAGAAGTCACAACAAATCATAATTGCATCTTGTTGCATTTCCAAGAAAAATAGTACTTTATGTGCTCAAACACACAACTTTCGTAACATTTCGAATTTCGAAGCTCGATAACTTCGACAAACAAACTCCAAGCTTCTTAAACGAAGTGTCAAATTAATCAGCTCCACGAGATCTTTGAGACGTCACAACAAATCATAATTGCATCTTGTTGCATTTCCAAGAAAAATAGTACTTTATGTGCTCAAACACAGAACATTTGTAACATTTCAAATTTCGAAGATCGATAACTTCGGCAAACAAACTTCAAGTTTCTTAAACGAAGTGTCAAATTAATCAGCTCCACGAGATTTTTGAGACGTCACAACAAATCATGATTGCATCTTGTTGCATTTCCAAGAAAAATAGTACTTTATGTGCTCAAACACACAACTTTCATAACATTTCAAATTTTGAAGCTCGTTAACTTCGACAAATGATGACCAAATTTCTTAAACGAAGTGTCAAATTAATCAGCTCCACGAGATCTTTGAGACGTCACAACAAATCATGATTGCATCTTGTTGCATTTCAATGAAAAATAGTACTTTATGTGCTCAAACACACAACTTTTGTAACATTTCAAATTTCGAAGCTCGATAACTTCAGCAAACATACTCCAAGATTCTTAAACGAGGTGTCAAATTAATCAGCTCGTCGAGATCTTTGAGAAGTCACAACAAATCATAATTGCATCTTGTTGCATTTCCAAGAAAAATAGTACTTTATGTGCTCAAACACACAACTTTCGTAACATTTCAAATTTTGAAGTTCGTTAACTTCGACAAATGATCACCAAATTTCTTAAACGAAGTGTCAAATTAATCAGCTCCACGAGATCTTTGAGACGTCACAACAAATCATGATTGCATCTTGTTGCATTTCCAAGAAAAATAGTACTTTATGTGCTCAAACACACAACTTTTGTAACATTTCAAATTTCGAAGCTCGATAACTTCGGCAAACAAACTCCAAGTTTCTTAAACGAGGTGTCAAATTAATCAGCTCGTCGAGATCTTTGAGAAGTCACAACAAATCATAATTGCATCTTGTTGCATTTCCAAGAAAAATAGTACTTTATGTCCTCAAACACAGAACATTTGTAACATTTCAAACTTCGAAGCTCGATAACTTCGGCAAACAAACTCCAAGTTTCTTAAACGAAGTGTCAAATTAATCACCTCCACGAGATCTTTGAGACGTCACAACAAATCATGAATGCATCTTGTTGCATTTCCAAGAAAAATAGTACTTTATGTGCTCAAACACACAACTTTCGTAACATTTCAAATTTTGAAGCTCGTTAACTTCGACAAATGATGACCAAATTTCTTAAACGAAGTGTCAAATTAATCAGCTCCACGAGATCTTTGAGACGTCACAACAAATCATAATTGCATCTTGTTGCATTTCCAAGAAAAATAGTACTTTATGTGCTCAAACACACAACTTTCGTAACATTTCAAACTTTGAAGCTCGTTAACTTCGACAAATGATGACCAAATTTCTTAAACGAATTGACAAATTAATCAGCTCCACGAGATCTTTGAGACGTCACAACAAATCATGATTGCATCTTGTTGCATTTCAATGAAAAATAGTACTTTATGTGCTCAAACACACAACTTTTGTAACATTTCAAATTTCGAAGCTCGATAACTTCAGCAAA
The DNA here is from genome assembly GCF_040115645.1 of Euwallacea fornicatus. Classification (NCBI taxonomy): domain Eukaryota; kingdom Metazoa; phylum Arthropoda; class Insecta; order Coleoptera; family Curculionidae; genus Euwallacea; species Euwallacea fornicatus. Next base: position 391,528 of record NW_027096026.1, on the reverse strand, counting down.
CATACTCCAAGTTTCTTAAACGAGGTGTCAAATTAATCAGCTCGTCGAGATCTTTGAGAAGTCACAACAAATCATAATTGCATCTTGTTGCATTTCCAAGAAAAATAGTACTTTATGTGCTCAAACACACAACTTTCGTAACATTTCAAATTTTGAAGTTCGTTAACTTCGACAAATGATCACCAAATTTCTTAAACGAAGTGTCAAATTAATCAGCTCCACGAGATCTTTGAGACGTCACAACAAATCATGATTGCATCTTGTTGCATTTCCAAGAAAAATAGTACTTTATGTTGAACGATAGGCAGGGGTTCCTTCCTTGGAGGTTGGAGATACCACCCGCGAGTTATTATACGAGAGCGCTTACACGCGAGCACTACTTGTAGTACTTGTCGGTTCACGTTACCGACGTTGTACTTTTATGTTACGAGAGTCCAGGACGGACTATATACCTGCTTAGCGAGGTACACGTGGGATCTCCCGAAAATCTCGGAATTAGGACAACCCGTCAAACTATTGCACTATTTATTAAATGATTCGTAAATAGTTATTACTAAACTAAACTTGAAGCGAACACGAGATTACTTGGTTACGTGGCCGAGTATTAGTACGAATTTTTCTTTGTCGGGTGTTTGAGGTGTTGAACCGTCAGCGATAATGGTCAGAGTTGTAGCTGTGCAGACGAGCAGAAATAAAAAAGAGAGATTCCACCCTCTCCCAGCCCTTAAGTACTGGGAGGTAATGGCCAACCGACATGGGCGTACTACTACTCGGGATGACTTTCCCTTGAAGGAATCCCATTATGCCCAGAACGACGACCAGAACAGATTATCCCGTGACCGGAATATGGCCATCGTTCCGAACGGAACGTGACGGTACCCTCAATTTTGTCTACCGCTAAGGGTAACGATGGGATATTTCGACACTCAAGGACTACATCCCATGCACATTTTATAGTTTGATTGCCTCGCAATATAGTTTCTTCGGAAGAACACAAAGCCGAGGAATTTTGACTAATAAAACATTTGTATCAACTATGGCGGGTCGTGACATCTGGGAAGCAAGCAAATACAAGATGTGCAGGGGCGTAGCTTTGGGACTTACATTAACTAATATATCAAGTCTTGGCCCCTCAAGTCTTAACATCCTCCCCCCCTTGAAAGGCCATGCTTGACTTTCAACAATACGTGCTACAGATGCGGTGTACCTAGTTATTGACTATCCTATTGCTAACGTTCCTAGAGTCCCTAAACTTAAGCCACTGGCAACAAAGCCACTCGCGCGACTGATCTTTTGAGAACGCCACCTTTGGTTCTTACACTAACTACTCGCACTATATTGTCTGGTCCGGGATGAACGGCCGTGATTCGTCCTAGCGGCCAGCATAGCGATGGTGCGTGATCTTCCTTCAGGAGCACTAGAGCGCCAACCTGCACGTCGTGATTGGGTTGAATCTGCCATTTGTTTCGTGTCTGCAGTTGGTGAAGGTATTCTTTCCGCCATCTGGACCAGAAGTGTTGTCCGATGATCTGGAGGTGCTGGTAGCGCTTGTTGAAGTTGACCTTATCATCGGTGCGATCTCTTTCGGGTATGGCCGTGAGCTCTTGCCCAATTAGGAAATGGGCCGGGGTGAATGCCTTTAGGTCGTTGGGATCGGAACTCATAGGGATCAAAGGTCTGGAGTTCAAAATCGCCTCGATTTGCGTTGTTATTGTATAAAATTCCTCGTAATGGAACCGAGAGCCATTCAAAACCCGCTTTAAATGATGTTTACAAGACTTCACCGCCGCTTCATGAAGCCCGCCCCAATGTGGAGATCTAGCGGGCATAAATTGCCATTTTATGTTTGAGTTTGTTAAAAAGTTCTGCAATGGACTAGACCTCACAATGTTTTGAATTGCTCTGAGCTCGTTGTTGCAACCTACAAAATTCGTTGCGTTGTCGCTGTATATGAATGAACATAGGCCTCGTCTTGAAACAAATCTTTTTAGCATACTCAAGAATCCGTCGCTGGTCAGGTCCGTGACAACTTCTATGTGCACTGCCTTGATCGCGAGACACACGAAGATGCAAATGTACCCCTTGATCGTTTTTCGAGACCGGGTTTTACCATCTTTTAATTCGAATGGCCCGGCATAGTCGACTGCCACGGACGAGAACGGCCGCGACGGTGTGACGCGGGAAATGGGCAGCTCACCCATCCGTGGAGTGAGGGTGTTACTCGGATTGGACTTGAAACATGTCATGCATTTTCGGATGTGTGCCCTCACTGTTTGTTTGCCATTCAGAGGCCAGTACCTTTGCCTGACGTGAGCTAAGGTGCACTGGGCCCCTGCGTGCAAGGTGCGTCTATGTTCGCGCGCGATGATGAGTTGGGTTAGCGGATGTTTGGCGGGCAGCACGATGGGATGCTTTACGTTATAAGTGTAGTTCGAGTTCGATAGTCTACCGCCTAACCTAATCATGCCGTCTTGAGCAAGGAACGGAGAGAGTGACTTTAATTTACTTCTGGTAGAAACGCGCCTCCCAGTGCTTAGGTCGCGACTTTCTGCAGGAAACGATCTTGCTTGAACTATTCTTATAAGTCGCCATTCCGCCTGTTGCACTTCGCCGGGGCTCAGGGGCCCAGCTTCTCTTTCCCCCTTGGGTAACTTTGCGTTGCTCCCAAACCTTACGCAGTATGCCACGACGCGTAATAATTTATGAAGGCACGAAAATCTGTCAAATATCTCGTCATCGGGGCATTGCGCTACTAGAGACACCTCCGGGGCTTCCTTAAGCCCGGGCGTGTCCTTAGTTGGAGCCGCGAACCTTGAAATGGCCGAATCTTTAGGCCACCCTTCGGGTTTTACGAGAAAACTGGGACCGTGAAACCATAGTTGACGATTCGCTGGTTCCCTTATGCTGGTACCACGCGATATGATGTCCGCGGGATTCTCCTCAGATTTTACGTGGTGCCAGTCATCAATATCGGTCAGTGATTGAATCGCCGCCACCCTATTGGCGGTGAAAGTCTTCCACCTTTTAGGTTCGTTCGCGATCCAACAAAGAACGATCGTGGAATCGGTCCATAAAAACGTTTTTGTTATGGGTAGCGCCAGAATATCAGCAGACCTCTTTACCAGGTCTGCTAACAGCGCGGCTCCGAGGAGCTCTAATCGCGGTAACGAGAGGACTTTTAAAGGACTGACGCGGGACTTCGCACACAGTAAATGGCTCGCAATTTGTCCATTTTCATCTATCGAGCGCAGGTATATGCAACACCCGTAAGCCCTTTCGCTGGCGTCTGAAAATCCGTGTATTTCTATGGTCTTGGGCTTATTAACAAGCACGTGACGCGGTACTTGCAATAGGCCTACCCTTGCTATTTCGTTTTTTAGTTTTACCCATTCCGCGTGCAGCTGGCTTGGAATTCCCTCATCCCAATCGATTTTCAGCTGCCAGAGACGTTGAATTAACAGTTTCACGCGTACTGTTAAGAAACCCACGATTCCCAAGGGGTCAAATATTTTCGAGACCCACGACAATATTGTTCGTTTTGTTACCTTGCCGTGAGTCTCCGCGAATTTTTTCGAATCGTATTCAAACGTGTCAAGACTGGGAACCCACGAAATCCCCAAGGTCTTGCTGCTGGAGTCATCGCTTATAAGATATTTTTTCTCGTGACCATCCTTGGCGATTTCATCCAGCAATTGGTGTGCGTTTGATCTGAACTGTCTCAATTCGAATCCGTATTTTGCGAGGATTCGGCGGATGTTTTCTCCCAATCGTTTCAGGGAATCGAGGTCTGAAGATCCAGTTAACAAGTCATCAACATAGAAGTCAGACGCTATTGTTTCAGATTCGCGCGGCCATTGTTCAGCTACATCTTGTGATATTTTAATTAAACAACGCGTCGCGAGATACGAGGCTGAAGCTGTACCGTACGTTACCGTGTTGAGCTGATAGTGTCTGACTTCTTCATTGGGTGTGTCTCGCCATACTATGCGCTGAAGATCCCTCTCGTGCTCGTCTACCAAGATTTGCCGATACATCTTGGTTATGTCACCGATCAACACGAAGTTGTGTTTCCTGAATCTCAATAATATTGAGAATAGGTCCTTTTGTATCGTGGGCCCGACCTTCAGGACGTCGTTCAGTGATGAACCTTTTGTGGTTTTGCATGCAGCGTCAAAAACTACTCTTAGCTTGGTAGTCATGCTTTCCAGTTTTTGAACGCAATGGTGCGGTATATAGTATATAGGGAATTTCGATGATGTTGGTTCACGCGGTACCTCCGTCATGTGTCCGAGGTCCTTGTATTCCTGCATGAATGCTCGGTAGGCAGTTCCTAGTTCATGGGTTTTTGCCAGTCGTCTTTCGATTGCATACAAACGATTGAGCGCTGTTTGCTTCGAATCGCCCAAGTCCGTGAATTTCTGTTTCAATGGAAGCTTCACCACGAACCTGCCACCTTCGTCGCGAACTGTGGTCTTAATGAAGTGCTCTTCGCATTCACGCTCTTCCTCGGTCATGTGACTTAAGGAATGCGAGTTGGCCTCCTCAACAAGCCAAAATTTTTCCAAACCCCTTTCCAACGGGTTCTGCGCAAGAAAACAGTTAGACATCATTGACTGTGTTTTACCGAGTCTGCCTTGTTGATGTGGGACTCTGCCGGCTATTATCCAGCCCAGTAATGTCTTTTGCAGCGTGGGAAGAGTTCTGCCTAGTTTCAACTGTCCTATGCAGAGGAGGTCCAGAAATACTTCGCAACCCAAAAGCATGTCTATCTCAGAGGGTACATTAAACTCAGGGTCCGCCAGAACCAACTCATCGGGAATATTTAGTTTTAATTTATCGAAGTAGCTTTGCGGAGCTACTTCTGTTATTTTCGGCACGACGAGAAAACTCAATTTTGTTTTGAAGGCTGTGGTTCGAGATGCAACTGATATGTCCGTGGCATGCGATATTCTCGTCTGTATCTGGTTTATGCCTAAGACGGGAATGTCGACCTTTGACGGTGTTAGTTGTAATTGTTTAACCATGGCTGTGCTTACGAAGTTAGATTGACTGGCCGAGTCCAGCAGTACTCTGCACGGAATTCGGGTTTTGTGCTTGCCGTAGGCATCTACCACAGCCGTCGATAGTAGCATGAGACAATTTCTGGCATTTTGACAGGTATTTGTCAATATCGGATGTGATGTGTTTTGTTCACTAGTGCCTTCGTGAGGGTTTGAATTGTCATGGCGAGAACTGTTTCCGTTGTCCCGATTGACGTCTACGTTACCAGCTCGCGAAGGTTGTTGTGGCTTATGAAGCAGGGTCGCATGTCTTTGCCGACACATTTTGCATCCCGATGACCGACATTCCGACAGTTTGTGTCCGTGCCGTAAGCAATTCGTGCATAAATTCATCCTTTTTACCTTTTCAAACCGATTCGAAATTGATAACCTTTTGAACTCCTCACATGAATATATGAAGTGTTCACCCTTACAGAACGGACACGCTGGTCGGTACGTGGTGCTAGTGGTGGCAAAGGATCTTGATTCATTAGATTTTTTAGGGTTTGACCACACCCTTGAGTCAACTGCTTCCAATACCTGGCATCTCTGCATTAGAAATTCGTTAAATTGGTCGATTTTTGGCGAATTTATGCCTTGGGAGTATCTCTCCCACTCGCGTCTTGTACTAATATCTAACTTGGACACCAGAATATAAATCCACATGGTGTTCCACTCACGGACCCTTTCGCCTAAGGATTCTAATGCGCGAAAGTTCTTGAAGAAATGGTTTGAGAAGTTTCTCAACGCGATATGCGATTCCTTGGCTAACGCAGGGAACTCTATGATTTCCTTTAAATGTGAGTTAATGATAAATTTCGTATTCTGGTATCGTCTCTCAAGGAGGTCCCAAGCAATAGCATAATTTGCGTTGGTAGGAGCTAGTGATGCTAATAACGTTTTTGGTTCGCCTCGCAGAGATGCTTCTAGGTAGTAGAAGCGTTGAGCATCCGATAATGCATGGTTATCGTGAATCACTGCCATAAACATGTCACGGAATCGTTGCCAATCCGCGTAGCACCCGCTAAATTCGGGTAGGGTTAAAGATGGAAGCTTAATGCATGATTTGGGTGAAACGACTGAGTCACCTGAACCAGCGATGGCCTGTAGCGATGCGCTGGTCGAAGGTGATTCAGTGTTCCGATTTGCGTTTACATTGGTTTGCCGTTGATTATGAAAGTGCTTTTCTAGCACACCTTGCGCTATAGCTACTGCCTCGAAATAACGAGTTTCAAAATTATCGCGTTCTTCTCCCAGTTCCCCTTCGTCGTAGTTACTGGGAAAATCAGTAATTAGTAACTCTTCGTATTCCGTTTGGATCGATTTGAACTTGTCTAATATGGATTTCGCGCTATCATATCTAGCTTGCAGTAATTCGATGCATTGATCCAAATCGGTTTTATTTAGAAAACTTGTGAAGCGCGTTAGCTCACCCTTGATTTGGGCCTTGCTATTTTTTAATTTCTTCAAAATGAGTTCTGGGGCAAACTGTTCATCTACGATGGACATTATGTTAAGTTTACCGAGTACAAACTAACGTGAAACCGTGGCGATATATACTTAATGGTGAGAGGGAATTAGTGGATTGTTTGGGGTAGCGGGTGTAAATATGGAAAGACTGACCTTTAAGCTGATGTTCACTCCTCGTTGGTGGTTTCCTCGACGTTGCTGGGAAGATCCGGCTCGAAGGACCAAATGTTGAACGATAGGCAGGGGTTCCTTCCTTGGAGGTTGGAGATACCACCCGCGAGTTATTATACGAGAGCGCTTACACGCGAGCACTACTTGTAGTACTTGTCGGTTCACGTTACCGACGTTGTACTTTTATGTTACGAGAGTCCAGGACGGACTATATACCTGCTTAGCGAGGTACACGTGGGATCTCCCGAAAATCTCGGAATTAGGACAACCCGTCAAACTATTGCACTATTTATTAAATGATTCGTAAATAGTTATTAGTTTGACGGGTTGTCCTAATTCCGAGATTTTCGGGAGATCCCACGTGTACCTCGCTAAGCAGGTATATAGTCCGTCCTGGACTCTCGTAACATAAAAGTACAACGTCGGTAACGTGAACCGACAAGTACTACAAGTAGTGCTCGCGTGTAAGCGCTCTCGTATAATAACTCGCGGGTGGTATCTCCAACCTCCAAGGAAGGAACCCCTGCCTATCGTTCAACATTTGGTCCTTCGAGCCGGATCTTCCCAGCAACGTCGAGGAAACCACCAACGAGGAGTGAACATCAGCTTAAAGGTCAGTCTTTCCATATTTACACCCGCTACCCCAAACAATCCACTAATTCCCTCTCACCATTAAGTATATATCGCCACGGTTTCACGTTAGTTTGTACTCGGTAAACTTAACATAATGTCCATCGTAGATGAACAGTTTGCCCCAGAACTCATTTTGTCTACCGCTAAGGGTAACGATGGGATATTTCGACACTCAAGGACTACATCCCATGCACATTTTATAGTTTGATTGCCTCGCAATATAGTTTCTTCGGAAGAACACAAAGCCGAGGAATTTTGACTAATAAAACATTTGTATCAACTATGGCGGGTCGTGACATCTGGGAAGCAAGCAAATACAAGATGTGCAGGGGCGTAGCTTTGGGACTTACATTAACTAATATATCAAGTCTTGGCCCCTCAAGTCTTAACACTTTATGTGCTCAAACACACAACTTTTGTAACATTTCAAATTTCGAAGCTCGATAACTTCGGCAAACAAACTCCAAGTTTCTTAAACGAGGTGTCAAATTAATCAGCTCGTCGAGATCTTTGAGAAGTCACAACAAATCATAATTGCATCTTGTTGCATTTCCAAGAAAAATAGTACTTTATGTCCTCAAACACAGAACATTTGTAACATTTCAAACTTCGAAGCTCGATAACTTCGGCAAACAAACTCCAAGTTTCTTAAACGAAGTGTCAAATTAATCACCTCCACGAGATCTTTGAGACGTCACAACAAATCATGAATGCATCTTGTTGCATTTCCAAGAAAAATAGTACTTTATGTGCTCAAACACACAACTTTCGTAACATTTCAAATTTTGAAGCTCGTTAACTTCGACAAATGATGACCAAATTTCTTAAACGAAGTGTCAAATTAATCAGCTCCACGAGATCTTTGAGACGTCACAACAAATCATAATTGCATCTTGTTGCATTTCCAAGAAAAATAGTACTTTATGTGCTCAAACACACAACTTTCGTAACATTTCAAACTTTGAAGCTCGTTAACTTCGACAAATGATGACCAAATTTCTTAAACGAATTGACAAATTAATCAGCTCCACGAGATCTTTGAGACGTCACAACAAATCATGATTGCATCTTCTTGCATTTCCAAGAAAAATAGTACTTTATGTGCTCAAACACACAACTTTCGTAACATTTCAAACTTTGAAGCTCGTTAACTTCGACAAATGATGACCAAATTTCTTAAACGAAGTGACAAATTAATCAGCTCCACGAGATCTTTGAGACGTCACAACAAATCATGATTGCATCTTGTTGCATTTCCAAGAAAAATAGTACTTTATGTGCTGAAACACACAACTTTCGTAACATTTCAAATTTTGAAGCTCGTTAACTTCGACAAATGATCACCAAATTTCTTAAACGAAGTGTCAAATTAATCAGCTCCACGAGATCTTTGAGACGTCATAACAAATCATGATTGCATCTTGTTGCATTTCCAAGAAAAATAGTACTTTATGTGCTCAAACACACAACTTTTGTAACATTTCAAATTTCGAAGCTCGATAACTTCAGCAAACATACTCCAAGTTTCTTAAACGAGGTGTCAAATTAATCAGCTCGTCGAGATCTTTGAGAAGTCACAACAAATCATAATTGCATCTTGTTGCATTTCCAAGAAAAATAGTACTTTATGTGCTCAAACACACAACTTTCGTAACATTTCAAATTTCGAAGATCGATAACTTCGACAAATGATCACCAAATTTGTTAAACGATGTGTCAAATTAATCAGCTCGTCGAGATCTTTGAGACGTCACAACAAATCATGATTGCATCTTCTTGCATTTCCAAGAAAAATAGTACTTTATGTGCTCAAACACACAACTTGTGTAACATTTCAAATTTCGAAGCTCGATAACTTCAGCAAACATACTCCAAGTTTCTTAAACGAGGTGTCAAATTAATCAGCTCGTCGAGATCTTTGAGAAGTCACAACAAATCATAATTGTATCTTGTTGCATTTCCAAGAAAAATAGTACTTTATGTGCTCAAACACACAACTTTCGTAACATTTCAAATTTCGAAGATTGATAACTTCGACAAATGATCACCAAATTTGTTAAACGATGTGTCAAATTAATCAGCTCGTCGAGATCTTTGAGAAGTCACAACAAATCATAATTGTATCTTGTTGCATTTCCAAGAAAAATAGTACTTTATGTCCTCAAACACAGAACATTTGTAACATTTCAAACTTCGAAGCTCGATAACTTCGGCAAACAAACTCCAATTTTCTTAAACGAAGTGTCAAATTAATCAGCTCCACGAGATCTTTGAGACGTCACAATAAATCATGATTGCATCTTGTTGCATTTCCAAGAAAAATAGTACTTTATGTGCTCAAACACACAACTTTCGTAACATTTCAAATTTTGAAGTTCGTTAACTTCGACAAATGATCACCAAATTTCTTAAACGAAGTGTCAAATTAATCAGCTCCACGAGATCTTTGAGACGTCACAACAAATCATGATTGCATCTTGTTGCATTTCCAAGAAAAATAGTACTTTATGTGCTCAAACACACAACTTTCGTAACATTTCGAATTTCGAAGCTCGATAACTTCGACAAACAAACTCCAAGCTTCTTAAACGAAGTGTCAAATTAATCAGCTCCACGAGATCTTTGAGACGTCACAATAAATCATAATTGCATCTTGTTGCATTTCCAAGAAAAATAGTACTTTATGTGCTCAAACACAGAACATTTGTAACATTTCAAATTTCGAAGATCGATAACTTCGGCAAACAAACTTCAAGTTTCTTAAACGAACTGTCAAATTAATCAGCTCCACGAGATTTTTGAGACGTCACAACAAATCATGATTGCATCTTGTTGCATTTCCAAGAAAAATAGTACTTTATGTGCTCAAACACAGAACTTTTGTAACATTTCAAATTTCGAAGCTCGATAACTTCAGCAAACATACTCCAAGTTTCTTAAACGAGGTGTCAAATTAATCAGCTCGTCGAGATCTTTGAGAAGTCACAACAAATCATAATTGCATCTTGTTGCATTTCCAAGAAAAATAGTACTTTATGTGCTCAAACACACAACTTTCGTAACATTTCAAATTTTGAAGTTCGTTAACTTCGACAAATGATCACCAAATTTCTTAAACGAAGTGTCAAATTAATCAGCTCCACGAGATCTTTGAGACGTCACAACAAATCATGATTGCATCTTGTTGCATTTCCAAGAAAAATAGTACTTTATGTGCTCAAACACACAACTTTTGTAACATTTCAAATTTCGAAGCTCGATAACTTCGGCAAACAAACTCCAAGTTTCTTAAACGAGGTGTCAAATTAATCAGCTCCACGAGATCTTTGAGAAGTCACAACAAATCATAATTGTATCTTGTTGCATTTCCAAGAAAAATAGTACTTTATGTCCTCAAACACAGAACATTTGTAACATTTCAAACTTCGAAGCTCGATAACTTCGGCAAACAAACTCCAATTTTCTTAAACGAAGTGTCAAATTAATCAGCTCCACGAGATCTTTGAGACGTCACAACAAATCATGATTGCATCTTGTTGCATTTCCAAGAAAAATAGTACTTTATGTGCTCAAACACACAACTTTCGTAACATTTCAAATTTTGAAGTTCGTTAACTTCGACAAATGATCACCAAATTTCTTAAACGAAGTGTCAAATTAATCAGCTCCACGAGATCTTTGAGACGTCACAACAAATCATGATTGCATCTTGTTGCATTTCCAAGAAAAATAGTACTTTATGTGCTCAAACACACAACTTTCGTAACATTTCGAATTTCGAAGCTCGATAACTTCGACAAACAAACTCCAAGCTTCTTAAACGAAGTGTCAAATTAATCAGCTCCACGAGATCTTTGAGACGTCACAATAAATCATAATTGCATCTTGTTGCATTTCCAAGAAAAATAGTACTTTATGTGCTCAAACACAGAACATTTGTAACATTTCAAATTTCGAAGATCGATAACTTCGGCAAACAAACTTCAAGTTTCTTAAACGAAGTGTCAAATTAATCAGCTCCACGAGATTTTTGAGACGTCACAACAAATCATGATTGCATCTTGTTGCATTTCCAAGAAAAATAGTACTTTATGTGCTCAAACACACAACTTTCATAACATTTCAAATTTTGAAGCTCGTTAACTTCGACAAATGATGACCAAATTTCTTAAACGAAGTGTCAAATTAATCAGCTCCACGAGATCTTTGAGACGTCACAACAAATCATGATTGCATCTTGTTGCATTTCAATGAAAAATAGTACTTTATGTGCTCAAACACACAACTTTTGTAACATTTCAAATTTCGAAGCTCGATAACTTCAGCAAACATACTCCAAGTTTCTTAAACGAGGTGTCAAATTAATCAGCTCGTCGAGATCTTTGAGAAGTCACAACAAATCATAATTGCATCTTGTTGCATTTCCAAGAAAAATAGTACTTTATGTGCTCAAACACACAACTTTTGTAACATTTCAAATTTCGAAGCTCGATAACTTCGGCAAACAAACTCCAAGTTTCTTAAACGAGGTGTCAAATTAATCAGCTCGTCGAGATCTTTGAGAAGTCACAACAAATCATAATTGCATCTTGTTGCATTTCCAAGAAAAATAGTACTTTATGTCCTCAAACACAGAACATTTGTAACATTTCAAACTTCGAAGCTCGATAACTTCGGCAAACAAACTCCAAGTTTCTTAAACGAAGTGTCAAATTAATCACCTCCACGAGATCTTTGAGACGTCACAACAAATCATGATTGCATCTTGTTGCATTTCCAAGAAAAATAGTACTTTATGTGCTCAAACACACGACTTTCGTAACATTTCAAATTTTGAAGCTCGTTAACTTCGACAAATGATGACCAAATTTCTTAAACGAAGTGTCAAATTAATCAGCTCCACGAGATCTTTGAGACGTCACAACAAATCATAATTGCATCTTGTTGCATTTCCAAGAAAAATAGTACTTTATGTGCTCAAACACACAACTTTCGTAACATTTCAAACTTTGAAGCTCGTTAACTTCGACAAATGATGACCAAATTTCTTAAACGAATTGACAAATTAATCAGCTCCACGAGATCTTTGAGACGTCACAACAAATCATGATTGCATCTTGTTGCATTTCCAAGAAAAATAGTACTTTATGTGCTCAAACACACAACTTTCGTAACATTTCAAACTTTGAAGCTCGTTAACTTCGACAAATGATGACCAAATTTCTTAAACGAAGTGACAAATTAATCAGCTCCACGAGATCTTTGAGACGTCACAACAAATCATGATTGCATCTTGTTGCATTTTCAAGAAAAATAGTACTTTATGTGCTCAAACACACAACTTTCGTAACATTTCAAATTTTGAAGTTCGTTAACTTCGACAAATGATCACCAAATTTCTTAAACGAAGTGTCAAATTAATCAGCTCCACGAGATCTTTGAGACGTCACAACAAATCATGATTGCATCTTGTTGCATTTCCAAGAAAAATAGTACTTTATGTGCTGAAACACACAACTTTCGTAACATTTCAAATTTTGAAGCTCGTTAACTTCGACAAATGATCACCAAATTTCTTAAACGAAGTGTCAAATTAATCAGCTCCACGAGATCTTTGAGACGTCACAACAAATCATGATTGCATCTTGTTGCATTTCCAAGAAAAATAGTACTTTATGTGCTCAAACACACAACTTGTGTAACATTTCAAATTTCGAAGCTCGATAACTTCAGCAAACATACTCCAAGTTTCTTAAACGAGGTGTCAAATTAATCAGCTCGTCGAGATCTTTGAGAAGTCACAACAAATCATAATTGTATCTTGTTGCATTTCCAAGAAAAATAGTACTTTATGTGCTCAAACACACAACTTTCGTAACATTTCAAATTTCGAAGATCGATAACTTCGACAAATGATCACCTAATTTGTTAAACGATGTGTCAAATTAATAAGCTCGTCGAGATCTTTGAGACGTCACAACAAATCATGATTGCATCTTCTTGCATTTCCAAGAAAAATAGTACTTTATGTCCTCAAACACAGAACATTTGTAACATTTCAAACTTCGAAGCTCGATAACTTCGGCAAACAAACTCCAATTTTCTTAAACGAAGTGTCAAATTAATCAGCTCCACGAGATCTTTGAGACGTCACAATAAATCATGATTGCATCTTGTTGCATTTCCAAGAAAAATAGTACTTTATGTGCTCAAACACACAACTTTCGTAACATTTCAAATTTTGAAGTTCGTTAACTTCGACAAATGATCACCAAATTTCTTAAACGAAGTGTCAAATTAATCAGCTCCACGAGATCTTTGAGACGTCACAACAAATCATGATTGCATCTTGTTGCATTTCCAAGAAAAATAGTGCTTTATGTGCTCAAACACACAACTTTCGTAACATTTCGAATTTCGAAGCTCGATAACTTCGACAAACAAACTCCAAGCTTCTTAAACGAAGTGTCAAATTAATCAGCTCCACGAGATCTTTGAGACGTCACAATAAATCATAATTGCATCTTGTTGCATTTCCAAGAAAAATAGTACTTTATGTGCTCAAACACAGAACATTTGTAACATTTCAAATTTCGAAGATCGATAACTTCGGCAAACAAACTTCAAGTTTCTTAAACGAAGTGTCAAATTAATCAGCTCCACGAGATTTTTGAGACGTCACAACAAATCATGATTGCATCTTGTTGCATTTCCAAGAAAAATAGTACTTTATGTGCTCAAACACACAACTTTCATAACATTTCAAATTTTGAAGCTCGTTAACTTCGACAAATGATGACCAAATTTCTTAAACGAAGTGTCAAATTAATCAGCTCCACGAGATCTTTGAGACGTCACAACAAATCATGATTGCATCTTGTTGCATTTCAATGAAAAATAGTACTTTATGTGCTCAAACACACAACTTTTGTAACATTTCAAATTTCGAAGCTCGATAACTTCAGCAAACATACTCCAAGTTTCTTAAACGAGGTGTCAATTTAATCAGCTCGTCGAGATCTTTGAGAAGTCACAACAAATCATAATTGCATCTTGTTGCATTTCCAAGAAAAATAGTACTTTATGTGCTCAAACACACAACTTTCGTAACATTTCAAATTTCGAAGATCGATAACTTCGACAAATGATCACCTAATTTGTTAAACGATGTGTCAAATTAATAAGCTCGTCGAGATCTTTGAGACGTCACAACAAATCATGATTGCATCTTCTTGCATTTCCAAGAAAAATAGTACTTTATGTGCTCAAACACACAACTTTCGTAACATTTCAAACTTTGAAGCTCGTTAACTTCGACAAATGATGACCAAATTTCTTAAACGAAGTGACAAATTAATCAGCTCCACGAGATCTTTGAGACGTCACAACAAATCATGATTGCATCTTGTTGCATTTCAATGAAAAATAGTACTTTTTGTGCTCAAACACAGAACATTTGTAACATTTCGAATTTCGAAGCTCGATAACTTCGGCAAACAAACTCCAAGTTTCTTAAACGAGGTGTCAAATTAATCAGCTCGTCGAGATCTTTGAGAAGTCACAACAAATCATAATTGCATCTTGTTGCATTTCCAAGAAAAATAGTACTTTATGTGCTCAAACACACAACTTTCGTAACATTTCAAATTTTGAAGCTCGTTAACTTCGACAAATGATGACCAAATTTCTTAAACGAAGTGTCAAATTAATCAGCTCCACGAGATCTTTGAGACGTCACAACAAATCATGATTGCATCTTGTTGCATTTCCAAGAAAAATAGTACTTTATGTGCTCAAACACACAACTTTCGTAACATTTCAAATTTTGAAGTTCGTTAACTTCGACAAATGATCACCAAATTTCTTAAACGAAGTGTCAAATTAATCAGCTCCACGAGATCTTTGAGACGTCACAACAAATCATGATTGCATCTTGTTGCATTTCCAAGAAAAATAGTACTTTATGTGCTCAAACACACAACTTTCGTAACATTTCAAATTTTGAAGTTCGTTAACTTCGACAAATGATCACCAAATTTCTTAAACGAAGTGTCAAATTAATCAGCTCCACGAGATCTTTGAGACGTCACAACAAATCATGATTGCATCTTGTTGCATTTCCAAGAAAAATAGTACTTTATGTGCTCAAACACACAACTTTTGTAACATTTCAAATTTCGAAGCTCGATAACTTCGGCAAACAAACTCCAAGTTTCTTAAACGAGGTGTCAAATTAATCAGCTCGTCGAGATCTTTGAGAAGTCACAACAAATCATAATTGCATCTTGTTGCATTTCCAAGAAAAATAGTACTTTATGTGCTCAAACACACAACTTTCGTAACATTTCAAATTTTGAAGCTCGTTAACTTCGACAAATGATGACCAAATTTCTTAAACGAAGTGTCAAATTAATCAGCTCCACGAGATCTTTGAGACGTCACAACAAATCATGATTGCATCTTGTTGCATTTCCAAGACAAATAGTACTTTATGTGCTCAAACACACAACTTTCGTAACATTTCAAATTTTGAAGCTCGTTAACTTCGACAAATGATCACCAAATTTCTTAAACGAAGTGTCAAATTAATCAGCTCCACGAGATCTTTGAGACGTCACAACAAATCATAATTGCATCTTGTTGCATTTCCAAGAAAAATAGTACTTTATGTGCTCAAACACACAACTTTCGTAACATTTCGAATTTCGAAGCTCGATAACTTCGACAAACAAACTCCAAGCTTCTTAAACGAAGTGTCAAATTAATCAGCTCCACGAGATCTTTGAGACGTCACAACAAATCATAATTGCATCTTGTTGCATTTCCAAGAAAAATAGTACTTTATGTGCTCAAACACAGAACATTTGTAACATTTCAAATTTCGAAGATCGATAACTTCGGCAAACAAACTTCAAGTTTCTTAAACGAAGTGTCAAATTAATCAGCTCCACGAGATCTTTGAGACGTCACAACAAATCATGATTGCATCTTGTTGCATTTCCAAGAAAAATAGTACTTTATGTGCTCAAACACACAACTTTCGTAACATTTCAAATTTTGAAGCTCGTTAACTTCGACAAATGATGACCAAATTTCTTAAACGAAGTGTCAAATTAATCAGCTCCACGAGATCTTTGAGACGTCACAACAAATCATGATTGCATCTTGTTGCATTTCAATGAAAAATAGTACTTTATGTGCTCAAACACACAACTTTCGTAACATTTCAAATTTTGAAGCTCGTTAACTTCGACAAATGATCACCAAATTTGTTAAACGATGTGTCAAATTAATCAGCTCGTCGAGATCTTTGAGACGTCACAACAAATCATGATTGCATCTTCTTGCATTTCCAAGAAAAATAGTACTTTATGTGCTCAAACACACAACTTGTGTAACATTTCAAATTTCGAAGCTCGATAACTTCAGCAAACATACTCCAAGTTTCTTAAACGAGGTGTCAAATTAATCAGCTCGTCGAGATCTTTGAGAAGTCACAACAAATCATAATTGTATCTTGTTGCATTTCCAAGAAAAATAGTACTTTATGTGCTCAAACACACAACTTTCGTAACATTTCAAATTTCGAAGATCGATAACTTCGACAAATGATCACCAAATTTGTTAAACGATGTGTCAAATTAATCAGCTCGTCGAGATCTTTGAGAAGTCACAACAAATCATAATTGTATCTTGTTGCATTTCCAAGAAAAATAGTACTTTATGTCCTCAAACACAGAACATTTGTAACATTTCAAACTTCGAAGCTCGATAACTTCGGCAAACAAACTCCAATTTTCTTAAACGAAGTGTCAAATTAATCAGCTCCACGAGATCTTTGAGACGTCACAATAAATCATGATTGCATCTTGTTGCATTTCCAAGAAAAATAGTACTTTATGTGCTCAAACACACAACTTTCGTAACATTTCAAATTTTGAAGTTCGTTAACTTCGACAAATGATCACCAAATTTCTTAAACGAAGTGTCAAATTAATCAGCTCCACGAGATCTTTGAGACGTCACAACAAATCATGATTGCATCTTGTTGCATTTCCAAGAAAAATAGTACTTTATGTGCTCAAACACAGAACTTTTGTAACATTTCAAATTTCGAAGCTCGATAACTTCAGCAAACATACTCCAAGTTTCTTAAACGAGGTGTCAAATTAATCAGCTCGTCGAGATCTTTGAGAAGTCACAACAAATCATAATTGCATCTTGTTGCATTTCCAAGAAAAATAGTACTTTATGTGCTCAAACACACAACTTTCGTAACATTTCAAATTTTGAAGTTCGTTAACTTCGACAAATGATCACCAAATTTCTTAAACGAAGTGTCAAATTAATCAGCTCCACGAGATCTTTGAGACGTCACAACAAATCATGATTGCATCTTGTTGCATTTCCAAGACAAATAGTACTTTATGTGCTCAAACACAGAACTTTTGTAACATTTCAAATTTCGAAGATCGATAACTTCGGCAAACAAACTTCAAGTTTCTTAAACGAACTGTCAAATTAATCAGCTCCACGAGATTTTTGAGACGTCACAACAAATCATGATTGCATCTTGTTGCATTTCCAAGAAAAATAGTACTTTATGTGCTCAAACACAGAACTTTTGTAACATTTCAAATTTCGAAGCTCGATAACTTCAGCAAACATACTCCAAGTTTCTTAAACGAGGTGTCAAATTAATCAGCTCGTCGAGATCTTTGAGAAGTCACAACAAATCATAATTGCATCTTGTTGCATTTCCAAGAAAAATAGTACTTTATGTGCTCAAACACACAACTTTCGTAACATTTCAAATTTTGAAGTTCGTTAACTTCGACAAATGATCACCAAATTTCTTAAACGAAGTGTCAAATTAATCAGCTCCACGAGATCTTTGAGACGTCACAACAAATCATGATTGCATCTTGTTGCATTTCCAAGACAAATAGTACTTTATGTGCTCAAACACACAACTTTCGTAACATTTCAAATTTTGAAGCTCGTTAACTTCGACAAATGATGACCAAATTTCTTAAACGAAGTGTCAAATTAATCAGCTCCACGAGATCTTTGAGACGTCACAACAAATCATGATTGCATCTTGTTGCATTTCAATGAAAATTAGTACTTTATGTGCTCAAACACACAACTTTTGTAACATTTCAAATTTCGAAGCTCGATAACTTCAGCAAACATACTCCAAGTTTCTTAAACGAGGTGTCAAATTAATCAGCTCGTCGAGATCTTTGAGATGTCACAACAAATCATAATTGCATCTTGTTGCATTTCCAAGAAAAATAGTACTTTATGTGCTCAAACACACAACTTTCGTAACATTTCAAATTTCGAAGATCGATAACTTCGACAAATGATCACCAAATTTGTTAAACGATGTGTCAAATTAATAAGCTCGTCGAGATCTTTGAGACGTCACAACAAATCATGATTGCATCTTCTTGCATTTCCAAGAAAAATAGTACTTTATGTGCTCAAACACAGAACATTTGTAACATTTCAAATTTCGAAGATCGATAACTTCGGCAAACAAACTTCAAGTTTCTTAAACGAAGTGTCAAATTAATCAGCTCCACGAGATCTTTGAGACGTCACAACAAATCATGATTGCATCTTGTTGCATTTCCAAGAAAAATAGTACTTTATGTGCTCAAACACACAACTTTCGTAACATTTCAAATTTCGAAGATCGATAACTTCGACAAATGATCACCAAATTTGTTAAACGATGTGTCAAATTAATCAGCTCCACGAGATCTTTGAGACGTCACAACAAATCATAATTGCATCTTGTTGCATTTCCAAGAAAAATAGTACTTTATGTGCTCAAACACAGAACATTTGTAACATTTCAAATTTCGAAGATCGATAACTTCGGCAAACAAACTTCAAGTTTCTTAAACGAAGTGTCAAATTAATCAGCTCCACGAGATCTTTGAGACGTCACAACAAATCATGATTGCATCTTGTTGCATTTCCAAGAAAAATAGTACTTTATGTGCTCAAACACAGAACTTTTGTAACATTTCAAATTTCGAAGCTCGATAACTTCAGCAAACATACTCCAAGTTTCTTAAACGAGGTGTCAAATTAATCAGCTCGTCGAGATCTTTGAGAAGTCACAACAAATCATAATTGCATCTTGTTGCATTTCCAAGAAAAATAGTACTTTATGTGCTCAAACACACAACTTTCGTAACATTTCAAATTTTGAAGTTCGTTAACTTCGACAAATGATCACCAAATTTCTTAAACGAAGTGTCAAATTAATCAGCTCCACGAGATCTTTGAGACGTCACAACAAATCATGATTGTATCTTGTTGCATTTCCAAGAAAAATAGTACTTTATGTGCTCAAACACACAACTTTCGTAACATTTCAAACTTTGAAGCTCGTTAACTTCGACAAATGATCACCAAATTTCTTAAACGAAGTGTCAAATTAATCAGCTCCACGAGATCTTTGAGACGTCACAACAAATCATGATTGCATCTTGTTGCATTTCCAAGAAAAATAGTACTTTATGTGCTCAAACAGACAACTTTTGTAACATTTCAAATTTCGAAGCTCGATAACTTCAGCAAACATACTCCAAGTTTCTTAAACGAGGTGTCAAATTAATCAGCTCGTCGAGATCTTTGAGAAGTCACAACAAATCATAATTGCATCTTGTTGCATTTCCAAGAAAAATAGTACTTTATGTGCTCAAACACACAACTTTCGTAACATTTCAAATTTCGAAGATCGATAACTTCGACAAATGATCACCAAATTTGTTAAACGATGTGTCAAATTAATCAGCTCGTCGAGATCTTTGAGACGTCACAACAAATCATGATTGCATCTTCTTGCATTTCCAAGAAAAATAGTACTTTATGTGCTCAAACACAGAACATTTGTAACATTTCAAATTTCGAAGCTCGATAACTTCGGCAAACAAACTCCAAGTTTCTTAAACGAAGTGTCAAATTAATCACCTCCACGAGATCTTTGAGACGTCACAACAAATCATGATTGCATCTTGTTGCATTTCCAAGAAAAATAGTACTTTATGTGCTCAAACACACAACTTTCGTAACATTTCAAATTTTGAAGCTCGTTAACTTCGACAAATGATGACCAAATTTCTTAAACGAAGTGTCAAATTAATCAGCTCCACGAGATCTTTGAGACGTCACAACAAATCATGATTGCATCTTGTTGCATTTCCAAGAAAAATAGTACTTTATGTGCTCAAACACACAACTTTCGTAACATTTCAAATTTTGAAGTTCGTTAACTTCGACAAATGATCACCAAATTTCTTAAACGAAGTGTCAAATTAATCAGCTCCACGAGATCTTTGAGACGTCACAACAAATCATGATTGTATCTTGTTGCATTTCCAAGAAAAATAGTACTTTATGTGCTCAAACACACAACTTTCGTAACATTTCAAACTTTGAAGCTCGTTAACTTCGACAAATGATCACCAAATTTCTTAAACGAAGTGTCAAATTAATCAGCTCCACGAGATCTTTGAGACGTCACAACAAATCATGATTGCATCTTGTTGCATTTCCAAGAAAAATAGTACTTTATGTGCTCAAACACACAACTTTTGTAACATTTCAAATTTCGAAGCTCGATAACTTCAGCAAACATACTCCAAGTTTCTTAAACGAGGTGTCAAATTAATCAGCTCGTCGAGATCTTTGAGAAGTCACAACAAATCATAATTGCATCTTGTTGCATTTCCAAGAAAAATAGTACTTTATGTGCTCAAACACACAACTTTCGTAACATTTCAAATTTCGAAGATCGATAACTTCGACAAATGATCACCAAATTTGTTAAACGATGTGTCAAATTAATCAGCTCGTCGAGATCTTTGAGACGTCACAACAAATCATGATTGCATCTTCTTGCATTTCCAAGAAAAATAGTACTTTATGTGCTCAAACACACAACTTTTGTAACATTTCAAATTTCGAAGCTCGATAACTTCAGCAAACATACTCCAAGTTTCTTAAACGAGGTGTCAAATTAATCAGCTCGTCGAGATCTTTGAGAAGTCACAACAAATCATAATTGTATCTTGTTGCATTTCCAAGAAAAATAGTACTTTATGTGCTCAAACACAGAACATTTGTAACATTTCAAACT
This sequence comes from Euwallacea fornicatus, assembly GCF_040115645.1. Taxonomy (NCBI): domain Eukaryota; kingdom Metazoa; phylum Arthropoda; class Insecta; order Coleoptera; family Curculionidae; genus Euwallacea; species Euwallacea fornicatus. The sequence goes on along the minus strand of NW_027096026.1, from coordinate 370,054 downwards.
TCGAAGCTCGATAACTTCGGCAAACAAACTCCAAGTTTCTTAAACGAAGTGTCAAATTAATCAGCTCCACGAGATCTTTGAGACGTCACAACAAATCATGATTGCATCTTGTTGCATTTCCAAGAAAAATAGTACTTTATGTGCTCAAACACACAACTTTCGTAACATTTCAAATTTTGAAGCTCGTTAACTTCGACAAATGATGACCAAATTTCTTAAACGAAGTGTCAAATTAATCAGCTCCACGAGATCTTTGAGACGTCACAACAAATCATGATTGCATCTTGTTGCATTTCCAAGACAAATAGTACTTTATGTGCTCAAACACACAACTTTCGTAACATTTCAAATTTTGAAGCTCGTTAACTTCGACAAATGATCACCAAATTTCTTAAACGAAGTGTCAAATTAATCAGCTCCACGAGATCTTTGAGACGTCACAACAAATCATAATTGCATCTTGTTGCATTTCCAAGAAAAATAGTACTTTATGTGCTCAAACACACAACTTTCGTAACATTTCGAATTTCGAAGCTCGATAACTTCGACAAACAAACTCCAAGCTTCTTAAACGAAGTGTCAAATTAATCAGCTCCACGAGATCTTTGAGACGTCACAACAAATCATAATTGCATCTTGTTGCATTTCCAAGAAAAATAGTACTTTATGTGCTCAAACACAGAACATTTGTAACATTTCAAATTTCGAAGATCGATAACTTCGGCAAACAAACTTCAAGTTTCTTAAACGAAGTGTCAAATTAATCAGCTCCACGAGATCTTTGAGACGTCACAACAAATCATGATTGCATCTTGTTGCATTTCCAAGAAAAATAGTACTTTATGTGCTCAAACACACAACTTTCGTAACATTTCAAATTTTGAAGCTCGTTAACTTCGACAAATGATGACCAAATTTCTTAAACGAAGTGTCAAATTAATCAGCTCCACGAGATCTTTGAGACGTCACAACAAATCATGATTGCATCTTGTTGCATTTCAATGAAAAATAGTACTTTATGTGCTCAAACACACAACTTTTGTAACATTTCAAATTTCGAAGCTCGATAACTTCAGCACACATACTCCAAGTTTCTTAAACGAGGTGTCAAATTAATCAGCTCGTCGAGATCTTTGAGATGTCACAACAAATCATAATTGCATCTTGTTGCATTTCCAAGAAAAATAGTACTTTATGTGCTCAAACACACAACTTTCGTAACATTTCAAATTTCGAAGATCGATAACTTCGACAAATGATCACCAAATTTGTTAAACGATGTGTCAAATTAATAAGCTCGTCGAGATCTTTGAGACGTCACAACAAATCATGATTGCATCTTCTTGCATTTCCAAGAAAAATAGTACTTTATGTGCTCAAACACACAACTTTCGTAACATTGAAAACTTTGAAGCTCGTTAACTTCGACAAATGATGACCAAATTTCTTAAACGAAGTGACAAATTAATCAGCTCCACGAGATCTTTGAGACGTCACAACAAATCATGATTGCATCTTCTTGCATTTCCAAGAAAAATAGTACTTTATGTGCTCAAACACACAACTTTTGTAACATTTCAAATTTCGAAGCTCGATAACTTCAGCAAACATACTCCAAGTTTCTTAAACGAGGTGTCAAATTAATCAGCTCGTCGAGATCTTTGAGAAGTCACAACAAATCATAATTGTATCTTGTTGCATTTCCAAGAAAAATAGTACTTTATGTGCTCAAACACACAACTTTCGTAACATTTCAAATTTTGAAGCTCGTTAACTTCGACAAATGATGACCAAATTTCTTAAACGAAGTGTCAAATTAATCAGCTCCACGAGATCTTTGAGACGTCACAACAAATCATGATTGCATCTTGTTGCATTTCCAAGACAAATAGTACTTTATGTGCTCAAACACACAACTTTCGTAACATTTCAAATTTTGAAGCTCGTTAACTTCGACAAATGATCACCAAATTTCTTAAACGAAGTGTCAAATTAATCAGCTCCACGAGATCTTTGAGACGTCACAACAAATCATAATTGCATCTTGTTGCATTTCCAAGAAAAATAGTACTTTATGTGCTCAAACACACAACTTTCGTAACATTTCGAATTTCGAAGCTCGATAACTTCGACAAACAAACTCCAAGCTTCTTAAACGAAGTGTCAAATTAATCAGCTCCACGAGATCTTTGAGACGTCACAACAAATCATAATTGCATCTTGTTGCATTTCCAAGAAAAATAGTACTTTATGTGCTCAAACACAGAACATTTGTAACATTTCAAATTTCGAAGATCGATAACTTCGGCAAACAAACTTCAAGTTTCTTAAACGAAGTGTCAAATTAATCAGCTCCACGAGATCTTTGAGACGTCACAACAAATCATGATTGCATCTTGTTGCATTTCCAAGAAAAATAGTACTTTATGTGCTCAAACACACAACTTTCGTAACATTTCAAATTTTGAAGCTCGTTAACTTCGACAAATGATGACCAAATTTCTTAAACGAAGTGTCAAATTAATCAGCTCCACGAGATCTTTGAGACGTCACAACAAATCATGATTGCATCTTGTTGCATTTCCAAGACAAATAGTACTTTATGTGCTCAAACACACAACTTTCGTAACATTTCAAATTTTGAAGCTCGTTAACTTCGACAAATGATGACCAAATTTCTTAAACGAAGTGTCAAATTAATCAGCTCCACGAGATCTTTGAGACGTCACAACAAATCATGATTGCATCTTGTTGCATTTCCAAGACAAATAGTACTTTATGTGCTCAAACACACAACTTTCGTAACATTTCAAACTTTGAAGCTCGTTAACTTCGACAAATGATCACCAAATTTCTTAAACGAAGTGTCAAATTAATCAGCTCCACGAGATCTTTGAGACGTCACAACAAATCATGATTGCATCTTGTTGCATTTCCAAGAAAAATAGTACTTTATGTGCTCAAACAGACAACTTTTGTAACATTTCAAATTTCGAAGCTCGATAACTTCAGCAAACATACTCCAAGTTTCTTAAACGAGGTGTCAAATTAATCAGCTCGTCGAGATCTTTGAGACGTCACAACAAATCATAATTGCATCTTGTTGCATTGCCAAGAAAAATAGTACTTTATGTGCTCAAACACAGAACATTTGTAACATTTCAAACTTCGAAGCTCGATAACTTCGGCAAACAAACTCCAAGTTTCTTAAACGAAGTGTCAAATTAATCAGCTCCACGAGATCTTTGAGACGTCACAACAAATCATGATTGCATCTTGTTGCATTTCCAAGAAAAATAGTACTTTATGTGCTCAAACACACAACTTTCGTAACATTTCGAATTTCGAAGCTCGATAACTTCGACAAACAAACTCCAAGTTTCTTAAACGAAGTGTCAAATTAATCAGCTCCACGAGATCTTTGAGACGTCACAACAAATCATGATTGCATCTTGTTGCATTTCCAAGAAAAATAGTACTTTATGTGCTCAAACACACAACTTTCGTAACATTTCAAATTTTGAAGCTCGTTAACTTCGACAAATGATGACCAAATTTCTTAAACGAAGTGTCAAATTAATCAGCTCCACGAGATCTTTGAGACGTCACAACAAATCATGATTGCATCTTGTTGCATTTCCAAGACAAATAGTACTTTATGTGCTCAAACACACAACTTTCGTAACATTTCAAACTTTGAAGCTCGTTAACTTCGACAAATGATCACCAAATTTCTTAAACGAAGTGTCAAATTAATCAGCTCCACGAGATCTTTGAGACGTCACAACAAATCATGATTGCATCTTGTTGCATTTCCAAGAAAAATAGTACTTTATGTGCTCAAACAGACAACTTTTGTAACATTTCAAATTTCGAAGCTCGATAACTTCAGCAAACATACTCCAAGTTTCTTAAACGAGGTGTCAAATTAATCAGCTCGTCGAGATCTTTGAGAAGTCACAACAAATCATAATTGCATCTTGTTGCATTTCCAAGAAAAATAGTACTTTATGTGCTCAAACACACAACTTTCGTAACATTTCAAACTTTGAAGCTCGTTAACTTCGACAAATGATGACCAAATTTCTTAAACGAAGTGTCAAATTAATCAGCTCCACGAGATCTTTGAGACGTCACAACAAATCATGATTGCATCTTGTTGCATTTCAATGAAAAATAGTACTTTATGTGCTCAAACACACAACTTTTGTAACATTTCAAATTTCGAAGCTCGATAACTTCAGCACACATACTCCAAGTTTCTTAAACGAGGTGTCAAATTAATCAGCTCGTCGAGATCTTTGAGATGTCACAACAAATCATAATTGCATCTTGTTGCATTTCCAAGAAAAATAGTACTTTATGTGCTCAAACACACAACTTTCGTAACATTTCAAATTTCGAAGATCGATAACTTCGACAAATGATCACCAAATTTGTTAAACGATGTGTCAAATTAATAAGCTCGTCGAGATCTTTGAGACGTCACAACAAATCATGATTGCATCTTCTTGCATTTCCAAGAAAAATAGTACTTTATGTGCTCAAACACACAACTTTCGTAACATTGAAAACTTTGAAGCTCGTTAACTTCGACAAATGATGACCAAATTTCTTAAACGAAGTGACAAATTAATCAGCTCCACGAGATCTTTGAGACGTCACAACAAATCATGATTGCATCTTCTTGCATTTCCAAGAAAAATAGTACTTTATGTGCTCAAACACACAACTTTTGTAACATTTCAAATTTCGAAGCTCGATAACTTCAGCAAACATACTCCAAGTTTCTTAAACGAGGTGTCAAATTAATCAGCTCGTCGAGATCTTTGAGAAGTCACAACAAATCATAATTGTATCTTGTTGCATTTCCAAGAAAAATAGTACTTTATGTGCTCAAACACAGAACATTTGTAACATTTCAAACTTCGAAGCTCGATAACTTCGGCAAACAAACTCCAAGTTTCTTAAACGAAGTGTCAAATTAATCAGCTCCACGAGATCTTTGAGACGTCACAACAAATCATGATTGCATCTTGTTGCATTTCCAAGAAAAATAGTACTTTATGTGCTCAAACACACAACTTTCGTAACATTTCAAATTTTGAAGCTCGTTAACTTCGACAAATGATGACCAAATTTCTTAAACGAAGTGTCAAATTAATCAGCTCCACGAGATCTTTGAGACGTCACAACAAATCATGATTGCATCTTGTTGCATTTCCAAGACAAATAGTACTTTATGTGCTCAAACACACAACTTTCGTAACATTTCAAATTTTGAAGCTCGTTAACTTCGACAAATGATCACCAAATTTCTTAAACGAAGTGTCAAATTAATCAGCTCCACGAGATCTTTGAGACGTCACAACAAATCATAATTGCATCTTGTTGCATTTCCAAGAAAAATAGTACTTTATGTGCTCAAACACACAACTTTCGTAACATTTCGAATTTCGAAGCTCGATAACTTCGACAAACAAACTCCAAGCTTCTTAAACGAAGTGTCAAATTAATCAGCTCCACGAGATCTTTGAGACGTCACAACAAATCATAATTGCATCTTGTTGCATTTCCAAGAAAAATAGTACTTTATGTGCTCAAACACAGAACATTTGTAACATTTCAAATTTCGAAGATCGATAACTTCGGCAAACAAACTTCAAGTTTCTTAAACGAAGTGTCAAATTAATCAGCTCCACGAGATCTTTGAGACGTCACAACAAATCATGATTGCATCTTGTTGCATTTCCAAGAAAAATAGTACTTTATGTGCTCAAACACACAACTTTCGTAACATTTCAAATTTTGAAGCTCGTTAACTTCGACAAATGATGACCAAATTTCTTAAACGAAGTGTCAAATTAATCAGCTCCACGAGATCTTTGAGACGTCACAACAAATCATGATTGCATCTTGTTGCATTTCAATGAAAAATAGTACTTTATGTGCTCAAACACACAACTTTTGTAACATTTCAAATTTCGAAGCTCGATAACTTCAGCACACATACTCCAAGTTTCTTAAACGAGGTGTCAAATTAATCAGCTCGTCGAGATCTTTGAGATGTCACAACAAATCATAATTGCATCTTGTTGCATTTCCAAGAAAAATAGTACTTTATGTGCTCAAACACACAACTTTCGTAACATTTCAAATTTCGAAGATCGATAACTTCGACAAATGATCACCAAATTTGTTAAACGATGTGTCAAATTAATAAGCTCGTCGAGATCTTTGAGACGTCACAACAAATCATGATTGCATCTTCTTGCATTTCCAAGAAAAATAGTACTTTATGTGCTCAAACACACAACTTTCGTAACATTGAAAACTTTGAAGCTCGTTAACTTCGACAAATGATGACCAAATTTCTTAAACGAAGTGACAAATTAATCAGCTCCACGAGATCTTTGAGACGTCACAACAAATCATGATTGCATCTTCTTGCATTTCCAAGAAAAATAGTACTTTATGTGCTCAAACACACAACTTTTGTAACATTTCAAACTTCGAAGCTCGATAACTTCGGCAAACAAACTCCAAGTTTCTTAAACGAAGTGTCAAATTAATCAGCTCCACGAGATCTTTGAGACGTCACAACAAATCATGATTGCATCTTGTTGCATTTCCAAGAAAAATAGTACTTTATGTGCTCAAACACACAACTTTCGTAACATTTCGAATTTCGAAGCTCGATAACTTCGACAAACAAACTCCAAGTTTCTTAAACGAAGTGTCAAATTAATCAGCTCCACGAGATCTTTGAGACGTCACAACAAATCATGATTGCATCTTGTTGCATTTCCAAGAAAAATAGTACTTTATGTGCTCAAACACACAACTTTCGTAACATTTCAAATTTTGAAGCTCGTTAACTTCGACAAATGATGACCAAATTTCTTAAACGAAGTGTCAAATTAATCAGCTCCACGAGATCTTTGAGACGTCACAACAAATCATGATTGCATCTTGTTGCATTTCCAAGACAAATAGTACTTTATGTGCTCAAACACACAACTTTCGTAACATTTCAAACTTTGAAGCTCGTTAACTTCGACAAATGATCACCAAATTTCTTAAACGAAGTGTCAAATTAATCAGCTCCACGAGATCTTTGAGACGTCACAACAAATCATGATTGCATCTTGTTGCATTTCCAAGAAAAATAGTACTTTATGTGCTCAAACACACAACTTTCGTAACATTTCGAATTTCGAAGCTCGATAACTTCGACAAACAAACTCCAAGTTTCTTAAACGAAGTGTCAAATTAATCAGCTCCACGAGATCTTTGAGACGTCACAACAAATCATGATTGCATCTTGTTGCATTTCCAAGAAAAATAGTACTTTATGTGCTCAAACACACAACTTTCGTAACATTTCAAATTTTGAAGCTCGTTAACTTCGACAAATGATGACCAAATTTCTTAAACGAAGTGTCAAATTAATCAGCTCCACGAGATCTTTGAGACGTCACAACAAATCATGATTGCATCTTGTTGCATTTCCAAGACAAATAGTACTTTATGTGCTCAAACACACAACTTTCGTAACATTTCAAACTTTGAAGCTCGTTAACTTCGACAAATGATCACCAAATTTCTTAAACGAAGTGTCAAATTAATCAGCTCCACGAGATCTTTGAGACGTCACAACAAATCATGATTGCATCTTGTTGCATTTCCAAGAAAAATAGTACTTTATGTGCTCAAACAGACAACTTTTGTAACATTTCAAATTTCGAAGCTCGATAACTTCAGCAAACATACTCCAAGTTTCTTAAACGAGGTGTCAAATTAATCAGCTCGTCGAGATCTTTGAGAAGTCACAACAAATCATAATTGCATCTTGTTGCATTTCCAAGAAAAATAGTACTTTATGTGCTCAAACACACAACTTTCGTAACATTTCAAACTTTGAAGCTCGTTAACTTCGACAAATGATGACCAAATTTCTTAAACGAAGTGTCAAATTAATCAGCTCCACGAGATCTTTGAGACGTCACAACAAATCATGATTGCATCTTGTTGCATTTCAATGAAAAATAGTACTTTATGTGCTCAAACACACAACTTTTGTAACATTTCAAATTTCGAAGCTCGATAACTTCAGCACACATACTCCAAGTTTCTTAAACGAGGTGTCAAATTAATCAGCTCGTCGAGATCTTTGAGATGTCACAACAAATCATAATTGCATCTTGTTGCATTTCCAAGAAAAATAGTACTTTATGTGCTCAAACACACAACTTTCGTAACATTTCAAATTTCGAAGATCGATAACTTCGACAAATGATCACCAAATTTGTTAAACGATGTGTCAAATTAATAAGCTCGTCGAGATCTTTGAGACGTCACAACAAATCATGATTGCATCTTCTTGCATTTCCAAGAAAAATAGTACTTTATGTGCTCAAACACACAACTTTCGTAACATTGAAAACTTTGAAGCTCGTTAACTTCGACAAATGATGACCAAATTTCTTAAACGAAGTGACAAATTAATCAGCTCCACGAGATCTTTGAGACGTCACAACAAATCATGATTGCATCTTCTTGCATTTCCAAGAAAAATAGTACTTTATGTGCTCAAACACACAACTTTTGTAACATTTCAAATTTCGAAGCTCGATAACTTCAGCAAACATACTCCAAGTTTCTTAAACGAGGTGTCAAATTAATCAGCTCGTCGAGATCTTTGAGAAGTCACAACAAATCATAATTGTATCTTGTTGCATTTCCAAGAAAAATAGTACTTTATGTGCTCAAACACAGAACATTTGTAACATTTCAAACTTCGAAGCTCGATAACTTCGGCAAACAAACTCCAAGTTTCTTAAACGAAGTGTCAAATTAATCAGCTCCACGAGATCTTTGAGACGTCACAACAAATCATGATTGCATCTTGTTGCATTTCCAAGAAAAATAGTACTTTATGTGCTCAAACACACAACTTTCGTAACATTTCAAATTTTGAAGCTCGTTAACTTCGACAAATGATGACCAAATTTCTTAAACGAAGTGTCAAATTAATCAGCTCCACGAGATCTTTGAGACGTCACAACAAATCATGATTGCATCTTGTTGCATTTCCAAGACAAATAGTACTTTATGTGCTCAAACACACAACTTTCGTAACATTTCAAATTTTGAAGCTCGTTAACTTCGACAAATGATCACCAAATTTCTTAAACGAAGTGTCAAATTAATCAGCTCCACGAGATCTTTGAGACGTCACAACAAATCATAATTGCATCTTGTTGCATTTCCAAGAAAAATAGTACTTTATGTGCTCAAACACACAACTTTCGTAACATTTCGAATTTCGAAGCTCGATAACTTCGACAAACAAACTCCAAGCTTCTTAAACGAAGTGTCAAATTAATCAGCTCCACGAGATCTTTGAGACGTCACAACAAATCATAATTGCATCTTGTTGCATTTCCAAGAAAAATAGTACTTTATGTGCTCAAACACAGAACATTTGTAACATTTCAAATTTCGAAGATCGATAACTTCGGCAAACAAACTTCAAGTTTCTTAAACGAAGTGTCAAATTAATCAGCTCCACGAGATCTTTGAGACGTCACAACAAATCATGATTGCATCTTGTTGCATTTCCAAGAAAAATAGTACTTTATGTGCTCAAACACACAACTTTCGTAACATTTCAAATTTTGAAGCTCGTTAACTTCGACAAATGATGACCAAATTTCTTAAACGAAGTGTCAAATTAATCAGCTCCACGAGATCTTTGAGACGTCACAACAAATCATGATTGCATCTTGTTGCATTTCAATGAAAAATAGTACTTTATGTGCTCAAACACACAACTTTTGTAACATTTCAAATTTCGAAGCTCGATAACTTCAGCACACATACTCCAAGTTTCTTAAACGAGGTGTCAAATTAATCAGCTCGTCGAGATCTTTGAGATGTCACAACAAATCATAATTGCATCTTGTTGCATTTCCAAGAAAAATAGTACTTTATGTGCTCAAACACACAACTTTCGTAACATTTCAAATTTCGAAGATCGATAACTTCGACAAATGATCACCAAATTTGTTAAACGATGTGTCAAATTAATAAGCTCGTCGAGATCTTTGAGACGTCACAACAAATCATGATTGCATCTTCTTGCATTTCCAAGAAAAATAGTACTTTATGTGCTCAAACACACAACTTTCGTAACATTGAAAACTTTGAAGCTCGTTAACTTCGACAAATGATGACCAAATTTCTTAAACGAAGTGACAAATTAATCAGCTCCACGAGATCTTTGAGACGTCACAACAAATCATGATTGCATCTTCTTGCATTTCCAAGAAAAATAGTACTTTATGTGCTCAAACACACAACTTTTGTAACATTTCAAACTTCGAAGCTCGATAACTTCGGCAAACAAACTCCAAGTTTCTTAAACGAAGTGTCAAATTAATCAGCTCCACGAGATCTTTGAGACGTCACAACAAATCATGATTGCATCTTGTTGCATTTCCAAGAAAAATAGTACTTTATGTGCTCAAACACACAACTTTCGTAACATTTCGAATTTCGAAGCTCGATAACTTCGACAAACAAACTCCAAGTTTCTTAAACGAAGTGTCAAATTAATCAGCTCCACGAGATCTTTGAGACGTCACAACAAATCATGATTGCATCTTGTTGCATTTCCAAGAAAAATAGTACTTTATGTGCTCAAACACACAACTTTCGTAACATTTCAAATTTTGAAGCTCGTTAACTTCGACAAATGATGACCAAATTTCTTAAACGAAGTGTCAAATTAATCAGCTCCACGAGATCTTTGAGACGTCACAACAAATCATGATTGCATCTTGTTGCATTTCCAAGACAAATAGTACTTTATGTGCTCAAACACACAACTTTCGTAACATTTCAAACTTTGAAGCTCGTTAACTTCGACAAATGATCACCAAATTTCTTAAACGAAGTGTCAAATTAATCAGCTCCACGAGATCTTTGAGACGTCACAACAAATCATGATTGCATCTTGTTGCATTTCCAAGAAAAATAGTACTTTATGTGCTCAAACAGACAACTTTTGTAACATTTCAAATTTCGAAGCTCGATAACTTCAGCAAACATACTCCAAGTTTCTTAAACGAGGTGTCAAATTAATCAGCTCGTCGAGATCTTTGAGAAGTCACAACAAATCATAATTGCATCTTGTTGCATTTCCAAGAAAAATAGTACTTTATGTGCTCAAACACACAACTTTCGTAACATTTCAAATTTCGAAGATCGATAACTTCGACAAATGATCACCAAATTTGTTAAACGATGTGTCAAATTAATCAGCTCGTCGAGATCTTTGAGACGTCACAACAAATCATGATTGCATCTTCTTGCATTTCCAAGAAAAATAGTACTTTATGTGCTCAAACACAGAACATTTGTAACATTTCAAATTTCGAAGCTCGATAACTTCGGCAAACAAACTCCAAGTTTCTTAAACGAAGTGTCAAATTAATCACCTCCACGAGATCTTTGAGACGTCACAACAAATCATGATTGCATCTTGTTGCATTTCCAAGAAAAATAGTACTTTATGTGCTCAAACACACAACTTTCGTAACATTTCAAATTTTGAAGCTCGTTAACTTCGACAAATGATGACCAAATTTCTTAAACGAAGTGTCAAATTAATCAGCTCCACGAGATCTTTGAGACGTCACAACAAATCATGATTGCATCTTGTTGCATTTCAATGAAAAATAGTACTTTATGTGCTCAAACACACAACTTTTGTAACATTTCAAATTTCGAAGCTCGATAACTTCAGCACACATACTCCAAGTTTCTTAAACGAGGTGTCAAATTAATCAGCTCGTCGAGATCTTTGAGATGTCACAACAAATCATAATTGCATCTTGTTGCATTTCCAAGAAAAATAGTACTTTATGTGCTCAAACACACAACTTTCGTAACATTTCAAATTTCGAAGCTCGATAACTTCAGCACACATACTCCAAGTTTCTTAAACGAGGTGTCAAATTAATCAGCTCGTCGAGATCTTTGAGACGTCACAACAAATCATGATTGCATCTTCTTGCATTTCCAAGAAAAATAGTACTTTATGTGCTCAAACACACAACTTTCGTAACATTGAAAACTTTGAAGCTCGTTAACTTCGACAAATGATCACCAAATTTCTTAAACGAAGTGTCAAATTAATCAGCTCCACGAGATCTTTGAGACGTCACAACAAATCATGATTGCATCTTGTTGCATTTCCAAGAAAAATAGTACTTTATGTGCTCAAACACACAACTTTTGTAACATTTCAAATTTCGAAGCTCGATAACTTCAGCAAACATACTCCAAGTTTCTTAAACGAGGTGTCAAATTAATCAGCTCGTCGAGATCTTTGAGAAGTCACAACAAATCATAATTGCATCTTGTTGCATTTCCAAGAAAAATAGTACTTTATGTGCTCAAACACACAACTTTCGTAACATTTCAAATTTCGAAGATCGATAACTTCGACAAATGATCACCAAATTTGTTAAACGATGTGTCAAATTAATCAGCTCGTCGAGATCTTTGAGACGTCACAACAAATCATGATTGCATCTTCTTGCATTTCCAAGAAAAATAGTACTTTATGTGCTCAAACACACAACTTTTGTAACATTTCAAATTTCGAAGCTCGATAACTTCAGCAAACATACTCCAAGTTTCTTAAACGAGGTGTCAAATTAATCAGCTCGTCGAGATCTTTGAGAAGTCACAACAAATCATAATTGTATCTTGTTGCATTTCCAAGAAAAATAGTACTTTATGTGCTCAAACACAGAACATTTGTAACATTTCAAACTTCGAAGCTCGATAACTTCGGCAAACAAACTCCAAGTTTCTTAAACGAAGTGTCAAATTAATCAGCTCCACGAGATCTTTGAGACGTCACAACAAATCATGATTGCATCTTGTTGCATTTCCAAGAAAAATAGTACTTTATGTGCTCAAACACACAACTTTCGTAACATTTCAAATTTTGAAGCTCGTTAACTTCGACAAATGATGACCAAATTTCTTAAACGAAGTGTCAAATTAATCAGCTCCACGAGATCTTTGAGACGTCACAACAAATCATGATTGCATCTTGTTGCATTTCCAAGACAAATAGTACTTTATGTGCTCAAACACACAACTTTCGTAACATTTCAAATTTTGAAGCTCGTTAACTTCGACAAATGATCACCAAATTTCTTAAACGAAGTGTCAAATTAATCAGCTCCACGAGATCTTTGAGACGTCACAACAAATCATAATTGCATCTTGTTGCATTTCCAAGAAAAATAGTACTTTATGTGCTCAAACACACAACTTTCGTAACATTTCGAATTTCGAAGCTCGATAACTTCGACAAACAAACTCCAAGCTTCTTAAACGAAGTGTCAAATTAATCAGCTCCACGAGATCTTTGAGACGTCACAACAAATCATAATTGCATCTTGTTGCATTTCCAAGAAAAATAGTACTTTATGTGCTCAAACACAGAACATTTGTAACATTTCAAATTTCGAAGATCGATAACTTCGGCAAACAAACTTCAAGTTTCTTAAACGAAGTGTCAAATTAATCAGCTCCACGAGATCTTTGAGACGTCACAACAAATCATGATTGCATCTTGTTGCATTTCCAAGAAAAATAGTACTTTATGTGCTCAAACACACAACTTTCGTAACATTTCAAATTTTGAAGCTCGTTAACTTCGACAAATGATGACCAAATTTCTTAAACGAAGTGTCAAATTAATCAGCTCCACGAGATCTTTGAGACGTCACAACAAATCATGATTGCATCTTGTTGCATTTCAATGAAAAATAGTACTTTATGTGCTCAAACACACAACTTTTGTAACATTTCAAATTTCGAAGCTCGATAACTTCAGCACACATACTCCAAGTTTCTTAAACGAGGTGTCAAATTAATCAGCTCGTCGAGATCTTTGAGATGTCACAACAAATCATAATTGCATCTTGTTGCATTTCCAAGAAAAATAGTACTTTATGTGCTCAAACACACAACTTTCGTAACATTTCAAATTTCGAAGATCGATAACTTCGACAAATGATCACCAAATTTGTTAAACGATGTGTCAAATTAATAAGCTCGTCGAGATCTTTGAGACGTCACAACAAATCATGATTGCATCTTCTTGCATTTCCAAGAAAAATAGTACTTTATGTGCTCAAACACACAACTTTCGTAACATTTCAAATTTCGAAGATCGATAACTTCGACAAATGATCACCAAATTTGTTAAACGATGTGTCAAATTAATCAGCTCCACGAGATCTTTGAGACGTCACAACAAATCATGATTGCATCTTCTTGCATTTCCAAGAAAAATAGTACTTTATGTGCTCAAACACACAACTTTTGTAACATTTCAAATTTCGAAGCTCGATAACTTCAGCAAACATACTCCAAGTTTCTTAAACGAGGTGTCAAATTAATCAGCTCGTCGAGATCTTTGAGAAGTCACAACAAATCATAATTGTATCTTGTTGCATTTCCAAGAAAAATAGTACTTTATGTGCTCAAACACAGAACATTTGTAACATTTCAAACTTCGAAGCTCGATAACTTCGGCAAACAAACTCCAAGTTTCTTAAACGAAGTGTCAAATTAATCAGCTCCACGAGATCTTTGAGACGTCACAACAAATCATGATTGCATCTTGTTGCATTTCCAAGAAAAATAGTACTTTATGTGCTCAAACACACAACTTTCGTAACATTTCAAATTTTGAAGCTCGTTAACTTCGACAAATGATGACCAAATTTCTTAAACGAAGTGTCAAATTAATCAGCTCCACGAGATCTTTGAGACGTCACAACAAATCATGATTGCATCTTGTTGCATTTCCAAGACAAATAGTACTTTATGTGCTCAAACACACAACTTTCGTAACATTTCGAATTTCGAAGCTCGATAACTTCGACAAACAAACTCCAAGCTTCTTAAACGAAGTGTCAAATTAATCAGCTCCACGAGATCTTTGAGACGTCACAACAAATCATAATTGCATCTTGTTGCATTTCCAAGAAAAATAGTACTTTATGTGCTCAAACACAGAACATTTGTAACATTTCAAATTTCGAAGATCGATAACTTCGGCAAACAAACTTCAAGTTTCTTAAACGAAGTGTCAAATTAATCAGCTCCACGAGATCTTTGAGACGTCACAACAAATCATGATTGCATCTTGTTGCATTTCCAAGAAAAATAGTACTTTATGTGCTCAAACACACAACTTTCGTAACATTTCAAATTTTGAAGCTCGTTAACTTCGACAAATGATGACCAAATTTCTTAAACGAAGTGTCAAATTAATCAGCTCCACGAGATCTTTGAGACGTCACAACAAATCATGATTGCATCTTGTTGCATTTCAATGAAAAATAGTACTTTATGTGCTCAAACACACAACTTTTGTAACATTTCAAATTTCGAAGCTCGATAACTTCAGCAAACATACTCCAAGTTTCTTAAACGAGGTGTCAAATTAATCAGCTCGTCGAGATCTTTGAGATGTCACAACAAATCATAATTGCATCTTGTTGCATTTCCAAGAAAAATAGTACTTTATGTGCTCAAACACACAACTTTCGTAACATTTCAAATTTCGAAGATCGATAACTTCGACAAATGATCACCAAATTTGTTAAACGATGTGTCAAATTAATAAGCTCGTCGAGATCTTTGAGACGTCACAACAAATCATGATTGCATCTTCTTGCATTTCCAAGAAAAATAGTACTTTATGTGCTCAAACACAGAACATTTGTAACATTTCAAATTTCGAAGCTCGATAACTTCGGCAAACAAACTTCAAGTTTCTTAAACGAAGTGTCAAATTAATCACCTCCACGAGATCTTTGAGACGTCACAACAAATCATGATTGCATCTTGTTGCATTTCCAAGAAAAATAGTACTTTATGTGCTCAAACACACAACTTTCGTAACATTTCAAATTTTGAAGCTCGTTAACTTCGACAAATGATGACCAAATTTCTTAAACGAAGTGTCAAATTAATCAGCTCCACGAGATCTTTGAGACGTCACAACAAATCATGATTGCATCTTGTTGCATTTCCAAGACAAATAGTACTTTATGTGCTCAAACACACAACTTTCGTAACATTTCAAATTTTGAAGCTCGTTAACTTCGACAAATGATCACCAAATTTCTTAAACGAAGTGTCAAATTAATCAGCTCCACGAGATCTTTGAGACGTCACAACAAATCATAATTGCATCTTGTTGCATTTCCAAGAAAAATAGTACTTTATGTGCTCAAACACACAACTTTCGTAACATTTCGAATTTCGAAGCTCGATAACTTCGACAAACAAACTCCAAGCTTCTTAAACGAAGTGTCAAATTAATCAGCTCCACGAGATCTTTGAGACGTCACAACAAATCATAATTGCATCTTGTTGCATTTCCAAGAAAAATAGTACTTTATGTGCTCAAACACAGAACATTTGTAACATTTCAAATTTCGAAGATCGATAACTTCGGCAAACAAACTTCAAGTTTCTTAAACGAAGTGTCAAATTAATCAGCTCCACGAGATCTTTGAGACGTCACAACAAATCATGATTGCATCTTGTTGCATTTCCAAGACAAATAGTACTTTATGTGCTCAAACACACAACTTTCGTAACATTTCAAACTTTGAAGCTCGTTAACTTCGACAAATGATCACCAAATTTCTTAAACGAAGTGTCAAATTAATCAGCTCCACGAGATCTTTGAGACGTCACAACAAATCATGATTGCATCTTGTTGCATTTCCAAGAAAAATAGTACTTTATGTGCTCAAACACACAACTTTTGTAACATTTCAAATTTCGAAGCTCGATAACTTCAGCAAACATACTCCAAGTTTCTTAAACGAGGTGTCAAATTAATCAGCTCGTCGAGATCTTTGAGAAGTCACAACAAATCATAATTGCATCTTGTTGCATTTCCAAGAAAAATAGTACTTTATGTGCTCAAACACACAACTTTCGTAACATTTCAAATTTCGAAGATCGATAACTTCGACAAATGATCACCAAATTTGTTAAACGATGTGTCAAATTAATCAGCTCGTCGAGATCTTTGAGACGTCACAACAAATCATAATTGCATCTTGTTGCATTTCCAAGAAAAATAGTACTTTATGTGCTCAAACACACAACTTTCGTAACATTTCGAATTTCGAAGCTCGATAACTTCGACAAACAAACTCCAAGCTTCTTAAACGAAGTGTCAAATTAATCAGCTCCACGAGATCTTTGAGACGTCACAACAAATCATAATTGCATCTTGTTGCATTTCCAAGAAAAATAGTACTTTATGTGCTCAAACACAGAACATTTGTAACATTTCAAATTTCGAAGATCGATAACTTCGGCAAACAAACTTCAAGTTTCTTAAACGAAGTGTCAAATTAATCAGCTCCACGAGATCTTTGAGACGTCACAACAAATCATGATTGCATCTTCTTGCATTTCCAAGAAAAATAGTACTTTATGTGCTCAAACACAGAACATTTGTAACATTTCAAATTTCGAAGCTCGATAACTTCGGCAAACAAACTTCAAGTTTCTTAAACGAAGTGTCAAATTAATCACCTCCACGAGATCTTTGAGACGTCACAACAAATCATGATTGCATCTTGTTGCATTTCCAAGAAAAATAGTACTTTATGTGCTCAAACACACAACTTTCGTAACATTTCAAATTTTGAAGCTCGTTAACTTCGACAAATGATGACCAAATTTCTTAAACAAAGTGTCAAATTAATCAGCTCCACGAGATCTTTGAGACGTCACAACAAATCATGATTGCATCTTGTTGCATTTCCAAGAAAAATAGTACTTTATGTGCTCAAACACACAACTTTCGTAACATTTCAAACTTTGAAGCTCGTTAACTTCGACAAATGATGACCAACTTTCTTAAACGAAGTGACAAATTAATCAGCTCCACGAGATCTTTGAGACGTCACAACAAATCATGATTGCATCTTGTTGCATTTCCAAGAAAAATAGTACTTTATGTGCTCAAACACACAACTTTCGTAACATTTCAAATTTTGAAGTTCGTTAACTTCGACAAATGATCACCAAATTTCTTAAACGAAGTGTCAAATTAATCAGCTCCACGAGATCTTTGAGACGTCACAACAAATCATGATTGTATCTTGTTGCATTTCCAAGAAAAATAGTACTTTATGTGCTCAAACACACAACTTTCGTAACATTTCAAACTTTGAAGCTCGTTAACTTCGACAAATGATCACCAAATTTCTTAAACGAAGTGTCAAATTAATCAGCTCCACGAGATCTTTGAGACGTCACAACAAATCATGATTGCATCTTGTTGCATTTCCAAGAAAAATAGTACTTTATGTGCTCAAACACACAACTTTTGTAACATTTCAAATTTCGAAGCTCGATAACTTCAGCAAACATACTCCAAGTTTCTTAAACGAGGTGTCAAATTAATCAGCTCGTCGAGATCTTTGAGAAGTCACAACAAATCATAATTGCATCTTGTTGCATTTCCAAGAAAAATAGTACTTTATGTGCTCAAACACACAACTTTCGTAACATTTCAAATTTCGAAGATCGATAACTTCGACAAATGATCACCAAATTTGTTAAACGATGTGTCAAATTAATCAGCTCGTCGAGATCTTTGAGACGTCACAACAAATCATGATTGCATCTTCTTGCATTTCCAAGAAAAATAGTACTTTATGTGCTCAAACACACAACTTTTGTAACATTTCAAATTTCGAAGCTCGATAACTTCAGCAAACATACTCCAAGTTTCTTAAACGAGGTGTCAAATTAATCAGCTCGTCGAGATCTTTGAGAAGTCACAACAAATCATAATTGTATCTTGTTGCATTTCCAAGAAAAATAGTACTTTATGTGCTCAAACACAGAACATTTGTAACATTTCAAACTTCGAAGCTCGATAACTTCGGCAAACAAACTCCAAGTTTCTTAAACGAAGTGTCAAATTAATCAGCTCCACGAGATCTTTGAGACGTCACAACAAATCATGATTGCATCTTGTTGCATTTCAATGAAAAATAGTACTTTATGTGCTCAAACACACAACTTTTGTAACATTTCAAATTTCGAAGCTCGATAACTTCAGCAAACATACTCCAAGTTTCTTAAACGAGGTGTCAAATTAATCAGCTCGTCGAGATCTTTGAGAAGTCACAACAAATCATAATTGCATCTTGTTGCATTTCCAAGAAAAATAGTACTTTATGTGCTCAAACACACAACTTTCGTAACATTTCAAATTTCGAAGATCGATAACTTCGACAAATGATCACCAAATTTGTTAAACGATGTGTCAAATTAATCAGCTCGTCGAGATCTTTGAGACGTCACAACAAATCATGATTGCATCTTCTTGCATTTCCAAGAAAAATAGTACTTTATGTGCTCAAACACACAACTTTTGTAACATTTCAAATTTCGAAGCTCGATAACTTCAGCAAACATACTCCAAGTTTCTTAAACGAGGTGTCAAATTAATCAGCTCGTCGAGATCTTTGAGAAGTCACAACAAATCATAATTGTATCTTGTTGCATTTCCAAGAAAAATAGTACTTTATGTGCTCAAACACAGAACATTTGTAACATTTCAAACTTCGAAGCTCGATAACTTCGGCAAACAAACTCCAAGTTTCTTAAACGAAGTGTCAAATTAATCAGCTCCACGAGATCTTTGAGACGTCACAACAAATCATGATTGCATCTTGTTGCATTTCCAAGAAAAATAGTACTTTATGTGCTCAAACACACAACTTTCGTAACATTTCAAATTTTGAAGCTCGTTAACTTCGACAAATGATGACCAAATTTCTTAAACGAAGTGTCAAATTAATCAGCTCCACGAGATCTTTGAGACGTCACAACAAATCATGATTGCATCTTGTTGCATTTCCAAGACAAATAGTACTTTATGTGCTCAAACACACAACTTTCGTAACATTTCAAATTTTGAAGCTCGTTAACTTCGACAAATGATCACCAAATTTCTTAAACGAAGTGTCAAATTAATCAGCTCCACGAGATCTTTGAGACGTCACAACAAATCATAATTGCATCTTGTTGCATTTCCAAGAAAAATAGTACTTTATGTGCTCAAACACACAACTTTCGTAACATTTCGAATTTCGAAGCTCGATAACTTCGACAAACAAACTCCAAGCTTCTTAAACGAAGTGTCAAATTAATCAGCTCCACGAGATCTTTGAGACGTCACAACAAATCATAATTGCATCTTGTTGCATTTCCAAGAAAAATAGTACTTTATGTGCTCAAACACAGAACATTTGTAACATTTCAAATTTCGAAGATCGATAACTTCGGCAAACAAACTTCAAGTTTCTTAAACGAAGTGTCAAATTAATCAGCTCCACGAGATCTTTGAGACGTCACAACAAATCATGATTGCATCTTGTTGCATTTCAATGAAAAATAGTACTTTATGTGCTCAAACACACAACTTTTGTAACATTTCAAATTTCGAAGCTCGATAACTTCAGCACACATACTCCAAGTTTCTTAAACGAGGTGTCAAATTAATCAGCTCGTCGAGATCTTTGAGATGTCACAACAAATCATAATTGCATCTTGTTGCATTTCCAAGAAAAATAGTACTTTATGTGCTCAAACACACAACTTTCGTAACATTTCAAATTTTGAAGCTCGTTAACTTCGACAAATGATGACCAAATTTCTTAAACGAAGTGTCAAATTAATCAGCTCCACGAGATCTTTGAGACGTCACAACAAATCATGATTGCATCTTGTTGCATTTCAATGAAAAATAGTACTTTATGTGCTCAAACACACAACTTTTGTAACATTTCAAATTTCGAAGCTCGATAACTTCAGCACACATACTCCAAGTTTCTTAAACGAGGTGTCAAATTAATCAGCTCGTCGAGATCTTTGAGATGTCACAACAAATCATAATTGCATCTTGTTGCATTTCCAAGAAAAATAGTACTTTATGTGCTCAAACACACAACTTTCGTAACATTTCAAATTTCGAAGATCGATAACTTCGACAAATGATCACCAAATTTGTTAAACGATGTGTCAAATTAATAAGCTCGTCGAGATCTTTGAGACGTCACAACAAATCATGATTGCATCTTCTTGCATTTCCAAGAAAAATAGTACTTTATGTGCTCAAACACACAACTTTCGTAACATTGAAAACTTTGAAGCTCGTTAACTTCGACAAATGATGACCAAATTTCTTAAACGAAGTGACAAATTAATCAGCTCCACGAGATCTTTGAGACGTCACAACAAATCATGATTGCATCTTGTTGCATTTCCAAGAAAAATAGTACTTTATGTGCTCAAACACACAACTTTCGTAACATTTCAAATTTTGAAGCTCGTTAACTTCGACAAATGATGACCAAATTTCTTAAACGAAGTGTCAAATTAATCAGCTCCACGAGATCTTTGAGACGTCACAACAAATCATGATTGCATCTTGTTGCATTTCCAAGAAAAATAGTACTTTATGTGCTCAAACACAGAACATTTGTAACATTTCAAACTTCGAAGCTCGATAACTTCGGCAAACAAACTCCAAGTTTCTTAAACGAAGTGTCAAATTAATCAGCTCCACGAGATCTTTGAGACGTCACAACAAATCATGATTGCATCTTGTTGCATTTCCAAGAAAAATAGTACTTTATGTGCTCAAACACACAACTTTCGTAACATTTCAAATTTTGAAGCTCGTTAACTTCGACAAATGATGACCAAATTTCTTAAACGAAGTGTCAAATTAATCAGCTCCACGAGATCTTTGAGACGTCACAACAAATCATGATTGCATCTTGTTGCATTTCCAAGACAAATAGTACTTTATGTGCTCAAACACACAACTTTCGTAACATTTCAAATTTTGAAGCTCGTTAACTTCGACAAATGATGACCAAATTTCTTAAACGAAGTGTCAAATTAATCAGCTCCACGAGATCTTTGAGACGTCACAACAAATCATGATTGCATCTTGTTGCATTTCCAAGAAAAATAGTACTTTATGTGCTCAAACACACAACTTTCGTAACATTTCAAATTTTGAAGCTCGTTAACTTCGACAAATGATGACCAAATTTCTTAAACGAAGTGTCAAATTAATCAGCTCCACGAGATCTTTGAGACGTCACAACAAATCATGATTGCATCTTGTTGCATTTCAATGAAAAATAGTACTTTATGTGCTCAAACACACAACTTTTGTAACATTTCAAATTTCGAAGCTCGATAACTTCAGCACACATACTCCAAGTTTCTTAAACGAGGTGTCAAATTAATCAGCTCGTCGAGATCTTTGAGATGTCACAACAAATCATAATTGCATCTTGTTGCATTTCCAAGAAAAATAGTACTTTATGTGCTCAAACACACAACTTTCGTAACATTTCAAATTTCGAAGATCGATAACTTCGACAAATGATCACCAAATTTGTTAAACGATGTGTCAAATTAATAAGCTCGTCGAGATCTTTGAGACGTCACAACAAATCATGATTGCATCTTCTTGCATTTCCAAGAAAAATAGTACTTTATGTGCTCAAACACACAACTTTCGTAACATTGAAAACTTTGAAGCTCGTTAACTTCGACAAATGATGACCAAATTTCTTAAACGAAGTGACAAATTAATCAGCTCCACGAGATCTTTGAGACGTCACAACAAATCATGATTGCATCTTCTTGCATTTCCAAGAAAAATAGTACTTTATGTGCTCAAACACACAACTTTTGTAACATTTCAAATTTCGAAGCTCGATAACTTCAGCAAACATACTCCAAGTTTCTTAAACGAGGTGTCAAATTAATCAGCTCGTCGAGATCTTTGAGAAGTCACAACAAATCATAATTGTATCTTGTTGCATTTCCAAGAAAAATAGTACTTTATGTGCTCAAACACAGAACATTTGTAACATTTCAAACTTCGAAGCTCGATAACTTCGGCAAACAAACTCCAAGTTTCTTAAACGAAGTGTCAAATTAATCAGCTCCACGAGATCTTTGAGACGTCACAACAAATCATGATTGCATCTTGTTGCATTTCCAAGAAAAATAGTACTTTATGTGCTCAAACACACAACTTTCGTAACATTTCAAATTTTAAAGCTCGTTAACTTCGACAAATGATGACCAAATTTCTTAAACGAAGTGTCAAATTAATCAGCTCCACGAGATCTTTGAGACGTCACAACAAATCATGATTGCATCTTGTTGCATTTCCAAGACAAATAGTACTTTATATGCTCAAACACACAACTTTCGTAACATTTCAAATTTTGAAGCTCGTTAACTTCGACAAATGATCACCAAATTTCTTAAACGAAGTGTCAAATTAATCAGCTCCACGAGATCTTTGAGACGTCACAACAAATCATAATTGTATCTTGTTGCATTTCCAAGAAAAATAGTACTTTATGTGCTCAAACACACAACTTTCGTAACATTTCGAATTTCGAAGCTCGATAACTTCGACAAACAAACTCCAAGCTTCTTAAACGAAGTGTCAAATTAATCAGCTCCACGAGATCTTTGAGACGTCACAACAAATCATAATTGCATCTTGTTGCATTTCCAAGAAAAATAGTACTTTATGTGCTCAAACACAGAACATTTGTAACATTTCAAATTTCGAAGATCGATAACTTCGGCAAACAAACTTCAAGTTTCTTAAACGAAGTGTCAAATTAATCAGCTCCACGAGATCTTTGAGACGTCACAACAAATCATGATTGCATCTTGTTGCATTTCCAAGAAAAATAGTACTTTATGTGCTCAAACACACAACTTTCGTAACATTTCAAATTTTGAAGCTCGTTAACTTCGACAAATGATGACCAAATTTCTTAAACGAAGTGTCAAATTAATCAGCTCCACGAGATCTTTGAGACGTCACAACAAATCATGATTGCATCTTGTTGCATTTCAATGAAAAATAGTACTTTATGTGCTCAAACACACAACTTTTGTAACATTTCAAATTTCGAAGCTCGATAACTTCAGCAAACATACTCCAAGTTTCTTAAACGAGGTGTCAAATTAATCAGCTCGTCGAGATCTTTGAGATGTCACAACAAATCATAATTGCATCTTGTTGCATTTCCAAGAAAAATAGTACTTTATGTGCTCAAACACACAACTTTCGTAACATTTCAAATTTCGAAGATCGATAACTTCGACAAATGATCACCAAATTTGTTAAACGATGTGTCAAATTAATAAGCTCGTCGAGATCTTTGAGACGTCACAACAAATCATGATTGCATCTTCTTGCATTTCCAAGAAAAATAGTACTTTATGTGCTCAAACACAGAACATTTGTAACATTTCGAATTTCGAAGCTCGATAACTTCGGCAAACAAACTCCAAGCTTCTTAAACGAAGTGTCAAATTAATCAGCTCCACGAGATCTTTGAGACGTCACAACAAATCATGATTGCATCTTGTTGCATTTCAATGAAAAATAGTACTTTATGTGCTCAAACACAGAACATTTGTAACATTTCGAATTTCGAAGCTCGATAACTTCGGCAAACAAACTCCAAGCTTCTTAAACGAAGTGTCAAATTAATCAGCTCCACGAGATCTTTGAGACGTCACAACAAATCATGATTGCATCTTGTTGCATTTCCAAGAAAAATAGTACTTTATGTGCTCAAACACACAACTTTTGTAACATTTCAAATTTCGAAGCTCGATAACTTCGGCAAACAAACTCCAAGTTTCTTAAACGAGGTGTCAAATTAATCAGCTCGTCGAGATCTTTGAGAAGTCACAACAAATCATAATTGCATCTTGTTGCATTTCCAAGAAAAATAGTACTTTATGTCCTCAAACACAGAACATTTGTAACATTTCAAACTTCGAAGCTCGATAACTTCGGCAAACAAACTCCAAGTTTCTTAAACGAAGTGTCAAATTAATCAGCTCCACGAGATCTTTGAGACGTCACAACAAATCATGATTGCATCTTGTTGCATTTCCAAGAAAAATAATACTTTATGTGCTCAAACACACAACTTTCGTAACATTTCAAATTTTGAAGCTCGTTAACTTCGACAAATGATGACCAAATTTCTTAAACGAAGTGTCAAATTAATCAGCTCCACGAGATCTTTGAGACGTCACAACAAATCATGATTGCATCTTGTTGCATTTCCAAGAAAAATAATACTTTATGTGCTCAAACACACAACTTTCGTAACATTTCAAATTTTGAAGCTCGTTAACTTCGACAAATGATCACCAAATTTCTTAAACGAAGTGTCAAATTAAACAGCTCCACGAGATCTTTGAGACGTCACAACAAATCATGATTGCATCTTGTTGCATTTCCAAGAAAAATAGTACTTTATGTGCTCAAACACACAACTTTTGTAACATTTCAAACTTCGAAGCTCGATAACTTCGGCAAACAAACTCCAAGTTTCTTAAACGAAGTGTCAAATTAATCAGCTCCACGAGATCTTTGAGACGTCACCACAAATCATGATTGCATCTTGTTGCATTTCCAAGAAAAATAGTACTTTATGTGCTCAAACACACAACTTTCGTAACATTTCAAACTTTGAAGCTCGTTAACTTCGACAAATGATGACCAAATTTCTTAAACGAAGTGACAAATTAATCAGCTCCACGAGATCTTTGAGACGTCACAACAAATCATGATTGCATCTTGTTGCATTTCCAAGAAAAATAGTACTTTATGTGCTCAAACACACAACTTTCGTAACATTTCAAACTTTGAAGCTCGTTAACTTCGACAAATGATGACCAAATTTCTTAAACGAAGTGACAAATTAATCAGCTCCACGAGATCTTTGAGACGTCACAACAAATCATGATTGCATCTTGTTGCATTTCCAAGAAAAATAGTACTTTATGTGCTCAAACACACAACTTTCGTAACATTTCAAACTTTGAAGCTCGTTAACTTCGACAAATGATGACCAAATTTCTTAAACGAAGTGACAAATTAATCAGCTCCACGAGATCTTTGAGACGTCACAACAAATCATGATTGCATCTTGTTGCATTTCCAAGAAAAATAGTACTTTATGTGCTCAAACACACAACTTTCGTAACATTTCAAATTTTGAAGTTCGTTAACTTCGACAAATGATCACCAAATTTCTTAAACGAAGTGTCAAATTAATCAGCTCCACGAGATCTTTGAGACGTCACAACAAATCATGATTGTATCTTGTTGCATTTCCAAGAAAAATAGTACTTTATGTGCTCAAACACACAACTTTCGTAACATTTCAAACTTTGAAGCTCGTTAACTTCGACAAATGATCACCAAATTTCTTAAACGAAGTGTCAAATTAATCAGCTCCACGAGATCTTTGAGACGTCACAACAAATCATGATTGCATCTTGTTGCATTTCCAAGAAAAATAGTACTTTATGTGCTCAAACACACAACTTTCATAACATTTCAAATTTCGAAGCTCGATAACTTCAGCAAACATACTCCAAGTTTCTTAAACGAGGTGTCAAATTAATCAGCTCGTCGAGATCTTTGAGAAGTCACAACAAATCATAATTGCATCTTGTTGCATTTCCAAGAAAAATAGTACTTTATGTGCTCAAACACACAACTTTCGTAACATTTCAAATTTCGAAGATCGATAACTTCGACAAATGATCACCAAATTTGTTAAACGATGTGTCAAATTAATCAGCTCGTCGAGATCTTTGAGACGTCACAACAAATCATGATTGCATCTTCTTGCATTTCCAAGAAAAATAGTACTTTATGTGCTCAAACACACAACTTTTGTAACATTTCAAATTTCGAAGCTCGATAACTTCAGCAAACATACTCCAAGTTTCTTAAACGAGGTGTCAAATTAATCAGCTCGTCGAGATCTTTGAGAAGTCACAACAAATCATAATTGTATCTTGTTGCATTTCCAAGAAAAATAGTACTTTATGTGCTCAAACACAGAACATTTGTAACATTTCAAACTTCGAAGCTCGATAACTTCGGCAAACAAACTCCAAGTTTCTTAAACGAAGTGTCAAATTAATCAGCTCCACGAGATCTTTGAGACGTCACAACAAATCATGATTGCATCTTGTTGCATTTCCAAGAAAAATAGTACTTTATGTGCTCAAACACACAACTTTCGTAACATTTCAAATTTTGAAGCTCGTTAACTTCGACAAATGATGACCAAATTTCTTAAACGAAGTGTCAAATTAATCAGCTCCACGAGATCTTTGAGACGTCACAACAAATCATGATTGCATCTTGTTGCATTTCCAAGACAAATAGTACTTTATGTGCTCAAACACACAACTTTCGTAACATTTCAAATTTTGAAGCTCGTTAACTTCGACAAATGATGACCAAATTTCTTAAACGAAGTGTCAAATTAATCAGCTCCACGAGATCTTTGAGACGTCACAACAAATCATGATTGCATCTTGTTGCATTTCCAAGAAAAATAGTACTTTATGTGCTCAAACACACAACTTTCGTAACATTTCAAATTTTGAAGCTCGTTAACTTCGACAAATGATGACCAAATTTCTTAAACGAAGTGTCAAATTAATCAGCTCCACGAGATCTTTGAGACGTCACAACAAATCATGATTGCATCTTGTTGCATTTCAATGAAAAATAGTACTTTATGTGCTCAAACACACAACTTTTGTAACATTTCAAATTTCGAAGCTCGATAACTTCAGCACACATACTCCAAGTTTCTTAAACGAGGTGTCAAATTAATCAGCTCGTCGAGATCTTTGAGATGTCACAACAAATCATAATTGCATCTTGTTGCATTTCCAAGAAAAATAGTACTTTATGTGCTCAAACACACAACTTTCGTAACATTTCAAATTTCGAAGATCGATAACTTCGACAAATGATCACCAAATTTGTTAAACGATGTGTCAAATTAATAAGCTCGTCGAGATCTTTGAGACGTCACAACAAATCATGATTGCATCTTCTTGCATTTCCAAGAAAAATAGTACTTTATGTGCTCAAACACACAACTTTCGTAACATTGAAAACTTTGAAGCTCGTTAACTTCGACAAATGATGACCAAATTTCTTAAACGAAGTGACAAATTAATCAGCTCCACGAGATCTTTGAGACGTCACAACAAATCATGATTGCATCTTCTTGCATTTCCAAGAAAAATAGTACTTTCTGTGCTCAAACACACAACTTTTGTAACATTTCAAATTTCGAAGCTCGATAACTTCAGCAAACATACTCCAAGTTTCTTAAACGAGGTGTCAAATTAATCAGCTCGTCGAGATCTTTGAGAAGTCACAACAAATCATAATTGTATCTTGTTGCATTTCCAAGAAAAATAGTACTTTATGTGCTCAAACACAGAACATTTGTAACATTTCAAACTTCGAAGCTCGATAACTTCGGCAAACAAACTCCAAGTTTCTTAAACGAAGTGTCAAATTAATCAGCTCCACGAGATCTTTGAGACGTCACAACAAATCATGATTGCATCTTGTTGCATTTCCAAGAAAAATAGTACTTTATGTGCTCAAACACACAACTTTCGTAACATTTCAAACTTTGAAGCTCGTTAACTTCGACAAATGATGACCAAATTTCTTAAACGAAGTGACAAATTAATCAGCTCCACGAGATCTTTGAGACGTCACAACAAATCATGATTGCATCTTGTTGCATTTCCAAGAAAAATAGTACTTTATGTGCTCAAACACACAACTTTCGTAACATTTCAAACTTTGAAGCTCGTTAACTTCGACAAATGATGACCAAATTTCTTAAACGAAGTGACAAATTAATCAGCTCCACGAGATCTTTGAGACGTCACAACAAATCATGATTGCATCTTGTTGCATTTCCAAGAAAAATAGTACTTTATGTGCTCAAACACACAACTTTCGTAACATTTCAAATTTTGAAGTTCGTTAACTTCGACAAATGATCACCAAATTTCTTAAACGAAGTGTCAAATTAATCAGCTCCACGAGATCTTTGAGACGTCACAACAAATCATGATTGTATCTTGTTGCATTTCCAAGAAAAATAGTACTTTATGTGCTCAAACACACAACTTTCGTAACATTTCAAACTTTGAAGCTCGTTAACTTCGACAAATGATCACCAAATTTCTTAAACGAAGTGTCAAATTAATCAGCTCCACGAGATCTTTGAGACGTCACAACAAATCATGATTGCATCTTGTTGCATTTCCAAGAAAAATAGTACTTTATGTGCTCAAACACACAACTTTCATAACATTTCAAATTTCGAAGCTCGATAACTTCAGCAAACATACTCCAAGTTTCTTAAACGAGGTGTCAAATTAATCAGCTCGTCGAGATCTTTGAGAAGTCACAACAAATCATAATTGCATCTTGTTGCATTTCCAAGAAAAATAGTACTTTATGTGCTCAAACACACAACTTTCGTAACATTTCAAATTTCGAAGATCGATAACTTCGACAAATGATCACCAAATTTGTTAAACGATGTGTCAAATTAATCAGCTCGTCGAGATCTTTGAGACGTCACAACAAATCATGATTGCATCTTCTTGCATTTCCAAGAAAAATAGTACTTTATGTGCTCAAACACACAACTTTTGTAACATTTCAAATTTCGAAGCTCGATAACTTCAGCAAACATACTCCAAGTTTCTTAAACGAGGTGTCAAATTAATCAGCTCGTCGAGATCTTTGAGAAGTCACAACAAATCATAATTGTATCTTGTTGCATTTCCAAGAAAAATAGTACTTTATGTGCTCAAACACAGAACATTTGTAACATTTCAAACTTCGAAGCTCGATAACTTCGGCAAACAAACTCCAAGTTTCTTAAACGAAGTGTCAAATTAATCAGCTCCACGAGATCTTTGAGACGTCACAACAAATCATGATTGCATCTTGTTGCATTTCCAAGAAAAATAGTACTTTATGTGCTCAAACACACAACTTTCGTAACATTTCAAATTTTGAAGCTCGTTAACTTCGACAAATGATGACCAAATTTCTTAAACGAAGTGTCAAATTAATCAGCTCCACGAGATCTTTGAGACGTCACAACAAATCATGATTGCATCTTGTTGCATTTCAATGAAAAATAGTACTTTATGTGCTCAAACACACAACTTTTGTAACATTTCAAATTTCGAAGCTCGATAACTTCAGCACACATACTCCAAGTTTCTTAAACGAGGTGTCAAATTAATCAGCTCGTCGAGATCTTTGAGATGTCACAACAAATCATAATTGCATCTTGTTGCATTTCCAAGAAAAATAGTACTTTATGTGCTCAAACACACAACTTTCGTAACATTTCAAATTTCGAAGATCGATAACTTCGACAAATGATCACCAAATTTGTTAAACGATGTGTCAAATTAATAAGCTCGTCGAGATCTTTGAGACGTCACAACAAATCATGATTGCATCTTCTTGCATTTCCAAGAAAAATAGTACTTTATGTGCTCAAACACACAACTTTCGTAACATTGAAAACTTTGAAGCTCGTTAACTTCGACAAATGATGACCAAATTTCTTAAACGAAGTGACAAATTAATCAGCTCCACGAGATCTTTGAGACGTCACAACAAATCATGATTGCATCTTCTTGCATTTCCAAGAAAAATAGTACTTTCTGTGCTCAAACACAAAACTTTTGTAACATTTCAAATTTCGAAGCTCGATAACTTCAGCAAACATACTCCAAGTTTCTTAAACGAGGTGTCAAATTAATCAGCTCGTCGAGATCTTTGAGAAGTCACAACAAATCATAATTGTATCTTGTTGCATTTCCAAGAAAAATAGTACTTTATGTGCTCAAACACAGAACATTTGTAACATTTCAAACTTCGAAGCTCGATAACTTCGGCAAACAAACTCCAAGTTTCTTAAACGAAGTGTCAAATTAATCAGCTCCACGAGATCTTTGAGACGTCACAACAAATCATGATTGCATCTTGTTGCATTTCCAAGAAAAATAGTACTTTATGTGCTCAAACACACAACTTTCGTAACATTTCAAATTTTAAAGCTCGTTAACTTCGACAAATGATGACCAAATTTCTTAAACGAAGTGTCAAATTAATCAGCTCCACGAGATCTTTGAGACGTCACAACAAATCATGATTGCATCTTGTTGCATTTCCAAGACAAATAGTACTTTATGTGCTCAAACACACAACTTTCGTAACATTTCAAATTTTGAAGCTCGTTAACTTCGACAAATGATCACCAAATTTCTTAAACGAAGTGTCAAATTAATCAGCTCCACGAGATCTTTGAGACGTCACAACAAATCATAATTGTATCTTGTTGCATTTCCAAGAAAAATAGTACTTTATGTGCTCAAACACACAACTTTCGTAACATTTCGAATTTCGAAGCTCGATAACTTCGACAAACAAACTCCAAGCTTCTTAAACGAAGTGTCAAATTAATCAGCTCCACGAGATCTTTGAGACGTCACAACAAATCATAATTGCATCTTGTTGCATTTCCAAGAAAAATAGTACTTTATGTGCTCAAACACAGAACATTTGTAACATTTCAAATTTCGAAGATCGATAACTTCGGCAAACAAACTTCAAGTTTCTTAAACGAAGTGTCAAATTAATCAGCTCCACGAGATCTTTGAGACGTCACAACAAATCATGATTGCATCTTGTTGCATTTCCAAGAAAAATAGTACTTTATGTGCTCAAACACACAACTTTCGTAACATTTCAAATTTTGAAGCTCGTTAACTTCGACAAATGATGACCAAATTTCTTAAACGAAGTGTCAAATTAATCAGCTCCACGAGATCTTTGAGACGTCACAACAAATCATGATTGCATCTTGTTGCATTTCAATGAAAAATAGTACTTTATGTGCTCAAACACACAACTTTTGTAACATTTCAAATTTCGAAGCTCGATAACTTCAGCAAACATACTCCAAGTTTCTTAAACGAGGTGTCAAATTAATCAGCTCGTCGAGATCTTTGAGATGTCACAACAAATCATAATTGCATCTTGTTGCATTTCCAAGAAAAATAGTACTTTATGTGCTCAAACACACAACTTTCGTAACATTTCAAATTTCGAAGATCGATAACTTCGACAAATGATCACCAAATTTGTTAAACGATGTGTCAAATTAATAAGCTCGTCGAGATCTTTGAGACGTCACAACAAATCATGATTGCATCTTCTTGCATTTCCAAGAAAAATAGTACTTTATGTGCTCAAACACACAACTTTCGTAACATTGAAAACTTTGAAGCTCGTTAACTTCGACAAATGATGACCAAATTTCTTAAACGAAGTGACAAATTAATCAGCTCCACGAGATCTTTGAGACGTCACAACAAATCATGATTGCATCTTGTTGCATTTCAATGAAAAATAGTACTTTATGTGCTCAAACACAGAACATTTGTAACATTTCGAATTTCGAAGCTCGATAACTTCGGCAAACAAACTCCAAGCTTCTTAAACGAAGTGTCAAATTAATCAGCTCCACGAGATCTTTGAGACGTCACAACAAATCATGATTGCATCTTGTTGCATTTCCAAGAAAAATAGTACTTTATGTGCTCAAACACACAACTTTTGTAACATTTCAAATTTCGAAGCTCGATAACTTCGGCAAACAAACTCCAAGTTTCTTAAACGAGGTGTCAAATTAATCAGCTCGTCGAGATCTTTGAGAAGTCACAACAAATCATAATTGCATCTTGTTGCATTTCCAAGAAAAATAGTACTTTATGTCCTCAAACACAGAACATTTGTAACATTTCAAACTTCGAAGCTCGATAACTTCGGCAAACAAACTCCAAGTTTCTTAAACGAAGTGTCAAATTAATCAGCTCCACGAGATCTTTGAGACGTCACAACAAATCATGATTGCATCTTGTTGCATTTCCAAGAAAAATAATACTTTATGTGCTCAAACACACAACTTTCGTAACATTTCAAATTTTGAAGCTCGTTAACTTCGACAAATGATGACCAAATTTCTTAAACGAAGTGTCAAATTAATCAGCTCCACGAGATCTTTGAGACGTCACAACAAATCATGATTGCATCTTGTTGCATTTCCAAGACAAATAGTACTTTATGTGCTCAAACACACAACTTTCGTAACATTTCAAATTTTGAAGTTCGTTAACTTCGACAAATGATCACCAAATTTCTTAAACGAAGTGTCAAATTAAACAGCTCCACGAGATCTTTGAGACGTCACAACAAATCATGATTGCATCTTGTTGCATTTCCAAGAAAAATAGTACTTTATGTGCTCAAACACACAACTTTTGTAACATTTCAAACTTCGAAGCTCGATAACTTCGGCAAACAAACTCCAAGTTTCTTAAACGAAGTGTCAAATTAATCAGCTCCACGAGATCTTTGAGACGTCACCACAAATCATGATTGCATCTTGTTGCATTTCCAAGAAAAATAGTACTTTATGTGCTCAAACACACAACTTTCGTAACATTTCAAACTTTGAAGCTCGTTAACTTCGACAAATGATGACCAAATTTCTTAAACGAAGTGACAAATTAATCAGCTCCACGAGATCTTTGAGACGTCACAACAAATCATGATTGCATCTTGTTGCATTTCCAAGAAAAATAGTACTTTATGTGCTCAAACACACAACTTTCGTAACATTTCAAACTTTGAAGCTCGTTAACTTCGACAAATGATCACCAAATTTCTTAAACGAAGTGTCAAATTAATCAGCTCCACGAGATCTTTGAGACGTCACAACAAATCATGATTGTATCTTGTTGCATTTCCAAGAAAAATAGTACTTTATGTGCTCAAACACACAACTTTCGTAACATTTCAAACTTTGAAGCTCGTTAACTTCGACAAATGATCACCAAATTTCTTAAACGAAGTGTCAAATTAATCAGCTCCACGAGATCTTTGAGACGTCACAACAAATCATGATTGCATCTTGTTGCATTTCCAAGAAAAATAGTACTTTATGTGCTCAAACACACAACTTTCGTAACATTTCAAATTTCGAAGCTCGATAACTTCAGCAAACATACTCCAAGTTTCTTAAACGAGGTGTCAAATTAATCAGCTCGTCGAGATCTTTGAGAAGTCACAACAAATCATAATTGCATCTTGTTGCATTTCCAAGAAAAATAGTACTTTATGTGCTCAAACACACAACTTTCGTAACATTTCAAATTTCGAAGATCGATAACTTCGACAAATGATCACCAAATTTGTTAAACGATGTGTCAAATTAATCAGCTCGTCGAGATCTTTGAGACGTCACAACAAATCATGATTGCATCTTCTTGCATTTCCAAGAAAAATAGTACTTTATGTGCTCAAACACACAACTTTTGTAACATTTCAAATTTCGAAGCTCGATAACTTCAGCAAACATACTCCAAGTTTCTTAAACGAGGTGTCAAATTAATCAGCTCGTCGAGATCTTTGAGAAGTCACAACAAATCATAATTGTATCTTGTTGCATTTCCAAGAAAAATAGTACTTTATGTGCTCAAACACAGAACATTTGTAACATTTCAAACTTCGAAGCTCGATAACTTCGGCAAACAAACTCCAAGTTTCTTAAACGAAGTGTCAAATTAATCAGCTCCACGAGATCTTTGAGACGTCACAACAAATCATGATTGCATCTTGTTGCATTTCCAAGAAAAATAGTACTTTATGTGCTCAAACACACAACTTTCGTAACATTTCAAATTTTGAAGCTCGTTAACTTCGACAAATGATGACCAAATTTCTTAAACGAAGTGTCAAATTAATCAGCTCCACGAGATCTTTGAGACGTCACAACAAATCATGATTGCATCTTGTTGCATTTCCAAGACAAATAGTACTTTATGTGCTCAAACACACAACTTTCGTAACATTTCAAATTTTGAAGCTCGTTAACTTCGACAAATGATCACCAAATTTCTTAAACGAAGTGTCAAATTAATCAGCTCCACGAGATCTTTGAGACGTCACAACAAATCATAATTGCATCTTGTTGCATTTCCAAGAAAAATAGTACTTTATGTGCTCAAACACACAACTTTTGTAACATTTCAAACTTTGAAGCTCGATATCTTCGACAAATGATCACCAAATTTCTTAAACGAAGTGTCAAATTAATCAGCTCCACGAGATCTTTGAGACGTCACCACAAATCATGATTGCATCTTGTTGCATTTCCAAGAAAAATAGTACTTTATGTGCTCAAACACACAACTTTCGTAACATTTCGAATTTCGAAGCTCGATAACTTCGACAAACAAACTCCAAGCTTCTTAAACGAAGTGTCAAATTAATCAGCTCCACGAGATCTTTGAGACGTCACAACAAATCATAATTGCATCTTGTTGCATTTCCAAGAAAAATAGTACTTTATGTGCTCAAACACAGAACATTTGTAACATTTCAAATTTCGAAGATCGATAACTTCGGCAAACAAACTTCAAGATTCTTAAACGAAGTGTCAAATTAATCAGCTCCACGAGATCTTTGAGACGTCACAACAAATCATGATTGCATCTTGTTGCATTTCCAAGAAAAATAGTACTTTATGTGCTCAAACACACAACTTTCGTAACATTTCAAATTTTGAAGCTCGTTAACTTCGACAAATGATGACCAAATTTCTTAAACGAAGTGTCAAATTAATCAGCTCCACGAGATCTTTGAGACGTCACAACAAATCATGATTGCATCTTGTTGCATTTCAATGAAAAATAGTACTTTATGTGCTCAAACACACAACTTTTGTAACATTTCAAATTTCGAAGCTCGATAACTTCAGCAAACATACTCCAAGTTTCTTAAACGAGGTGTCAAATTAATCAGCTCGTCGAGATCTTTGAGATGTCACAACAAATCATAATTGCATCTTGTTGCATTTCCAAGAAAAATAGTACTTTATGTGCTCAAACACACAACTTTCGTAACATTTCAAATTTCGAAGATCGATAACTTCGACAAATGATCACCAAATTTGTTAAACGATGTGTCAAATTAATAAGCTCGTCGAGATCTTTGAGACGTCACAACAAATCATGATTGCATCTTCTTGCATTTCCAAGAAAAATAGTACTTTATGTGCTCAAACACACAACTTTCGTAACATTGAAAACTTTGAAGCTCGTTAACTTCGACAAATGATGACCAAATTTCTTAAACGAAGTGACAAATTAATCAGCTCCACGAGATCTTTGAGACGTCACAACAAATCATGATTGCATCTTGTTGCATTTCAATGAAAAATAGTACTTTATGTGCTCAAACACAGAACATTTGTAACATTTCGAATTTCGAAGCTCGATAACTTCGGCAAACAAACTCCAAGCTTCTTAAACGAAGTGTCAAATTAATCAGCTCCACGAGATCTTTGAGACGTCACAACAAATCATGATTGCATCTTGTTGCATTTCCAAGAAAAATAGTACTTTATGTGCTCAAACACACAACTTTTGTAACATTTCAAATTTCGAAGCTCGATAACTTCGGCAAACAAACTCCAAGTTTCTTAAACGAGGTGTCAAATTAATCAGCTCGTCGAGATCTTTGAGAAGTCACAACAAATCATAATTGCATCTTGTTGCATTTCCAAGAAAAATAGTACTTTATGTCCTCAAACACAGAACATTTGTAACATTTCAAACTTCGAAGCTCGATAACTTCGGCAAACAAACTCCAAGTTTCTTAAACGAAGTGTCAAATTAATCAGCTCCACGAGATCTTTGAGACGTCACAACAAATCATGATTGCATCTTGTTGCATTTCCAAGAAAAATAATACTTTATGTGCTCAAACACACAACTTTCGTAACATTTCAAATTTTGAAGCTCGTTAACTTCGACAAATGATGACCAAATTTCTTAAACGAAGTGTCAAATTAATCAGCTCCACGAGATCTTTGAGACGTCACAACAAATCATGATTGCATCTTGTTGCATTTCCAAGACAAATAGTACTTTATGTGCTCAAACACACAACTTTCGTAACATTTCAAATTTTGAAGTTCGTTAACTTCGACAAATGATCACCAAATTTCTTAAACGAAGTGTCAAATTAAACAGCTCCACGAGATCTTTGAGACGTCACAACAAATCATGATTGCATCTTCTTGCATTTCCAAGAAAAATAGTACTTTATGTGCTCAAACTCACAACTTTTGTAACATTTCAAATTTCGAAGCTCGATAACTTCAGCAAACATACTCCAAGTTTCTTAAATGAGGTGTCAAATTAATCAGCTCCACGAGATTTTTGAGACGTCACCACAAATCATGATTGCATCTTGTTGCATTTCCAAGAAAAATAGTACTTTATGTGCTCAAACACACAACTTTTGTAACATTTCAAACTTCGAATCTCGATAACTTCGGCAAACAA
The DNA here is from genome assembly GCF_040115645.1 of Euwallacea fornicatus. Taxonomy (NCBI): domain Eukaryota; kingdom Metazoa; phylum Arthropoda; class Insecta; order Coleoptera; family Curculionidae; genus Euwallacea; species Euwallacea fornicatus. The sequence goes on along the minus strand of NW_027096026.1, from coordinate 332,539 downwards.
ACTCCAAGTTTCTTAAACGAAGTGTCAAATTAATCAGCTCCACGAGATCTTTGAGACGTCACAACAAATCATGATTGCATCTTGTTGCATTTCCAAGAAAAATAGTACTTTATGTGCTCAAACACACAACTTTTGTAACATTTCAAACTTCGAAGCTCGATAACTTCGGCAAACAAACTCCAAGTTTCTTAAACGAAGTGTCAAATTAATCAGCTCCACGAGATCTTTGAGACGTCACAACAAATCATGATTGCATCTTGTTGCATTTCCAAGAAAAATAGTACTTTATGTGCTCAAACACACAACTTTCGTAACATTTCAAATTTTGAAGCTCGTTAACTTCGACAAATGATGACCAAATTTCTTAAACGAAGTGTCAAATTAATCAGCTCCACGAGATCTTTGAGACGTCACAACAAATCATGATTGCATCTTGTTGCATTTCAATGAAAAATAGTACTTTATGTGCTCAAACACACAACTTTCGTAACATTTCAAACTTTGAAGCTCGATATCTTCGACAAATGATCACCAAATTTCTTAAACGAAGTGTCAAATTAATCAGCTCCATGAGATCTTTGAGACGTCACAACAAATCATGATTGCATCTTGTTGTATTTCCAAGAAAAATAGTACTTTCTGTGCTCAAACACACAACTTTTGTAACATTTCAAACTTCGAATCTCGATAACTTCGGCAAACAAACTCCAAGTCTCTTAAACGAAGTGTCAAATTAATCAGCTCCACGAGATCTTTGAGACGTCACAACAAATCATGATTGCATCTTGTTGCATTTCCAAGAAAAATAGTACTTTCTGTGCTCAAACACACAACTTTTGTAACATTTCAAACTTCGAATCTCGATAACTTCGGCAAACAAACTCCAAGTTTCTTAAACGAAGTGTCAAATTAATCAGCTCCACGAGATCTTTGAGACGTCACAACAAATCATGATTGCATCTTGTTGCATTTCCAAGAAAAATAGTACTTTATGTGCTCAAACACACAACTTTTGTAACATTTCAAACTTCGAAGCTCGATAACTTCGGCAAACAAACTCCAAGTTTCTTAAACGAAGTGTCAAATTAATCAGATCCACGAGATCTTTGAGACGTCACAACAAATCATGATTGCATCTTGTTGCATTTCAATGAAAAATAGTACTTTATGTGCTCAAACACACAACTTTTGTAACATTTCAAATTTCGAAGCTCGATAACTTCAGCAAACATACTCCAAGTTTCTTAAAAGAGGTGTCAAATTAATCAGCTCGTCGAGATCTTTGAGAAGTCACAACAAATCATAATTGCATCTTGTTGCATTTCCAAGAAAAATAGTACTTTATGTGCTCAAACACACAACTTTCGTAACATTTCAAATTTCGAAGATCGATAACTTCGACAAACAAACTTCAAGATTCTTAAACGAAGTGTCAAATTAATCAGCTCCAGGAGATCTTTGAGAAGTCACAACAAATCATGATTGCATCTTGTTGCATTTCAATGAAAAATAGTACTTTATGTGCTCAAACACACAACTTTTGTAACATGTCAAATTTCGAAGCTCGATAACTTCAGCAAACATACTCCAAGTTTCTTAAACGAGGTGTCAAATTAATCAGCTCGTCGAGATCTTTGAGAAGTCACAACAAATCATAATTGCATCTTGTTGCATTTCAATGAAAAATAGTACTTTATGTGCTCAAACACACAAGTTTTGTAACATTTCAAACTTCGAAGCTCGATAACTTCGGCAAACAAACTCCAAGTTTCTTAAACGAAGTGTCAAATTAATCAGCTCCACGAGATCTTTGAGACGTCACAACAAATCATGATTGCATCTTGTTGCATTTCCAAGAAAAATAGTACTTTATGTGCTCAAACACACAACTTTTGTAACATTTCAAACTTCGAAGCTCGATAACTTCAGCAAACATACTCCAAGTTTCTTAAACGACGTGTCAAATTAATCAGCTCCACGAGATCTTTGAGACGTCACAACAAATCATGATTGCATCTTGTTGCATTTCCAAGAAAAATAGTACTTGGTGTGCTCAAACACACAACTTTTGTAACATTTCAAACTTTGAAGCTCGTTAACTTTGGCAAATGATCACCAAATTTCTTAAACGAAGTGTCAAAGTAATCAGCTCCACGAGATCTTTGAGACGTCACCACAAATCATGATTGCATCTTGTTGCATTTCCAAGAAAAATAGTACTTGGTGTGCTCAAACACACAACTTTTGTAACATTTCAAACTTTGAAGCTCGTTAACTTTGGCAAATGATCACCAAATTTCTTAAACGAAGTGTCAAAGTAATCAGCTCCACGAGATCTTTGAGACGTCACAACAAATCATGATTGCATCTTGTTGCATTTCAATGAAAAATAGTACTTTCTGTGCTCAAACACACAACTTTTGTAACATTTCAAACTTCGAAGCTCGATAACTTCGGCAAACAAACTCCAAGTTTCTTAAACGAAGTGTCAAATTAATCAGCTCCACGAGATCTTTGAGACGTCACAACAAATCATGATTGCATCTTGTTGCATTTCCAAGAAAAATAGTACTTTATGTGCTCAAACACACAACTTTCGTAACATTTCAAATTTCGAAGATCGATAACTTCGACAAACAAACTTCAAGATTCTTAAACGAAGTGTCAAATTAATCAGCTCCAGGAGATCTTTGAGAAGTCACAACAAATCATGATTGCATCTTGTTGCATTTCAATGAAAAATAGTACTTTATGTGCTCAAACACACAACTTTTGTAACATTTCAAATTTCGAAGCTCGATAACTTCAGCAAACATACTCCAAGTTTCTTAAACGAGGTGTCAAATTAATCAGCTCGTCGAGATCTTTGAGAAGTCACAACAAATCATAATTGCATCTTGTTGCATTTCAATGAAAAATAGTACTTTATGTGCTCAAACACACAAGTTTTGTAACATTTCAAACTTCGAAGCTCGATAACTTCGGCAAACAAACTCCAAGTTTCTTAAACGAAGTGTCAAATTAATCAGCTCCACGAGATCTTTGAGACGTCACAACAAATCATGATTGCATCTTGTTGCATTTCCAAGAAAAATAGTACTTTATGTGCTCAAACACACAACTTTTGTAACATTTCAAACTTCGAATCTCGATAACTTCGGCAAACAAACTCCAAGTTTCTTAAACGAAGTGTCAAATTAATCAGCTCCACGAGATCTTTGAGACGTCACAACAAATCATGATTGCATCTTGTTGCATTTCCAAGAAAAATAGTACTTTATGTGCTCAAACACACAACTTTTGTAACATTTCAAACTTCGAAGCTCGATAACTTCGGCAAACAAACTCCAAGTTTCTTAAACGAAGTGTCAAATTAATCAGATCCACGAGAACTTTGAGACGTCACAACAAATCATGATTGCATCTTGTTGCATTTCAATGAAAAATAGTACTTTCTGTGCTCAAACACACAACTTTTGTAACATTTCAAATTTCGAAGCTCGATAACTTCAGCAAACATACTCCAAGTTTCTTAAACGAGGAGTCAAATTAATCAGCTCCACGAGATCTTTGAGACGTCACAACAAATCATGATTGCATCTTGTTGCATTTCCAAGAAAAATAGTACTTTATGTGCTCAAACACACAACTTTCGTAACATTTCAAATTTTGAAGCTCGTTAACTTCGACAAATGATGACCAAATTTCTTAAACGAAGTGTCAAATTAATCAGCTCCACGAGATCTTTGAGACGTCACAACAAATCATGATTGCATTTTGTTGCATTTCCAAGAAAAATAGTACTTTATGTGCTCAAACACACAACTTTCGTAACATTTCAAATTTTGAAGCTCGTTAACTTCGACAAATGATGACCAAATTTCTTAAACGAAGTGTCAAATTAATCAGCTCCACGAGATCTTTGAGACGTCACAACAAATCATGATTGCATCTTGTTGCATTTCCAAGACAAATAGTACTTTATGTGCTTAAACACACAACTTTCGTAACATTTCAAATTTTGAAGCTCGTTAACTTCGACAAATGATGACCAAATTTCTTAAACGAAGTGTCAAATTAATCAGATCCACGAGATCTTTGAGACGTCACAACAAATCATGATTGCATCTTGTTGCATTTCAATGAAAAATAGTACTTTATGTGCTCAAACACACAACTTTTGTAACATTTCAAATTTCGAAGCTCGATAACTTCAGCAAACATACTCCAAGTTTCTTAAAAGAGGTGTCAAATTAATCAGCTCGTCGAGATCTTTGAGAAGTCACAACAAATCATAATTGCATCTTGTTGCATTTCCAAGAAAAATAGTACTTTATGTGCTCAAACACACAACTTTCGTAACATTTCAAATTTCGAAGATCGATAACTTCGACAAACAAACTTCAAGATTCTTAAACGAAGTGTCAAATTAATCAGCTCCAGGAGATCTTTGAGAAGTCACAACAAATCATGATTGCATCTTGTTGCATTTCAATGAAAAATAGTACTTTATGTGCTCAAACACACAACTTTTGTAACATTTCAAATTTCGAAGCTCGATAACTTCAGCAAACATACTCCAAGTTTCTTAAACGAGGTGTCAAATTAATCAGCTCGTCGAGATCTTTGAGAAGTCACAACAAATCATAATTGCATCTTGTTGCATTTCAATGAAAAATAGTACTTTATGTGCTCAAACACACAAGTTTTGTAACATTTCAAACTTCGAAGCTCGATAACTTCGGCAAACAAACTCCAAGTTTCTTAAACGAAGTTTCAAATTAATCAGCTCCACGAGATCTTTGAGACGTCACAACAAATCATGATTGCATCTTGTTGCATTTCCAAGAAAAATAGTACTTTATGTGCTCAAACACACAACTTTTGTAACATTTCAAACTTCGAAGCTCGATAACTTCAGCAAACATACTCCAAGTTTCTTAAACGACGTGTCAAATTAATCAGCTCCACGAGATCTTTGAGACGTCACAACAAATCATGATTGCATCTTGTTGCATTTCCAAGAAAAATAGTACTTTATGTGCTCAAACACACAACTTTCGTAACATTTCAAACTTTGAAGCTCGTTAACTTCGACAAATGATCACCAAATTTCTTAAACGAAGTGTCAAATTAATCAGCTCCACGAGATCTTGGAGACGTCACAACAAATCATGATTGCATCTTGTTGCATTTCCAAGAAAAATAGTACTTTCTGTGCTCAAACACACAACTTTTGTAACATTTCAAATTTCGAAGCTCGATAACTTCAGCAAACATACTCCAAGTTTCTTAAACGAGGTGTCAAATTAATCAGCTCCACGAGATCTTTGAGACGTCACAACAAATCATGATTGCATCTTGTTGCATTTCCAAGAAAAATAGTACTTTCTGTGCTCAAACACACAACTTTTGTAACATTTCAAATTTCGAAGCTCGATAACTTCAGCAAACATACTCCAAGTTTCTTAAACGAGGAGTCAAATTAATCAGCTCCACGAGATCTTTGAGACGTCACAACAAATCATGATTGCATCTTGTTGCATTTCCAAGAAAAATAGTACTTTATGTGCTCAAACACACAACTTTCGTAACATTTCAAATTTTGAAGCTCGTTAACTTCGACAAATGATGACCAAATTTCTTAAACGAAGTGTCAAATTAATCAGCTCCACGAGATCTTTGAGACGTCACAACAAATCATTATTGCATCTTGTTGCATTTCCAAGAAAAATAGTACTTTATGTGCTCAAACACACAACTTTCGTAACATTTCAAACTTTGAAGCTCGTTAACTTCGACAAATGATCACCAAATTTCTTAAACGAAGTGTCAAATTAATCAGCTCCACGAGATCTTTGAGACGTCACAACAAATCATGATTGCATCTTGTTGCATTTCCAAGAAAAATAGTACTTTCTGTGCTCAAACACACAACTTTTGTAACATTTCAAATTTCGAAGCTCGATAACTTCAGCAAACATACTCCAAGTTTCTTAAACGAGGTGTCAAATTAATCAGCTCCACGAGATCTTTGAGACGTCACAACAAATCATGATTGCATCTTGTTGCATTTCCAAGAAAAATAGTACTTTCTGTGCTCAAACACACAACTTTTGTAACATTTCAAATTTCGAAGCTCGATAACTTCAGCAAACATACTCCAAGTTTCTTAAACGAGGTGTCAAATTAATCAGCTCCACGAGATCTTTGAGACGTCACAACAAATCATGATTGCATCTTGTTGCATTTCCAAGAAAAATAGTACTTTATGTGCTCAAACACACAACTTTCGTAACATTTCAAATTTTGAAGCTCGTTAACTTCGACAAATGATGACCAAATTTCTTAAACGAAGTGTCAAATTAATCAGCTCCACGAGATCTTTGAGACGTCACAACAAATCATGATTGCATCTTGTTGCATTTCCAAGAAAAATAGTACTTTATGTGCTCAAACACACAACTTTCGTAACATTTCAAACTTTGAAGCTCGATATCTTCGACAAATGATCACCAAATTTCTTAAACGAAGTGTCAAATTAATCAGCTCCACGAGATCTTTGAGACGTCACCACAAATCATGATTGCATCTTGTTGCATTTCCAAGAAAAATAGTACTTGGTGTGCTCAAACACACAACTTTTGTAACATTTCAAACTTTGAAGCTCGTTAACTTTGGCAAATGATCACCAAATTTCTTAAACGAAGTGTCAAAGTAATCAGCTCCACGAGATCTTTGAGACGTCACAACAAATCATGATTGCATCTTGTTGCATTTCAATGAAAAATAGTACTTTCTGTGCTCAAACACACAACTTTTGTAACATTTCAAACTTCGAAGCTCGATAACTTCGGCAAACAAACTCCAAGTTTCTTAAACGAAGTGTCAAATTAATCAGCTCCACGAGATCTTTGAGACGTCACAACAAATCATGATTGCATCTTGTTGCATTTCCAAGAAAAATAGTACTTTATGTGCTCAAACACACAACTTTCGTAACATTTCAAATTTCGAAGATCGATAACTTCGACAAACAAACTTCAAGATTCTTAAACGAAGTGTCAAATTAATCAGCTCCAGGAGATCTTTGAGAAGTCACAACAAATCATGATTGCATCTTGTTGCATTTCAATGAAAAATAGTACTTTATGTGCTCAAACACACAACTTTTGTAACATTTCAAATTTCGAAGCTCGATAACTTCAGCAAACATACTCCAAGTTTCTTAAACGAGGTGTCAAATTAATCAGCTCGTCGAGATCTTTGAGAAGTCACAACAAATCATAATTGCATCTTGTTGCATTTCAATGAAAAATAGTACTTTATGTGCTCAAACACACAAGTTTTGTAACATTTCAAACTTCGAAGCTCGATAACTTCGGCAAACAAACTCCAAGTTTCTTAAACGAAGTGTCAAATTAATCAGCTCCACGAGATCTTTGAGACGTCACAACAAATCATGATTGCATCTTGTTGCATTTCCAAGAAAAATAGTACTTTATGTGCTCAAACACACAACTTTTGTAACATTTCAAACTTCGAATCTCGATAACTTCGGCAAACAAACTCCAAGTTTCTTAAACGAAGTGTCAAATTAATCAGCTCCACGAGATCTTTGAGACGTCACAACAAATCATGATTGCATCTTGTTGCATTTCCAAGAAAAATAGTACTTTATGTGCTCAAACACACAACTTTTGTAACATTTCAAACTTCGAAGCTCGATAACTTCGGCAAACAAACTCCAAGTTTCTTAAACGAAGTGTCAAATTAATCAGATCCACGAGATCTTTGAGACGTCACAACAAATCATGATTGCATCTTGTTGCATTTCAATGAAAAATAGTACTTTATGTGCTCAAACACACAACTTTTGTAACATTTCAAATTTCGAAGCTCGATAACTTCAGCAAACATACTCCAAGTTTCTTAAAAGAGGTGTCAAATTAATCAGCTCGTCGAGATCTTTGAGAAGTCACAACAAATCATAATTGCATCTTGTTGCATTTCCAAGAAAAATAGTACTTTATGTGCTCAAACACACAACTTTCGTAACATTTCAAATTTCGAAGATCGATAACTTCGACAAACAAACTTCAAGATTCTTAAACGAAGTGTCAAATTAATCAGCTCCAGGAGATCTTTGAGAAGTCACAACAAATCATGATTGCATCTTGTTGCATTTCAATGAAAAATAGTACTTTATGTGCTCAAACACACAACTTTTGTAACATTTCAAATTTCGAAGCTCGATAACTTCAGCAAACATACTCCAAGTTTCTTAAACGAGGTGTCAAATTAATCAGCTCGTCGAGATCTTTGAGAAGTCACAACAAATCATAATTGCATCTTGTTACATTTCAATGAAAAATAGTACTTTATGTGCTCAAACACACAAGTTTTGTAACATTTCAAACTTCGAAGCTCGATAACTTCGGCACACAAACTCCAAGTTTCTTAAACGAAGTGTCAAATTAATCAGCTCCACGAGATCTTTGAGACGTCACAACAAATCATGATTGCATCTTGTTGCATTTCCAAGAAAAATAGTACTTTATGTGCTCAAACACACAACTTTTGTAACATTTCAAACTTCGAAGCTCGATAACTTCAGCAAACATACTCCAAGTTTCTTAAACGACGTGTCAAATTAATCAGCTCCACGAGATCTTTGAGACGTCACAACAAATCATGATTGCATCTTGTTGCATTTCCAAGAAAAATAGTACTTTATGTGCTCAAACACACAACTTTCGTAACATTTCAAACTTTGAAGCTCGTTAACTTCGACAAATGATCACCAAATTTCTTAAACGAAGTGTCAAATTAATCAGCTCCACGAGATCTTGGAGACGTCACAACAAATCATGATTGCATCTTGTTGCATTTCCAAGAAAAATAGTACTTTCTGTGCTCAAACACACAACTTTTGTAACATTTCAAACTTCGAATCTCGATAACTTCGGCAAACAAACTCCAAGTTTCTTAAACGAAGTGTCAAATTAATCAGCTCCACGAGATTTTTGAGACGTCACCACAAATCATGATTGCATCTTGTTGCATTTCCAAGAAAAATAGTACTTTATGTGCTCAAACACACTACTTTCGTAACATTTCAAATTTCGAAGATCGATAACTTCGGCAAACAAACTTCAAGTTTCTTAAACGAAGTGTCAAATTAATCAGCTCCACGAGATCTTTGAGAAGTCACAACAAATCATAATTGCATCTTGTTGCATTTCCAAGAAAAATAGTACTTTATGTGCTCAAACACAGAACATTTGTAACATTTCATATTTCGTAGCTCGATAACTTCGGCAAACAAACTCCAAGTTTCTTAAACGAAGTGTCAAATTAATCAGCTCCACGAGATCTTTGAGACGTCACAACAAATCATGATTGCATCTTGTTGCATTTCCAAGAAAAATAGTACTTTATGTGCTCAAACACACAACTTTTGTAACATTTCAAACTTCGAAGCTCGATAACTTCGGCAAACAAACTCCAAGTTTCTTAAACGAAGTGTCAAATTAATCAGCTCCACGAGATCTTTGAGACGTCACAACAAATCATGATTGCATCTTGTTGCATTTCCAAGAAAAATAGTACTTTCTGTGCTCAAACACACAACTTTTGTAACATTTCAAATTTCGAAGCTCGATAACTTCAGCAAACATACTCCAAGTTTCTTAAACGAGGTGTCAAATTAATCAGCTCCACGAGATCTTTGAGACGTCACAACAAATCATGATTGCATCTTGTTGCATTTCCAAGAAAAATAGTACTTTCTGTGCTCAAACACACAACTTTTGTAACATTTCAAATTTCGAAGCTCGATAACTTCAGCAAACATACTCCAAGTTTCTTAAACGAGGTGTCAAATTAATCAGCTCCACGAGATCTTTGAGACGTCACAACAAATCATGATTGCATCTTGTTGCATTTCCAAGAAAAATAGTACTTTATGTGCTCAAACACACAACTTTCGTAACATTTCAAATTTTGAAGCTCGTTAACTTCGACAAATGATGACCAAATTTCTTAAACGAAGTGTCAAATTAATCAGCTCCACGAGATCTTTGAGACGTCACAACAAATCATGATTGCATCTTGTTGCATTTCAATGAAAAATAGTACTTTATGTGCTCAAACACACAACTTTCGTAACATTTCAAACTTCGAAGCTCGATATCTTCGACAAATGATCACCAAATTTCTTAAACGAAGTGTCAAATTAATCAGCTCAACGAGATCTTTGAGACGTCACAACAAATCATGATTGCATCTTGTTGCATTTCCAAGAAAAATACTACTTTGTGTGCTCAAACACACAACTTTTGTAACATTTCAAACTTCGAAGCTCGATAACTTCAGCAAAGAAACTCCAAATTTCTTAAACGAAGTGTCAAAGTAATCAGCTCGTCGAGATCTTTGAGACCTCACAACAAATCATGATTGCATCTTGTTGCATTTCCAAGAAAAATAGTACTTTGTGTGCTCAAACACACAACTATTGTAACATTTCAAACTTCGAAGCTCGATAACTTTTGCAAATGATCATCAAATTTCTTAAACGTAGTGTCAAATTAATCAGCTCCACGAGATCTTTGAGACGTCACAACAAATCATGGTTGCATCTTGTTGCATTTCCAAGAAAAATAGTACTTTGTGCTCAAACACACAACTTTTGTAACATTTCAAACTTCGAAGCTCGATAACATCGACAAATGATCACCAAATTTCTTAAACGATGTGTCAAATTAATCAGCTCGACGAGATCTTTGAGACGTCACAACACATCATGATTGCATCTTGTTGCATTTCCAAGAAAAATAGTACATTGTGCTCAAACACACAACTTTCGTAACATTTCAAACTTCGAAGCTCGATAACTTTGGCATATGATTACCAAATTTCATAAACGAAGTGTCAAATTAATCAGCTCCACGAGATCTTTGAGACGTCACAACAAATCCTGATTGCATCTTGTTGCATTTCCGAGAAAAATAGTACTTTGTGTGCTCAAACACACAACTTTTGTAACATTTCAAACTTCGAAGCTCGATAACTTCAGCAAAGAAACTCCAAATTTCATAAACGAAGTGTCAAAGTAATCAGCTCCACGAGATCTTTGAGACGTCACAACAAATCATGATTGCATCTTGTTGCATTTCAATGAAAAATAGTACTTTATGTGCTCAAACACACAACTTTTGTAACATTTCAAAGTTTGAAGCTCGTTAACTTCGACAAATGATCACCATATTTCTTAAACGATGTATCGATTTAATCAGCTCGACGAGATCTTGGAGACGTCACAACAAATCATGATTGCATCTTGTTGCATTTCCAAGAAAAATAGTACTTTGTGTGCTCAAACACACAACTATTGTAACATTTCAAACTTCGAAGCTCGATAACTTTTGCAAATGATCATCAAATTTCTTAAACGTAGTGTCAAATTAATCAGCTCCACGAGATCTTTGAGACGTCACAACAAATCATGGTTGCATCTTGTTGCATTTCCAAGAAAAATAGTACTTTGTGCTCAAACACACAACTTTTGTAACATTTCAAACTTCGAAGCTCGATAACATCGACAAATGATCACCAAATTTCTTAAACGATGTGTCAAATTAATCAGCTCGACGAGATCTTTGAGACGTCACAACACATCATGATTGCATCTTGTTGCATTTCCAAGAAAAATAGTACATTGTGCTCAAACACACAACTTTCGTAACATTTCAAACTTCGAAGCTCGTTAACTTTGGCATATGATTACCAAATTTCATAAACGAAGTGTCAAATTAATCAGCTCCACGAGATCTTTGAGACGTCACAACAAATCCTGATTGCATCTTGTTGCATTTCCGAGAAAAATAGTACTTTGTGTGCTCAAACACACAACTTTTGTAACATTTCAAACTTCGAAGCTCGATAACTTCAGCAAAGAAACTCCAAATTTCATAAACGAAGTGTCAAAGTAATCAGCTCCACGAGATCTTTGAGACGTCACAACAAATCATGATTGCATCTTGTTGCATTTCCAAGAAAAATAGTACTTTGTGTGCTCAAACACACAACTTTTGTAACATTTCAAAGTTTGAAGCTCGTTAACTTCGACAAATGATCACCATATTTCTTAAACGATGTATCGATTTAATCAGCTCGACGAGATCTTGGAGACGTCACAACAAATCATGATTGCATCTTGTTGCATTTCCAAGAAAAATAGTACTTTGTGTGCTCAAACACACAACTTTTGTAACATTTCAAACTTCGAATCTCGATAACTTCGGCAAACAAACTCCAAGTTTCTTAAACGAAGTGTCAAATTAATCAGCTCCACGAGATTTTTGAGACGTCACCACAAATCATGATTGCATCTTGTTGCATTTCCAAGAAAAATAGTACTTTATGTGCTCAAACACACTACTTTCGTAACATTTCAAATTTCGAAGATCGATAACTTCGGCAAACAAACTTCAAGTTTCTTAAACGAAGTGTCAAATTAATCAGCTCCACGAGATCTTTGAGAAGTCACAACAAATCATAATTGCATCTTGTTGCATTTCCAAGAAAAATAGTACTTTATGTGCTCAAACACAGAACATTTGTAACATTTCAAATTTCGTAGCTCGATAACTTCGGCAAACAAACTCCAAGTTTCTTAAACGAAGTGTCAAATTAATCAGCTCCACGAGATCTTTGAGACGTCACAACAAATCATGATTGCATCTTGTTGCATTTCCAAGAAAAATAGTACTTTATGTGCTCAAACACACAACTTTTGTAACATTTCAAACTTCGAAGCTCGATAACTTCGGCAAACAAACTCCAAGTTTCTTAAACGAAGTGTCAAATTAATCAGCTCCACGAGATCTTTGAGACGTCACAACAAATCATGATTGCATCTTGTTGCATTTCCAAGAAAAATAGTACTTTCTGTGCTCAAACACACAACTTTTGTAACATTTCAAATTTCGAAGCTCGATAACTTCAGCAAACATACTCCAAGTTTCTTAAACGAGGTGTCAAATTAATCAGCTCCACGAGATCTTTGAGACGTCACAACAAATCATGATTGCATCTTGTTGCATTTCCAAGAAAAATAGTACTTTCTGTGCTCAAACACACAACTTTTGTAACATTTCAAATTTCGAAGCTCGATAACTTCAGCAAACATACTCCAAGTTTCTTAAACGAGGTGTCAAATTAATCAGCTCCACGAGATCTTTGAGACGTCACAACAAATCATGATTGCATCTTGTTGCATTTCCAAGAAAAATAGTACTTTATGTGCTCAAACACACAACTTTCGTAACATTTCAAATTTTGAAGCTCGTTAACTTCGACAAATGATGACCAAATTTCTTAAACGAAGTGTCAAATTAATCAGCTCCACGAGATCTTTGAGACGTCACAACAAATCATGATTGCATCTTGTTGCATTTCAATGAAAAATAGTACTTTATGTGCTCAAACACACAACTTTCGTAACATTTCAAACTTCGAAGCTCGATAACTTCAGCAAAGAAACTCCAAATTTCTTAAACGAAGTGTCAAAGTAATCAGCTCGTCGAGATCTTTGAGACCTCACAACAAATCATGATTGCATCTTGTTGCATTTCCAAGAAAAATAGTACTTTGTGTGCTCAAACACACAACTATTGTAACATTTCAAACTTCGAAGCTCGATAACTTTTGCAAATGATCATCAAATTTCTTAAACGTAGTGTCAAATTAATCAGCTCCACGAGATCTTTGAGACGTCACAACAAATCATGGTTGCATCTTGTTGCATTTCCAAGAAAAATAGTACTTTGTGCTCAAACACACAACTTTTGTAACATTTCAAACTTCGAAGATCGATAACTTCGGCAAACAAAATTCAAGTTTCTTAAACGAAGTGTCAAATTAATCAGCTCCACGAGATCTTTGAGAAGTCACAACAAATCATAATTGCATCTTGTTGCATTTCCAAGAAAAATAGTACTTTATGTGCTCAAACACAGAACATTTGTAACATTTCAAATTTCGTAGCTCGATAACTTCGGCAAACAAACTCCAAGTTTCTTAAACGAAGTGTCAAATTAATCAGCTCCACGAGATCTTTGAGACGTCACAACAAATCATGATTGCATCTTGTTGCATTTCCAAGAAAAATAGTACTTTATGTGCTCAAACACACAACTTTTGTAACATTTCAAACTTCGAAGCTCGATAACTTCGGCAAACAAACTCCAAGTTTCTTAAACGAAGTGTCAAATTAATCAGCTCCACGAGATCTTTGAGACGTCACAACAAATCATGATTGCATCTTGTTGCATTTCCAAGAAAAATAGTACTTTATGTGCTCAAACACACTACTTTCGTAACATTTCAAATTTCGAAGATCGATAACTTCGGCAAACAAAATTCAAGTTTCTTAAACGAAGTGTCAAATTAATCAGCTCCACGAGATCTTTGAGAAGTCACAACAAATCATAATTGCATCTTGTTGCATTTCCAAGAAAAATAGTACTTTATGTGCTCAAACACAGAACATTTGTAACATTTCAAATTTCGTAGCTCGATAACTTCGGCAAACAAACTCCAAGTTTCTTAAACGAAGTGTCAAATTAATCAGCTCCACGAGATCTTTGAGACGTCACAACAAATCATGATTGCATCTTGTTGCATTTCCAAGAAAAATAGTACTTTATGTGCTCAAACACACAACTTTTGTAACATTTCAAACTTCGAAGCTCGATAACTTCGGCAAACAAACTCCAAGTTTCTTAAACGAAGTGTCAAATTAATCAGCTCCACGAGATCTTTGAGACGTCACAACAAATCATGATTGCATCTTGTTGCATTTCCAAGAAAAATAGTACTTTATGTGCTCAAACACACAACTTTTGTAACATTTCAAATTTCGAAGCTCGATAACTTCAGCAAACATACTCCAAGTTTCTTAAACGAGGTGTCAAATTAATCAGCTCCACGAGATCTTTGAGACGTCACAACAAATCATGATTGCATCTTGTTGCATTTCCAAGAAAAATAGTACTTTCTGTGCTCAAACACACAACTTTTGTAACATTTCAAACTTCGAAGCTCGATAACTTCGGCAAACAAACTCCAAGTTTCTTAAACGAGGTGTCAAATTAATCAGCTCCACGAGATCTTTGAGACGTCACAACAAATCATGATTGCATCTTGTTGCATTTCCAAGAAAAATAGTACTTTATGTGCTCAAACACACAACTTTCGTAACATTTCAAATTTTGAAGCTCGTTAACTTCGACAAATGATGACCAAATTTCTTAAACGAAGTGTCAAATTAATCAGCTCCACGAGATCTTTGAGACGTCACAACAAATCATGATTGCATCTTGTTGCATTTCAATGAAAAATAGTACTTTATGTGCTCAAACACACAACTTTCGTAACATTTCAAACTTCGAAGCTCGATAACTTCAGCAAAGAAACTCCAAATTTCTTAAACGAAGTGTCAAAGTAATCAGCTCGTCGAGATCTTTGAGACCTCACAACAAATCATGATTGCATCTTGTTGCATTTCCAAGAAAAATAGTACTTTGTGTGCTCAAACACACAACTATTGTAACATTTCAAACTTCGAAGCTCGATAACTTTTGCAAATGATCATCAAATTTCTTAAACGTAGTGTCAAATTAATCAGCTCCACGAGATCTTTGAGACGTCACAACAAATCATGGTTGCATCTTGTTGCATTTCCAAGAAAAATAGTACTTTGTGCTCAAACACACAACTTTTGTAACATTTCAAACTTCGAAGATCGATAACTTCGACAAATGATGACCAAATTTCTTAAACGAAGTGTCAAATTAATCAGCTCCACGAGATCTTTGAGACGTCACAACAAATCATGATTGCATCTTGTTGCATTTCAATGAAAAATAGTACTTTATGTGCTCAAACACACAACTTTCGTAACATTTCAAACTTCGAAGCTCGATAACTTCAGCAAAGAAACTCCAAATTTCTTAAACGAAGTGTCAAAGTAATCAGCTCGTCGAGATCTTTGAGACCTCACAACAAATCATGATTGCATCTTGTTGCATTTCCAAGAAAAATAGTACTTTGTGTGCTCAAACACACAACTATTGTAACATTTCAAACTTCGAAGCTCGATAACTTTTGCAAATGATCATCAAATTTCTTAAACGTAGTGTCAAATTAATCAGCTCCACGAGATCTTTGAGACGTCACAACAAATCATGGTTGCATCTTGTTGCATTTCCAAGAAAAATAGTACTTTGTGCTCAAACACACAACTTTTGTAACATTTCAAACTTCGAAGATCGATAACTTCGGCAAACAAAATTCAAGTTTCTTAAACGAAGTGTCAAATTAATCAGCTCCACGAGATCTTTGAGAAGTCACAACAAATCATAATTGCATCTTGTTGCATTTCCAAGAAAAATAGTACTTTATGTGCTCAAACACAGAACATTTGTAACATTTCAAATTTCGTAGCTCGATAACTTCGGCAAACAAACTCCAAGTTTCTTAAACGAAGTGTCAAATTAATCAGCTCCACGAGATCTTTGAGACGTCACAACAAATCATGATTGCATCTTGTTGCATTTCCAAGAAAAATAGTACTTTATGTGCTCAAACACACAACTTTTGTAACATTTCAAACTTCGAAGCTCGATAACTTCGGCAAACAAACTCCAAGTTTCTTAAACGAAGTGTCAAATTAATCAGCTCCACGAGATCTTTGAGACGTCACAACAAATCATGATTGCATCTTGTTGCATTTCCAAGAAAAATAGTACTTTATGTGCTCAAACACACTACTTTCGTAACATTTCAAATTTCGAAGATCGATAACTTCGGCAAACAAAATTCAAGTTTCTTAAACGAAGTGTCAAATTAATCAGCTCCACGAGATCTTTGAGAAGTCACAACAAATCATAATTGCATCTTGTTGCATTTCCAAGAAAAATAGTACTTTATGTGCTCAAACACAGAACATTTGTAACATTTCAAATTTCGTAGCTCGATAACTTCGGCAAACAAACTCCAAGTTTCTTAAACGAAGTGTCAAATTAATCAGCTCCACGAGATCTTTGAGACGTCACAACAAATCATGATTGCATCTTGTTGCATTTCCAAGAAAAATAGTACTTTATGTGCTCAAACACACAACTTTTGTAACATTTCAAACTTCGAAGCTCGATAACTTCGGCAAACAAACTCCAAGTTTCTTAAACGAAGTGTCAAATTAATCAGCTCCACGAGATCTTTGAGACGTCACAACAAATCATGATTGCATCTTGTTGCATTTCCAAGAAAAATAGTACTTTATGTGCTCAAACACACAACTTTTGTAACATTTCAAATTTCGAAGCTCGATAACTTCAGCAAACATACTCCAAGTTTCTTAAACGAGGTGTCAAATTAATCAGCTCCACGAGATCTTTGAGACGTCACAACAAATCATGATTGCATCTTGTTGCATTTCCAAGAAAAATAGTACTTTCTGTGCTCAAACACACAACTTTTGTAACATTTCAAACTTCGAAGCTCGATAACTTCGGCAAACAAACTCCAAGTTTCTTAAACGAGGTGTCAAATTAATCAGCTCCACGAGATCTTTGAGACGTCACAACAAATCATGATTGCATCTTGTTGCATTTCCAAGAAAAATAGTACTTTATGTGCTCAAACACACAACTTTCGTAACATTTCAAATTTTGAAGCTCGTTAACTTCGACAAATGATGACCAAATTTCTTAAACGAAGTGTCAAATTAATCAGCTCCACGAGATCTTTGAGACGTCACAACAAATCATGATTGCATCTTGTTGCATTTCAATGAAAAATAGTACTTTATGTGCTCAAACACACAACTTTCGTAACATTTCAAACTTCGAAGCTCGATAACTTCAGCAAAGAAACTCCAAATTTCTTAAACGAAGTGTCAAAGTAATCAGCTCGTCGAGATCTTTGAGACCTCACAACAAATCATGATTGCATCTTGTTGCATTTCCAAGAAAAATAGTACTTTGTGTGCTCAAACACACAACTATTGTAACATTTCAAACTTCGAAGCTCGATAACTTTTGCAAATGATCATCAAATTTCTTAAACGTAGTGTCAAATTAATCAGCTCCACGAGATCTTTGAGACGTCACAACAAATCATGGTTGCATCTTGTTGCATTTCCAAGAAAAATAGTACTTTGTGCTCAAACACACAACTTTTGTAACATTTCAAACTTCGAAGATCGATAACTTCGACAAATGATGACCAAATTTCTTAAACGAAGTGTCAAATTAATCAGCTCCACGAGATCTTTGAGACGTCACAACAAATCATGATTGCATCTTGTTGCATTTCAATGAAAAATAGTACTTTATGTGCTCAAACACACAACTTTCGTAACATTTCAAACTTCGAAGCTCGATAACTTCAGCAAAGAAACTCCAAATTTCTTAAACGAAGTGTCAAAGTAATCAGCTCGTCGAGATCTTTGAGACCTCACAACAAATCATGATTGCATCTTGTTGCATTTCCAAGAAAAATAGTACTTTGTGTGCTCAAACACACAACTATTGTAACATTTCAAACTTCGAAGCTCGATAACTTTTGCAAATGATCATCAAATTTCTTAAACGTAGTGTCAAATTAATCAGCTCCACGAGATCTTTGAGACGTCACAACAAATCATGGTTGCATCTTGTTGCATTTCCAAGAAAAATAGTACTTTGTGCTCAAACACACAACTTTTGTAACATTTCAAACTTCGAAGATCGATAACTTCGGCAAACAAAATTCAAGTTTCTTAAACGAAGTGTCAAATTAATCAGCTCCACGAGATCTTTGAGAAGTCACAACAAATCATAATTGCATCTTGTTGCATTTCCAAGAAAAATAGTACTTTATGTGCTCAAACACAGAACATTTGTAACATTTCAAATTTCGTAGCTCGATAACTTCGGCAAACAAACTCCAAGTTTCTTAAACGAAGTGTCAAATTAATCAGCTCCACGAGATCTTTGAGACGTCACAACAAATCATGATTGCATCTTGTTGCATTTCCAAGAAAAATAGTACTTTATGTGCTCAAACACACAACTTTTGTAACATTTCAAACTTCGAAGCTCGATAACTTCGGCAAACAAACTCCAAGTTTCTTAAACGAAGTGTCAAATTAATCAGCTCCACGAGATCTTTGAGACGTCACAACAAATCATGATTGCATCTTGTTGCATTTCCAAGAAAAATAGTACTTTATGTGCTCAAACACACTACTTTCGTAACATTTCAAATTTCGAAGATCGATAACTTCGGCAAACAAAATTCAAGTTTCTTAAACGAAGTGTCAAATTAATCAGCTCCACGAGATCTTTGAGAAGTCACAACAAATCATAATTGCATCTTGTTGCATTTCCAAGAAAAATAGTACTTTATGTGCTCAAACACAGAACATTTGTAACATTTCAAATTTCGTAGCTCGATAACTTCGGCAAACAAACTCCAAGTTTCTTAAACGAAGTGTCAAATTAATCAGCTCCACGAGATCTTTGAGACGTCACAACAAATCATGATTGCATCTTGTTGCATTTCCAAGAAAAATAGTACTTTATGTGCTCAAACACACAACTTTTGTAACATTTCAAACTTCGAAGCTCGATAACTTCGGCAAACAAACTCCAAGTTTCTTAAACGAAGTGTCAAATTAATCAGCTCCACGAGATCTTTGAGACGTCACAACAAATCATGATTGCATCTTGTTGCATTTCCAAGAAAAATAGTACTTTATGTGCTCAAACACACAACTTTTGTAACATTTCAAATTTCGAAGCTCGATAACTTCAGCAAACATACTCCAAGTTTCTTAAACGAGGTGTCAAATTAATCAGCTCCACGAGATCTTTGAGACGTCACAACAAATCATGATTGCATCTTGTTGCATTTCCAAGAAAAATAGTACTTTCTGTGCTCAAACACACAACTTTTGTAACATTTCAAACTTCGAAGCTCGATAACTTCGGCAAACAAACTCCAAGTTTCTTAAACGAGGTGTCAAATTAATCAGCTCCACGAGATCTTTGAGACGTCACAACAAATCATGATTGCATCTTGTTGCATTTCCAAGAAAAATAGTACTTTATGTGCTCAAACACACAACTTTCGTAACATTTCAAATTTTGAAGCTCGTTAACTTCGACAAATGATGACCAAATTTCTTAAACGAAGTGTCAAATTAATCAGCTCCACGAGATCTTTGAGACGTCACAACAAATCATGATTGCATCTTGTTGCATTTCAATGAAAAATAGTACTTTATGTGCTCAAACACACAACTTTCGTAACATTTCAAACTTCGAAGCTCGATAACTTCAGCAAAGAAACTCCAAATTTCTTAAACGAAGTGTCAAAGTAATCAGCTCGTCGAGATCTTTGAGACCTCACAACAAATCATGATTGCATCTTGTTGCATTTCCAAGAAAAATAGTACTTTGTGTGCTCAAACACACAACTATTGTAACATTTCAAACTTCGAAGCTCGATAACTTTTGCAAATGATCATCAAATTTCTTAAACGTAGTGTCAAATTAATCAGCTCCACGAGATCTTTGAGACGTCACAACAAATCATGGTTGCATCTTGTTGCATTTCCAAGAAAAATAGTACTTTGTGCTCAAACACACAACTTTTGTAACATTTCAAACTTCGAAGATCGATAACTTCGGCAAACAAAATTCAAGTTTCTTAAACGAAGTGTCAAATTAATCAGCTCCACGAGATCTTTGAGAAGTCACAACAAATCATAATTGCATCTTGTTGCATTTCCAAGAAAAATAGTACTTTATGTGCTCAAACACAGAACATTTGTAACATTTCAAATTTCGTAGCTCGATAACTTCGGCAAACAAACTCCAAGTTTCTTAAACGAAGTGTCAAATTAATCAGCTCCACGAGATCTTTGAGACGTCACAACAAATCATGATTGCATCTTGTTGCATTTCCAAGAAAAATAGTACTTTATGTGCTCAAACACACAACTTTTGTAACATTTCAAACTTCGAAGCTCGATAACTTCGGCAAACAAACTCCAAGTTTCTTAAACGAAGTGTCAAATTAATCAGCTCCACGAGATCTTTGAGACGTCACAACAAATCATGATTGCATCTTGTTGCATTTCCAAGAAAAATAGTACTTTATGTGCTCAAACACACTACTTTCGTAACATTTCAAATTTCGAAGATCGATAACTTCGGCAAACAAAATTCAAGTTTCTTAAACGAAGTGTCAAATTAATCAGCTCCACGAGATCTTTGAGAAGTCACAACAAATCATAATTGCATCTTGTTGCATTTCCAAGAAAAATAGTACTTTATGTGCTCAAACACAGAACATTTGTAACATTTCAAATTTCGTAGCTCGATAACTTCGGCAAACAAACTCCAAGTTTCTTAAACGAAGTGTCAAATTAATCAGCTCCACGAGATCTTTGAGACGTCACAACAAATCATGATTGCATCTTGTTGCATTTCCAAGAAAAATAGTACTTTATGTGCTCAAACACACAACTTTTGTAACATTTCAAACTTCGAAGCTCGATAACTTCGGCAAACAAACTCCAAGTTTCTTAAACGAAGTGTCAAATTAATCAGCTCCACGAGATCTTTGAGACGTCACAACAAATCATGATTGCATCTTGTTGCATTTCCAAGAAAAATAGTACTTTATGTGCTCAAACACACAACTTTTGTAACATTTCAAATTTCGAAGCTCGATAACTTCAGCAAACATACTCCAAGTTTCTTAAACGAGGTGTCAAATTAATCAGCTCCACGAGATCTTTGAGACGTCACAACAAATCATGATTGCATCTTGTTGCATTTCCAAGAAAAATAGTACTTTCTGTGCTCAAACACACAACTTTTGTAACATTTCAAATTTCGAAGCTCGATAACTTCAGCAAACATACTCCAAGTTTCTTAAACGAGGTGTCAAATTAATCAGCTCCACGAGATCTTTGAGACGTCACAACAAATCATGATTGCATCTTGTTGCATTTCCAAGAAAAATAGTACTTTATGTGCTCAAACACACAACTTTCGTAACATTTCAAATTTTGAAGCTCGTTAACTTCGACAAATGATGACCAAATTTCTTAAACGAAGTGTCAAATTAATCAGCTCCACGAGATCTTTGAGACGTCACAACAAATCATGATTGCATCTTGTTGCATTTCAATGAAAAATAGTACTTTATGTGCTCAAACACACAACTTTCGTAACATTTCAAACTTCGAAGCTCGATATCTTCGACAAATGATCACCAAATTTCTTAAACGAAGTGTCAAATTAATCAGCTCCACGAGATCTTTGAGACGTCACAACAAATCATGATTGCATCTTGTTGCATTTCAATGAAAAATAGTACTTTATGTGCTCAAACACACAACTTTTGTAACATTTCAAATTTCGAAGCTCGATAACTTCAGCAAACATACTCCAAGTTTCTTAAACGAGGTGTCAAATTAATCAGCTCGTCGAGATCTTTGAGAAGTCACAACAAATCATGATTGCATCTTGTTGCATTTCCAAGAAAAATAGTACTTTATGTGCTCAAACACACAACTTTCGTAACATTTCAAATTTCGAAGATCGATAACTTCGGCAAATGATCACCAAATTTATTAAACGAAGTGTCAAATTAATCAGCTCCACGAGATCTTTGAGACGTCACAACAAATCATGATTGCATCTTGTTGCATTTCCAAGAAAAATAGTACTTTCTGTGCTCAAACACACAACTTTTGTAACATTTCAAACTTCGAATCTCGATAACTTCGGCAAACAAACTCCAAGTTTCTTAAACGAAGTGTCAAATTAATCAGCTCCACGAGATTTTTGAGACGTCACCACAAATCATGATTGCATCTTGTTGCATTTCCAAGAAAAATAGTACTTTATGTGCTCAAACACAGAACATTTGTAACATTTCAAATTTCGTAGCTCGATAACTTCGGCAAACAAACTTCAAGTTTCTTAAACGATGTGTCAAATTAATCAGGTCGTCGAGATCTTTGAGACGTCACAACAAATCATGATTGCATCTTGTTGCATTTCCAAGAAAAATAGTACTTTATGTGCTCAAACACACAACTTTCGTAACATTTCAAACTTTGAAGCTCGATATCTTCGACAAATGATCACCAAATTTCTTAAACGAAGTGTCAAATTAATCAGCTCCACGAGATCTTTGAGACGTCACCACAAATCATGATTGCATCTTGTTGCATTTCCAAGAAAAATAGTACTTGGTGTGCTCAAACACACAACTTTTGTAACATTTCAAACTTTGAAGCTCGTTAACTTTGGCAAATGATCACCAAATTTCTTAAACGAAGTGTCAAAGTAATCAGCTCCACGAGATCTTTGAGACGTCACAACAAATCATGATTGCATCTTGTTGCATTTCCAAGAAAAATAGTACTTTGTGTGCTCAAACACACAACTTTTGTAACATTTCAAACTTCGAAGCTCGATAACTTCAGCAAAGAAACTCCAAATTTCTTAAACGAAGTGTCAAAGTAATCAGCTCGTCGAGATCTTTGAGACCTCACAACAAATCATGATTGCATCTTGTTGCATTTCCAAGAAAAATAGTACTTTGTGTGCTCAAACACACAACTATTGTAACATTTCAAACTTCGAAGCTCGATAACTTTTGCAAATGATCATCAAATTTCTTAAACGTAGTGTCAAATTAATCAGCTCCACGAGATCTTTGAGACGTCACAACAAATCATGGTTGCATCTTGTTGCATTTCCAAGAAAAATAGTACTTTGTGCTCAAACACACAACTTTTGTAACATTTCAAACTTCGAAGCTCGATAACATCGACAAATGATCACCAAATTTCTTAAACGATGTGTCAAATTAATCAGCTCGACGAGATCTTTGAGACGTCACAACACATCATGATTGCATCTTGTTGCATTTCCAAGAAAAATAGTACATTGTGCTCAAACACACAACTTTCGTAACATTTCAAACTTCGAAGCTCGATAACTTTGGCATATGATTACCAAATTTCATAAACGAAGTGTCAAATTAATCAGCTCCACGAGATCTTTGAGACGTCACAACAAATCCTGATTGCATCTTGTTGCATTTCCGAGAAAAATAGTACTTTGTGTGCTCAAACACACAACTTTTGTAACATTTCAAACTTCGAAGCTCGATAACTTCAGCAAAGAAACTCCAAATTTCATAAACGAAGTGTCAAAGTAATCAGCTCCACGAGATCTTTGAGACGTCACAACAAATCATGATTGCATCTTGTTGCATTTCCAAGAAAAATAGTACTTTGTCTGCTCAAACACACAACTTTTGTAACATTTCAAAGTTTGAAGCTCGTTAACTTCGACAAATGATCACCATATTTCTTAAACGATGTATCGATTTAATCAGCTCGACGAGATCTTGGAGACGTCACAACAAATCATCATTGCATCTTGTTGCATTTCCAAGAAAAATAGTACTTTGTGTGCTCAAACACACAACTATTGTAACATTTCAAACTTCGAAGCTCGATAACTTTTGCAAATGATCATCAAATTTCTTAAACGTAGTGTCAAATTAATCAGCTCCACGAGATCTTTGAGACGTCACAACAAATCATGGTTGCATCTTGTTGCATTTCCAAGAAAAATAGTACTTTGTGCTCAAACACACAACTTTTGTAACATTTCAAACTTCGAAGCTCGATAACATCGACAAATGATCACCAAATTTCTTAAACGATGTGTCAAAGTAATCAGCTCCACGAGATCTTTGAGACGTCACAACAAATCATGATTGCATCTTGTTGCATTTCCAAGAAAAATAGTACTTTGTGTGCTCAAACACACAACTTTTGTAACATTTCAAACTTCGAAGCTCGATAACTTCAGCAAAGAAACTCCAAATTTCTTAAACGAAGTGTCAAAGTAATCAGCTCGTCGAGATCTTTGAGACCTCACAACAAATCATGATTGCATCTTGTTGCATTTCCAAGAAAAATAGTACTTTGTGTGCTCAAACACACAACTTTTGTAACATTTCAAACTTCGAAGCTCGATAACTTCAGCAAAGAAACTCCAAATTTCATAAACGAAGTGTCAAAGTAATCAGCTCCACGAGATCTTTGAGACGTCACAACAAATCATGATTGCATCTTGTTGCATTTCCAAGAAAAATAGTACTTTGTGTGCTCAAACACACAACTTTTGTAACATTTCAAAGTTTGAAGCTCGTTAACTTCGACAAATGATCACCATATTTCTTAAACGATGTATCGATTTAATCAGCTCGACGAGATCTTGGAGACGTCACAACAAATCATCATTGCATCTTGTTGCATTTCCAAGAAAAATAGTACTTTGTGTGCTCAAACACACAACTATTGTAACATTTCAAACTTCGAAGCTCGATAACTTTTGCAAATGATCATCAAATTTCTTAAACGTAGTGTCAAATTAATCAGCTCCACGAGATCTTTGAGACGTCACAACAAATCATGGTTGCATCTTGTTGCATTTCCAAGAAAAATAGTACTTTGTGCTCAAACACACAACTTTTGTAACATTTCAAACTTCGAAGCTCGATAACATCGACAAATGATCACCAAATTTCTTAAACGATGTGTCAAATTAATCAGCTCGACGAGATCTTTGAGACGTCACAACACATCATGATTGCATCTTGTTGCATTTCCAAGAAAAATAGTACATTGTGCTCAAACACACAACTTTCGTAACATTTCAAACTTCGAAGCTCGATAACTTTGGCATATGATTACCAAATTTCATAAACGAAGTGTCAAATTAATCAGCTCCACGAGATCTTTGAGACGTCACAACAAATCCTGATTGCATCTTGTTGCATTTCCGAGAAAAATAGTACTTTGTGTGCTCAAACACACAACTTTTGTAACATTTCAAACTTCGAAGCTCGATAACTTCAGCAAAGAAACTCCAAATTTCATAAACGAAGTGTCAAAGTAATCAGCTCCACGAGATCTTTGAGACGTCACAACAAATCATGATTGCATCTTGTTGCATTTCCAAGAAAAATAGTACTTTGTGTGCTCAAACACACAACTTTTGTAACATTTCAAAGTTTGAAGCTCGTTAACTTCGACAAATGATCACCATATTTCTTAAACGATGTATCGATTTAATCAGCTCGACGAGATCTTGGAGACGTCACAACAAATCATCATTGCATCTTGTTGCATTTCCAAGAAAAATAGTACTTTGTGTGCTCAAACACACAACTATTGTAACATTTCAAACTTCGAAGCTCGATAACTTTTGCAAATGATCATCAAATTTCTTAAACGTAGTGTCAAATTAATCAGCTCCACGAGATCTTTGAGACGTCACAACAAATCATGGTTGCATCTTGTTGCATTTCCAAGAAAAATAGTACTTTGTGCTCAAACACACAACTTTTGTAACATTTCAAACTTCGAAGCTCGATAACATCGACAAATGATCACCAAATTTCTTAAACGATGTGTCAAATTAATCAGCTCGACGAGATCTTTGAGACGTCACAACACATCATGATTGCATCTTGTTGCATTTCCAAGAAAAATAGTACATTGTGCTCAAACACACAACTTTCGTAACATTTCAAACTTCGAAGCTCGATAACTTTGGCATATGATTACCAAATTTCATAAACGAAGTGTCAAATTAATCAGCTCCACGAGATCTTTGAGACGTCACAACAAATCCTGATTGCATCTTGTTGCATTTCCGAGAAAAATAGTACTTTGTGTGCTCAAACACACAACTTTTGTAACATTTCAAACTTCGAAGCTCGATAACTTCAGCAAAGAAACTCCAAATTTCTTAAACGAAGTGTCAAAGTAATCAGCTCCACGAGATCTTTGAGACGTCACAACAAATCATGATTGCATCTTGTTGCATTTCCAAGAAAAATAGTACTTTGTGTGCTCAAACACACAACTTTTGTAACATTTCAAAGTTTGAAGCTCATTAACTTCGACAAATGATCACCATATTTCTTAAACGATGTATCGATTTAATCAGCTCGACGAGATCTTGGAGACGTCACAACAAATCATGATTGCATCTTGTTGCATTGCCAAGAAAAATAGTACTTTGTGTGCTCAAACACACAACTTTTGTAACATTTCAAACTTTGAAGCTCGTTAACTTCGACAAATGATCACCATATTTCTTAAACGATGTATCAAATTAATCAGCTCCACGAGACCTTTGAGACGTCACAACAAATCATGATTGCATCTTGTTGCATTTCCAAGAAAAATAGTACTTTATGTGCTCAAACACACTACTTTCGTAACATTTCAAATTTCGAAGATCGATAACTTCGGCAAACAAACTTCAAGTTTCTTAAACGAAGTGTCAAATTAATCAGCTCCACGAGATTTTTGAGACGTCACCACAAATCATGATTGCATCTTGTTGCATTTCCAAGAAAAATAGTACTTTATGTGCTCAAACACACTACTTTCGTAACATTTCAAATTTCGAAGATCGATAACTTCGGCAAACAAACTTCAAGTTTCTTAAACGAAGTGTCAAATTAATCAGCTCCACGAGATTTTTGAGACGTCACCACAAATCATGATTGCATCTTGTTGCATTTCCAAGAAAAATAGTACTTTATGTGCTCAAACACACTACTTTCGTAACATTTCAAATTTCGAAGATCGATAACTTCGGCAAACAAACTTCAAGTTTCTTAAACGAAGTGTCAAATTAATCAGCTCCACGAGATCTTTGAGAAGTCACAACAAATCATAATTGCATCTTGTTGCATTTCCAAGAAAAATAGTACTTTATGTGCTCAAACACAGAACATTTGTAACATTTCAAATTTCGTAGCTCGATAACTTCGGCAAACAAACTCCAAGTTTCTTAAACGAAGTGTCAAATTAATCAGCTCCACGAGATCTTTGAGACGTCACAACAAATCATGATTGCATCTTGTTGCATTTCCAAGAAAAATAGTACTTTATGTGCTCAAACACACAACTTTTGTAACATTTCAAACTTCGAAGCTCGATAACTTCGGCAAACAAACTCCAAGTTTCTTAAACGAAGTGTCAAATTAATCAGCTCCACGAGATCTTTGAGACGTCACAACAAATCATGATTGCATCTTGTTGCATTTCCAAGAAAAATAGTACTTTCTGTGCTCAAACACACAACTTTTGTAACATTTCAAATTTCGAAGCTCGATAACTTCAGCAAACATACTCCAAGTTTCTTAAACGAGGTGTCAAATTAATCAGCTCCACGAGATCTTTGAGACGTCACAACAAATCATGATTGCATCTTGTTGCATTTCCAAGAAAAATAGTACTTTATGTGCTCAAACACACAACTTTCGTAACATTTCAAATTTTGAAGCTCGTTAACTTCGACAAATGATGACCAAATTTCTTAAACGAAGTGTCAAATTAATCAGCTCCACGAGATCTTTGAGACATCACAACAAATCATGATTGCATCTTGTTGCATTTCAATGAAAAATAGTACTTTATGTGCTCAAACACACAACTTTTGTAACATTTCAAATTTCGAAGCTCGATAACTTCAGCAAACATACTCCAAGTTTCTTAAACGAGGTGTCAAATTAATCAGCTCGTCGAGATCTTTGAGAAGTCACAACAAATCATGATTGCATCTTGTTGCATTTCCAAGAAAAATAGTACTTTATGTGCTCAAACACACAACTTTCGTAACATTTCAAATTTCGAAGATCGATAACTTCGGCAAATGATCACCAAATTTATTAAACGAAGTGTCAAATTAATCAGCTCCACGAGATCTTTGAGACGTCACAACAAATCATGATTGCATCTTGTTGCATTTCCAAGAAAAATAGTACTTTCTGTGCTCAAACACACAACTTTTGTAACATTTCAAACTTCGAATCTCGATAACTTCGGCAAACAAACTCCAAGTTTCTTAAACGAAGTGTCAAATTAATCAGCTCCACGAGATTTTTGAGACGTCACCACAAATCATGATTGCATCTTGTTGCATTTCCAAGAAAAATAGTACTTTATGTGCTCAAACACACAACTTTCGTAACATTTCAAACTTTGAAGCTCGATATCTTCGACAAATGATCACCAAATTTCTTAAACGAAGTGTCAAATTAATCAGCTCCACGAGATCTTTGAGACGTCACCACAAATCATGATTGCATCTTGTTGCATTTCCAAGAAAAATAGTACTTGGTGTGCTCAAACACACAACTTTTGTAACATTTCAAACTTTGAAGCTCGTTAACTTTGGCAAATGATCACCAAATTTCTTAAACGAAGTGTCAAAGTAATCAGCTCCACGAGATCTTTGAGATGTCACAACAAATCATGATTGCATCTTATTGCATTTCCAAGAAAAATAGTACTTTGTGTGCTCAAACACACAACTTTTGTAACATTTCAAACTTCGAAGCTCGATAACTTCAGCAAAGAAACTCCAAATTTCTTAAACGAAGTGTCAAAGTAATCAGCTCGTCGAGATCTTTGAGACCTCACAACAAATCATGATTGCATCTTGTTGCATTTCCAAGAAAAATAGTACTTTGTGTGCTCAAACACACAACTATTGTAACATTTCAAACTTCGAAGCTCGATAACTTTTGCAAATGATCATCAAATTTCTTAAACGTAGTGTCAAATTAATCAGCTCCACGAGATCTTTGAGACGTCACAACAAATCATGGTTGCATCTTGTTGCATTTCCAAGAAAAATAGTACTTTGTGCTCAAACACACAACTTTCGTAACATTTCAAACTTCGAAGCTCGATAACTTTGGCATATGATTACCAAATTTCATAAACGAAGTGTCAAATTAATCAGCTCCACGAGATCTTTGAGAAGTCACAACAAATCCTGATTGCATCTTGTTGCATTTCCGAGAAAAATAGTACTTTGTGTACTCAAACACACAACTTTTGTAACATTTCAAACTTCGAAGCTCGATAACTTCAGCAAAGAAACTCCAAATTTCATAAACGAAGTGTCAAAGTAATCAGCTCCACGAGATCTTTGAGACGTCACAACAAATCATGATTGCATCTTGTTGCATTTCCAAGAAAAATAGTACTTTGTGTGCTCAAACACACAACTTTTGTAACATTTCAAAGTTTGAAGCTCGTTAACTTCGACAAATGATCACCATATTTCTTAAACGATGTATCGATTTAATCAGCTCGACGAGATCTTGGAGACGTCACAACAAATCATCATTGCATCTTGTTGCATTTCCAAGAAAAATAGTACTTTGTGTGCTCAAACACACAACTATTGTAACATTTCAAACTTCGAAGCTCGATAACTTTTGCAAATGATCATCAAATTTCTTAAACGTAGTGTCAAATTAATCAGCTCCACGAGATCTTTGAGACGTCACAACAAATCATGGTTGCATCTTGTTGCATTTCCAAGAAAATAGTACTTTGTGCTCAAACACACAACTTTTGTAACATTTCAAACTTCGAAGCTCGATAACATCGACAAATGATCACCAAATTTCTTAAACGATGTGTCAAATTAATCAGCTCGACGAGATCTTTGAGACGTCACAACACATCATGATTGCATCTTGTTGCATTTCCAAGAAAAATAGTACATTGTGCTCAAACACACATCTTTCGTAACATTTCAAACTTCGAAGCTCGATAACTTTGGCATATGATTACCAAATTTCATAAACGAAGTGTCAAATTAATCAGCTCCACGAGATCTTTGAGACGTCACAACAAATCCTGATTGCATCTTGTTGCATTTCCGAGAAAAATAGTACTTTGTGTGCTCAAACACACAACTTTTGTAACATTTCAAACTTCGAAGCTCGATAACTTCAGCAAAGAAACTCCAAATTTCTTAAACGAAGTGTCAAAGTAATCAGCTCCACGAGATCTTTGAGACGTCACAACAAATCATGATTGCATCTTGTTGCATTTCCAAGAAAAATAGTACTTTGTGTGCTCAAACACACAACTTTTGTAACATTTCAAAGTTTGAAGCTCATTAACTTCGACAAATGATCACCATATTTCTTAAACGATGTATCGATTTAATCAGCTCGACGAGATCTTGGAGACGTCACAACAAATCATGATTGCATCTTGTTGCATTTCCAAGAAAAATAGTACTTTGTGTGCTCAAACACACAACTTTTGTAACATTTCAAAGTTTGAAGCTCGTTAACTTCGACAAATGATCACCATATTTCTTAAACGATGTATCAAATTAATCAGCTCCACGAGACCTTTGAGACGTCACAACAAATCATGATTGCATCTTGTTGCATTTCCAAGAAAAATAGTACTTTGTGTGCTCAAACACACAACTATTGTAACATGTCAAACTTCGATGCTCGATATCTTCGGCAAACAAACTCCAAGTTTCTTAAACGAAGTGTCAAATTAATCAGCTCCACGAGATCTTTGAGACGTGACAACAAATCATGATTGCATCTTGTTGCATTTCCAAGAAAAATAGTACTTTGTGTGCTCAAACACACAACTATTTAACATTTCAAACTTCGAAGCTCGATAACTTCGGCAAATGATCACCAAATTTCTTAAACGAAGTGTCAAATTAATCACCTCCACGAGATTTTTGAGACGTCATCACAAATCATGATTGCATCTTGTTGCATTTCCAAGAAAAATAGTACTTTGTGTGCTCAAACACACAACTTTTGTAACATTTCAAACTTCGAAGCTCGATAACTTCAGCAAACATACTCCAAGTTTCTTAAACGACGTGTCAAATTAATCAGCTCCACGAGATCTTTGAGACGTCACAACAAATCATGATTGCATCTTGTTGCATTTCCAAGAAAAATAGTACTTTATGTGCTCAAACACACAACTTTCGTAACATTTCAAATTTCGAAGATCGATAACTTCGGCAAATGATCACCAAATTTCTTAAACGAAGTGTCAAATTAATCAGCTCCACGAGATCTTTGAGACGTCACAACAAATCATGATTGCATCTTGTTGCATTTCCAAGAAAAATAGTACTTTATGTGCTCAAACACACAACTTTTGTAACATTTCAAACTTCGAAGCTCGATAACTTCAGCAAACATACTCCAAGTTTCTTAAACGACGTGTCAAATTAATCAGCTCCACGAGATCTTTGAGACGTCACAACAAATCATGATTGCATCTTGTTGCATTTCCAAGAAAAATAGTACTTTATGTGCTCAAACACACAACTTTCGTAACATTTCAAATTTCGATAGATCGATAACTTCGGCAAATGATCACCAAATTTCTTAAACGAAGTGTCAAATTAATCAGCTCCACGAGATCTTTGAGACGTCACAACAAATCATGATTGCATCTTGTTGCATTTCCAAGAAAAATAGTACTTTATGTGCTCAAACACACAACTTTCGTAACATTTCAAATTTTGAAGCTCGTTAACTTCGACAAACATACTCCAAGTTTCTTAAACGAGGTGTCAAATTAATCAGCTCGTCGAGATCTTTGAGAAGTCACAACAAATCATAATTGCATCTTGTTGCATTTCCAAGAAAAATAGTACTTTATGTGCTCAAACACAGAACATTTGTAACATTTCAAATTTCGAAGATCGATAACTTCGGCAAATGATCACCAAATTTCTTAAACGAAGTGTCAAATTAATCAGCTCCACGAGATCTTTGAGACGTCACAACAAATCATGATTGCATCTTGTTGCATTTCCAAGAAAAATAGTACTTTGTGTGCTCAAACACACAACTATTGTAACATTTCAAACTTCGAAGCTCGATAACTTTTGCAAATGATCATCAAATTTCTTAAACGTAGTGTCAAATTAATCAGCTCCACGAGATCTTTGAGACGTCACAACAAATCATGGTTGCATCTTGTTGCATTTCCAAGAAAAATAGTACTTTGTGCTCAAACACACAACTTTTGTAACATTTCAAACTTCGAAGCTCGATAACATCGACAAATGATCACCAAATTTCTTAAACGATGTGTCAAATTAATCAGCTCGACGAGATCTTTGAGACGTCACAACAAATCATGATTGCATCTTGTTGCATTTCCAAGAAAAATAGTACATTGTGCTCAAACACACAACTTTCGTAACATTTCAAACTTCGAAGCTCGATAACTTTGGCATATGATTACCAAATTTCATAAACGAAGTGTCAAATTAATCAGCTCCACGAGATCTTTGAGACGTCACAACAAATCCTGATTGCATCTTGTTGCATTTCCGAGAAAAATAGTACTTTGTGTGCTCAAACACACAACTTTTGTAACATTTCAAACTTCGAAGCTCGATAACTTCAGCAAAGAAACTCCAAATTTCATAAACGAAGTGTCAAAGTAATCAGCTCCACGAGATCTTTGAGACGTCACAACAAATCATGATTGCATCTTGTTGCATTTCCAAGAAAAATAGTACTTTGTGTGCTCAAACACACAACTTTTGTAACATTTCAAACTTTGAAGCTCGATATCTTCGACAAACATACTCCAAGTTTCTTAAACGAGGTGTCAAATTAATCAGCTCCACGAGATCTTTGAGACGTCACAACAAATCATGATTGCATCTTGTTGCATTTCCAAGAAAAATAGTACTTTCTGTGCTCAAACACACAACTTTTGTAACATTTCAAATTTCGAATCTCGATAACTTCGGCAAACAAACTCCAAGTTTCTTAAAGGAAGTGTCAAATTAATCAGCTCCACGAGATCTTTGAGACGTCACAACAAATCATGATTGCATCTTGTTGCATTTCCAAGAAAAATAGTACTTTATGTGCTCAAACACACAACTTTTGTAACATTTCAAACTTCGAAGCTCGATAACTTCGGCAAACAAACTCCAAGTTTCTTAAACGAAGTGTCAAATTAATCAGCTTCACGAGATCTTTGAGACGTCACAACAAATCATGATTGCATCTTGTTGCATTTCCAAGAAAAATAGTACTTTATGTGCTCAAACACACAACTTTCGTAACATTTCAAATTTTGAAGCTCGTTAACTTCGACAAACATACTCCAAGTTTCTTAAACGAGGTGTCAAATTAATCAGCTCGTCGAGATCTTTGAGAAGTCACAACAAATCATAATTGCATCTTGTTGCATTTCCAAGAAAAATAGTACTTTCTGTGCTCAAACACACTACTTTCGTAACATTTCAAATTTCGAAGATCGATAACTTCGGCAAACAAACTTCAAGTTTCTTAAACGAAGTGTCAAATTAATCAGCTCCACGAGATCTTTGAGAAGTCACAACAAATCATAATTGCATCTTGTCGCATTTCCAAGAAAAATAGTACTTTATGTGCTCAAACACAGAACATTTGTAACATTTCAAATTTCGTAGCTCGATAACTTCGGCAAACATACTCCAAGTTTCTTAAACGACGTGTCAAATTAATCAGCTCCACGAGATCTTTGAGACGTCACAACAAATCATGATTGCATCTTGTTGCATTTCCAAGAAAAATAGTACTTTATGTGCTCAAACACACAACTTTCGTAACATTTCAAATTTCGAAGATCGATAACTTCGGCAAATGATCACCAAATTTCTTAAACGAAGTGTCAAATTAATCAGCTCCACGAGATCTTTGAGACGTCACAACAAATCATGATTGCATCTTGTTGCATTTCCAAGAAAAATAGTACTTTGTGTGCTCAAACACACAACTATTTAACATTTCAAACTTCGAAGCTCGATAACTTCGGCAAATGATCACCAAGTTTCTTAAACGAAGTGTCAAATTAATCAGCTCCACGAGATCTTTGAGACGTCACAACAAATCATGATTGCATCTTGTTGCATTTCCAAGAAAAATAGTACTTTATGTGCTCAAACACACAACTTTTGTAACATTTCAAACTTCGAAGCTCGATAACTTCAGCAAACATACTCCAAGTTTCTTAAACGACGTGTCAAATTAATCAGCTCCACGAGATCTTTGAGACGTCACAACAAATCATGATTGCATCTTGTTGCATTTCCAAGAAAAATAGTACTTTATGTGCTCAAACACACAACTTTCGTAACATTTCAAATTTCGAAGATCGATAACTTCGGCAAATGATCACCAAATTTCTTAAACGAAGTGTCAAATTAATCAGCTCCACGAGATCTTTGAGACGTCACAACAAATCATGATTGCATCTTGTTGCATTTCCAAGAAAAATAGTACTTTATGTGCTCAAACACACAACTTTCGTAACATTTCAAACTTTGAAGCTCGTTAACTTCGACAAATGATCACCAAATTTCTTAAACGAAGTGTCAAATTAATCAGCTCCACGAGATCTTTGAGACGTCACAACAAATCATGATTGCATCTTGTTTCATTTCCAAGAAAAATAGTACTTTATGTGCTCAAACACAGAACATTTGTAACATTTCAAATTTCGAAGATCGATAACTTCGGCAAATGATCACCAAATTTCTTAAACGAAGTGTCAAATTAATCAGCCCCACGAGATCTTTGAGACGTCACAACAAATCATGATTGCATCTTGTTGCATTTCCAAGAAAAATAGTACTTTCTGTGCTCAAACACACAACTTTTGTAACATTTCAAACTTCGAATCTCGATAACTTCGGCAAACAAACTCCAAGTTTCTTAAACGAATTGTCAAATTAATCAGCTCCACGAGATTTTTGAGACGTCACCACAAATCATGATTGCATCTTGTTGCATTTCCAAGAAAAATAGTACTTTATGTGCTCAAACACACTACTTTCGTAACATTTCAAATTTCGAAGATCGATAACTTCGGCAAACAAACTTCAAGTTTCTTAAACGAAGTGTCAAATTAATCAGCTCCACGAGATCTTTGAGAAGTCACAACAAATCATAATTGCATCTTGTCGCATTTCCAAGAAAAATAGTACTTTATGTGCTCAAACACAGAACATTTGTAACATTTCAAATTTCGTAGCTCGATAACTTCGGCAAACAAACTTCAAGTTTCTTAAACGATGTGTCAAATTAATCAGCTCGTCGAGATCTTTGAGACGTCACAACAAATCATGATTGCATCTTGTTGCATTTCCAAGAAAAATAGTACTTTATGTGCTCAAACACACAACTTTCGTAACATTTCAAACTTTGAAGCTCGATATCTTCGACAAATGATCACCAAATTTCTTAAACGAAGTTTCAAATTAATCAGCTCCACGCGATCTTTGAGACGTCACCACAAATCATGATTGCATCTTGTTGCATTTCCAAGAAAAATAGTACTTGGTGTGCTCAAACACACAACTTTTGTAACATTTCAAACTTTGAAGCTCGTTAATTTTGGCAAATGATCACCAAATTTCTTAAACGAAGTGTCAAAGTAATCAGCTCCACAAGATCTTTGAGACTTCACAACAAATCATGATTGCATCTTGTTGCATTTCCAAGAAAAATAGTACTTTGTGTGCTCAAACACACAACTTTTGTAACATTTCAAACTTCGAAGCTCGATAACTTCAGCAAAGAAACTCCAAATTTCTTAAACGAAGTGTCAAAGTAATCAGCTCGTCGAGATCTTTGAGACCTCATAACAAATCATGATTGCATCTTGTTGCATTTCCAAGAAAAATAGTACTTTGTGTGCTCAAACACACAACTATTGTAACATTTCAAACTTCGAAGCTCGATAACTTCAGCAAAGAAACTCCAAATTTCATAAACGAAGTGTCAAAGTAATCAGCTCCACGAGATCTTTGAGACGTCACAACAAATCATGATTGCATCTTGTTGCATTTCCAAGAAAAATAGTACTTTGTGTGCTCAAACACACAACTTTTGTAACATTTCAAACTTTGAAGCTCGATATCTTCGACAAATGATCACCAAATTTCTTAAACGAAGTGTCAAATTAATCAGCTCCACGAGATCTTTGAGACGTCACCACAAATCATGATTGCATCTTGTTGCATTTCCAAGAAAAATAGTACTTGGTGTGCTCAAACACACAACATTTGTAACATTTCAAACTTTGAAGCTCGTTAACTTTGGCAAATGATCACCAAATTTCTTAAACGAAGTGTCAAAGTAATCAGCTCCACGAGATCTTGGAGACGTCACAACAAATCATGATTGCATCTTGTTGCATTTCCAAGAAAAATAGTACTTTATGTGCTCAAACACACAACTTTTGTAACATTTCAAACTTTGAAGCTCGTTAACTTCGACAAATGATCACCATATTTCTTAAACGATGTATCAAATTAATCAGCTCGACGAGATCTTTGAGACGTCACAACAAATCATGATTGCATCTTGTTGCATTTCCAAGAAAAATAGTACTTTATGTGCTCAAACACACAACTTTTGTAACATTTCAAACTTCGAAGCTCGATAACTTCGGCAAACAAACTCCAAGTTTCTTAAACGAAGTGTCAAATTAATCAGCTTCACGAGATCTGTGAGACGTCACAACAAATCATGATTGCATCTTGTTGCATTTCCAAGAAAAATAGTACTTTATGTGCTCAAACACACAACTTTCGTAACATTTCAAATTTTGAAGCTCGTTAACTTCGACAAACATACTCCAAGTTTCTTAAACGAGGTGTCAAATTAATCAGCTCGTCGAGATCTTTGAGAAGTCACAACAAATCATAATTGCATCTTGTTGCATTTCCAAGAAAAATAGTACTTTCTGTGCTCAAACACACTACTTTCGTAACATTTCAAATTTCGAAGATCGATAACTTCGGCAAACAAACTTCAAGTTTCTTAAACGAAGTGTCAAATTAATCAGCTCCACGAGATCTTTGAGAAGTCACAACAAATCATAATTGCATCTTGTCGCATTTCCAAGAAAAATAGTACTTTATGTGCTCAAACACAGAACATTTGTAACATTTCAAATTTCGTAGCTCGATAACTTCGGCAAACAAACTTCAAGTTTCTTAAACGATGTGTCAAATTAATCAGCTCGTCGAGATCTTTGAGACGTCACAACAAATCATGATTGCATCTTGTTGCATTTCCAAGAAAAATAGTACTTTGTGTGCTCAAACACACAACTTTTGTAACATTTCAAACTTCGAAGCTCGATAACTTCAGCAAACATACTCCAAGTTTCTTAAACGACGTGTCAAATTAATCAGCTCCACGAGATCTTTGAGACGTCACAACAAATCATGATTGCATCTTGTTGCATTTCCAAGAAAAATAGTACTTTATGTGCTCAAACACACAACTTTCGTAACATTTCAAATTTCGAAGATCGATAACTTCGGCAAATGATCACCAAATTTCTTAAACGAAGTGTCAAATTAATCAGCTCCACGAGATCTTTGAGACGTCACAACAAATCATGATTGCATCTTGTTGCATTTCCAAGAAAAATAGTACTTTGTGTGCTCAAACACACAACTATTTAACATTTCAAATTTCGAAGCTCGATAACTTCGGCAAATGATCACCAAGTTTCTTAAACGAAGTGTCAAATTAATCAGCTCCACGAGATCTTTGAGACGTCACAACAAATCATGATTGCATCTTGTTGCATTTCCAAGAAAAATAGTACTTTATGTGCTCAAACACACAACTTTTGTAACATTTCAAACTTCGAAGCTCGATAACTTCAGCAAACATACTCCAAGTTTCTTAAACGACGTGTCAAATTAATCAGCTCCACGAGATCTTTGAGACGTCACAACAAATCATGATTGCATCTTGTTGCATTTCCAAGAAAAATAGTACTTTATGTGCTCAAACACACAACTTTCGTAACATTTCAAATTTCGAAGATCGATAACTTCGGCAAATGATCACCAAATTTCTTAAACGAAGTGTCAAATTAATCAGCTCCACGAGATCTTTGAGACGTCACAACAAATCATGATTGCATCTTGTTGCATTTCCAAGAAAAATAGTACTTTATGTGCTCAAACACACAACTTTCGTAACATTTCAAACTTTGAAGCTCGTTAACTTCGACAAATGATCACCAAATTTC
This sequence comes from Euwallacea fornicatus, assembly GCF_040115645.1. Taxonomy (NCBI): domain Eukaryota; kingdom Metazoa; phylum Arthropoda; class Insecta; order Coleoptera; family Curculionidae; genus Euwallacea; species Euwallacea fornicatus. The sequence goes on along the minus strand of NW_027096026.1, from coordinate 293,502 downwards.
TTAAACGAAGTGTCAAATTAATCAGCTCCACGAGATCTTTGAGACGTCACAACAAATCATGATTGCATCTTGTTGCATTTCCAAGAAAAATAGTACTTTATGTGCTCAAACACACAACTTTCGTAACATTTCAAATTTTGAAGCTCGTTAACTTCGACAAACATACTCCACGTTTCTTAAACGAGGTGTCAAATTAATCAGCTCGTCGAGATCTTTGAGAAGTCACAACAAATCATAATTGCATCTTGTTGCATTTCCAAGAAAAATAGTACTTTATGTGCTCAAACACAGAACATTTGTAACATTTCAAATTTCGAAGATCGATAACTTCGGCAAATGATCACCAAATTTCTTAAACGAAGTGTCAAATTAATCAGCTCCACGAGATCTTTGAGACGTCACAACAAATCATGATTGCATCTTGTTGCATTTCCAAGAAAAATAGTACTTTCTGTGCTCAAACACACAACTTTTGTAACATTTCAAACTTCGAATCTCGATAACTTCGGCAAACAAACTCCAAGTTTCTTAAACGAAGTGTCAAATTAATCAGCTCCACGAGATTTTTGAGACGTCACCACAAATCATGATTGCATCTTGTTGCATTTCCAAGAAAAATAGTACTTTATGTGCTCAAACACACTACTTTCGTAACATTTCAAATTTCGAAGATCGATAACTTCGGCAAACAAACTTCAAGTTTCTTAAACGAAGTGTCAAATTAATCAGCTCCACGAGATCTTTGAGAAGTCACAACAAATCATAATTGCATCTTGTCGCATTTCCAAGAAAAATAGTACTTTATGTGCTCAAACACAGAACATTTGTAACATTTCAAATTTCGTAGCTCGATAACTTCGGCAAACAAACTTCAAGTTTCTTAAACGATGTGTCAAATTAATCAGCTCGTCGAGATCTTTGAGACGTCACAACAAATCATGATTGCATCTTGTTGCATTTCCAAGAAAAATAGTACTTTATGTGCTCAAACACACAACTTTCGTAACATTTCAAAATTTGAAGCTCGATATCTTCGACAAATGATCACCAAATTTCTTAAACGAAGTTTCAAATTAATCAGCTCCACGCGATCTTTGAGACGTCACCACAAATCATGATTGCATCTTGTTGCATTTCCAAGAAAAATAGTACTTGGTGTGCTCAAACACACAACTTTTGTAACATTTCAAACTTTGAAGCTCGTTAATTTTGGCAAATGATCACCAAATTTCTTAAACGAAGTGTCAAAGTAATCAGCTCCACAAGATCTTTGAGACTTCACAACAAATCATGATTGCATCTTGTTGCATTTCCAAGAAAAATAGTACTTTGTGTGCTCAAACACACAACTTTTGTAACATTTCAAACTTCGAAGCTCGATAACTTCAGCAAAGAAACTCCAAATTTCTTAAACGAAGTGTCAAAGTAATCAGCTCGTCGAGATCTTTGAGACCTCACAACAAATCATGATTGCATCTTGTTGCATTTCCAAGAAAAATAGTACTTTGTGTGCTCAAACACAGAACATTTGTAACATTTCAAATTTCGTAGCTCGATAACTTCGGCAAACAAACTTCAAGTTTCTTAAACGATGTGTCAAATTAATCAGCTCGTCGAGATCTTTGAGACGTCACAACAAATCATGATTGCATCTTGTTGCATTTCCAAGAAAAATAGTACTTTATGTGCTCAAACACACAACTTTTGTAACATTTCAAACTTCGAAGCTCGATAACTTCAGCAAAGAAACTCCAAATTTCTTAAACGAAGTGTCAAAGTAATCAGCTCGTCGAGATCTTTGAGACCTCACAACAAATCATGATTGCATCTTGTTGCATTTCCAAGAAAAATAGTACTTTGTGTGCTCAAACACAGAACATTTGTAACATTTCAAATTTCGTAGCTCGATAACTTCGGCAAACAAACTTCAAGTTTCTTAAACGATGTGTCAAATTAATCAGCTCGTCGAGATCTTTGAGACGTCACCACAAATCATGATTGCATCTTGTTGCATTTCCAAGAAAAATAGTACTTGGTGTGCTCAAACACACAACTTTTGTAACATTTCAAACTTTGAAGCTCGTTAATTTTGGCAAATGATCACCAAATTTCTTAAACGAAGTGTCAAAGTAATCAGCTCCACAAGATCTTTGAGACTTCACAACAAATCATGATTGCATCTTGTTGCATTTCCAAGAAAAATAGTACTTTGTGTGCTCAAACACACAACTTTTGTAACATTTCAAACTTCGAAGCTCGATAACTTCAGCAAAGAAACTCCAAATTTCTTAAACGAAGTGTCAAAGTAATCAGCTCGTCGAGATCTTTGAGACCTCACAACAAATCATGATTGCATCTTGTTGCATTTCCAAGAAAAATAGTACTTTGTGTGCTCAAACACACAACTATTGTAACATTTCAAACTTCGAAGCTCGATAACTTCAGCAAAGAAACTCCAAATTTCATAAACGAAGTGTCAAAGTAATCAGCTCCACGAGATCTTGGAGACGTCACAACAAATCATGATTGCATCTTGTTGCATTTCCAAGAAAAATAGTACTTTATGTGCTCAAACACACAACTTTTGTAACATTTCAAACTTTGAAGCTCGTTAACTTCGACAAATGATCACCATATTTCTTAAACGATGTATCAAATTAATCAGCTCCACGAGACCTTTGAGACGTCACAACAAATCATGATTGCATCTTGTTGCATTTCCAAGAAAAATAGTACTTTATGTGCTCAAACACACAACTTTTGTAACATTTCAAACTTCGAAGCTCGATAACTTCGACAAATGATCACCATATTTCTTAAACGATGTATCGAACTAATCAGCTCCACGAGATCTTTGAGACGTGACAACAAATCATGATTGCATCTTGTTGCATTTCCAAGAAAAATAGTACTTTGTGTGCTCAAACACACAACTATTTAACATTTCAAACTTCGAAGCTCGATAACTTCGGCAAATGATCACCAAATTTCTTAAACGAAGTGTCAAATTAATCACCTCCACGAGATTTTTGAGACGTCATCACAAATCATGATTGCATCTTGTTGCATTTCCAAGAAAAATAGTACTTTGTGTGCTCAAACACACAACTATTGTAACATTTCAAATTTCGAAGCTCGATAACTTCGGCAAATGATCACCAAATTTCTTAAACGAAGTGTCAAATTAATCACCTCCACGAGATTTTTGAGACGTCATCACAAATCATGATTGCATCTTGTTGCATTTCCAAGAAAAATAGTACTTTGTGTGCTCAAACACACAACTTTCGTAACATTTCAAATTTTGAAGCTCGTTAACTTCGACAAATGATCACCAAATTTCTTAAACGATGTGTCAAATTAATCAGCTCGACGAGATCTTTGAGACGTCGCCACAAATCATGATTGCATCTTGTTGCATTTCCAAGAAAAATAGTACTTTATGTGCTCAAACACACAACTTTCGTAACATTTCAAACTTCGAAGCTCGATAACTTTGGCATATGATTACCAAATTTCATAAACGAAGTGTCAAATTAATCAGCTCCACGAGATCTTTGAGACGTCACAACAAATCCTGATTGCATCTTGTTGCATTTCCGAGAAAAATAGTACTTTGTGTGCTCAAACACACAACTTTTGTAACATTTCAAACTTCGAAGCTCGATAACTTCAGCAAAGAAACTCCAAATTTCTTAAACGAAGTGTCAAAGTAATCAGCTCGTCGAGATCTTTGAGACCTCACAACAAATCATGATTGCATCTTGTTGCATTTCCAAGAAAAATAGTACTTTATGAGCTCAAACACACAACTTTCGTAACATTTCAAATTTTGAAGCTCGTTAACTTCGACAAATGATCACCAAATTTCTTAAACGATGTGTCAAATTAATCAGCTCGACGAGATCTTTGAGACGTCACCACAAATCATGATTGCATCTTGGTGCATTTCCAAGAAAAATAGTACTTTATGAGCTCAAACACACAACTTTTGTAACATTTCAAACTTCGAAGCTCGATAACTTCAGCAAAGAAACTCCAAATTTCTTAAACGAAGTGTCAAAGTAATCAGCTCGTCGAGATCTTTGAGACCTCACAACAAATCATGATTGCATCTTGTTGCATTTCCAAGAAAAATAGTACTTTGTGTGCTCAAACACACAACTATTGTAACATTTCAAACTTCGAAGCTCGATAACTTTGGCATATGATTACCAAATTTCATAAACGAAGTGTCAAATTAATCAGCTCCACGAGATCTTTGAGACGTCACAACAAATCCTGATTGCATCTTGTTGCATTTCCGAGAAAAATAGTACTTTGTGTGCTCAAACACACAACTTTTGTAACATTTCAAACTTCGAAGCTCGATAACTTCAGCAAAGAAACTCCAAATTTCTTAAACGAAGTGTCAAAGTAATCAGCTCGTCGAGATCTTTGAGACCTCACAACAAATCATGATTGCATCTTGTTGCATTTCCAAGAAAAATAGTACTTTGTGTGCTCAAACACACAACTTTTGTAACATTTCAAACTTTGAAGCTCGATATCTTCGACAAACATACTCCAAGTTTCTTAAACGAGGTGTCAAATTAATCAGCTCCACGAGATCTTTGAGACGTCACAACAAATCATGATTGCATCTTGTTGCATTTCCAAGAAAAATAGTACTTTCTGTGCTCAAACACACAACTTTTGTAACATTTCAAATTTCGAATCTCGATAACTTCGGCAAACAAACTCCAAGTTTCTTAAAGGAAGTGTCAAATTAATCAGCTCCACGAGATCTTTGAGACGTCACAACAAATCATGATTGCATCTTGTTGCATTTCCAAGAAAAATAGTACTTTATGTGCTCAAACACACAACTTTTGTAACATTTCAAACTTCGAAGCTCGATAACTTCGGCAAACAAACTCCAAGTTTCTTAAACGAAGTGTCAAATTAATCAGCTTCACGAGATCTTTGAGACGTCACAACAAATCATGATTGCATCTTGTTGCATTTCCAAGAAAAATAGTACTTTATGTGCTCAAACACACAACTTTCGTAACATTTCAAACTTTGAAGCTCGATATCTTCGACAAATGATCACCAAATTTCTTAAACGAGGTGTCAAATTAATCAGCTCGTCGAGATCTTTGAGAAGTCACAACAAATCATAATTGCATCTTGTTGCATTTCCAAGAAAAATAGTACTTTCTGTGCTCAAACACACTACTTTCGTAACATTTCAAATTTCGTAGCTCGATAACTTCGGCAAACAAACTTCAAGTTTCTTAAACGATGTGTCAAATTAATCAGCTCGTCGAGATCTTTGAGACGTCACAACAAATCATGATTGCATCTTGTTGCATTTCCAAGAAAAATAGTACTTTATGTGCTCAAACACACAACTTTCGTAACATTTCAAACTTTGAAGCTCGATATCTTCGACAAATGATCACCAAATTTCTTAAACGAAGTTTCAAATTAATCAGCTCCACGCGATCTTTGAGACGTCACCCCAAATCATGATTGCATCTTGTTGCATTTCCAAGAAAAATAGTACTTGGTGTGCTCAAACACACAACTTTTGTAACATTTCAAACTTTGAAGCTCGTTAACTTTGGCAAATGATCACCAAATTTCTTAAACGAAGTGTCAAAGTAATCAGCTCCACAAGATCTTTGAGACTTCACAACAAATCATGATTGCATCTTGTTGCATTTCCAAGAAAAATAGTACTTTGTGTGCTCAAACACACAACTTTTGTAACATTTCAAACTTCGAAGCTCGATAACTTCAGCAAAGAAACTCCAAATTTCTTAAACGAAGTGTCAAAGTAATCAGCTCGTCGAGATCTTTGAGACCTCACAACAAATCATGATTGCATCTTGTTGCATTTCCAAGAAAAATAGTACTTTGTGTGCTCAAACACACAACTATTGTAACATTTCAAACTTCGAAGCTCGATAACTTTTGCAAATGATCATCAAATTTCTTAAACGAAGTGTCAAATTAATCAGCTCCACGAGATCTTTGAGACGTCACCACAAATCATGATTGCATCTTGTTGCATTTCCAAGAAAAATAGTACTTGGTGTGCTCAAACACACAACTTTTGTAACATATCAAACTTCGAAGCTCGATAACTTTTGCAAATGATCATCAAATTTCTTAAACGAAGTGTCAAATTAATCAGCTCCACGAGATCTTTGAGACGTCACAACAAATCATGATTGCATCTTGTCGCATTTCCAAGAAAAATAGTACTTTATGTGCTCAAACACAGAACATTTGTAACATTTCAAATTTCGTAGCTCGATAACTTCGGCAAACAAACTTCAAGTTTCTTAAACGATGTGTCAAATTAATCAGCTCGTCGAGATCTTTGAGACGTCACAACAAATCATGATTGCATCTTGTTGCATTTCCAAGAAAAATAGTACATTGTGCTCAAACACACAACTTTCGTAACATTTCAAACTTCGAAGCTCGATAACTTTGGCATATGATTACCAAATTTCATAAACGAAGTGTCAAATTAATCAGCTCCACGAGATCTTTGAGACGTCACAACAAATCCTGATTGCATCTTGTTGCATTTCCGAGAAAAATAGTACTTTGTGTGCTCAAACACACAACTTTTGTAACATTTCAAACTTCGAAGCTCGATAACTTCAGCAAAGAAACTCCAAATTTCATAAACGAAGTGTCAAAGTAATCAGCTCCACGAGATCTTTGAGACGTCACAACAAATCATGATTGCATCTTGTTGCATTTCCAAGAAAAATAGTACTTTGTGTGCTCAAACACACAACTTTTGTAACATTTCAAACTTTGAAGCTCGATATCTTCGACAAATGATCACCAAATTTCTTAAACGAAGTGTCAAATTAATCAGCTCCACGAGATCTTTGAGACGTCACCACAAATCATGATTGCATCTTGTTGCATTTCCAAGAAAAATAGTACTTGGTGTGCTCAAACACACAACTTTTGTAACATTTCAAACTTTGAAGCTCGTTAACTTTGGCAAATGATCACCAAATTTCTTAAACGAAGTGTCAAAGTAATCAGCTCCACGAGATCTTGGAGACGTCACAACAAATCATGATTGCATCTTGTTGCATTTCCAAGAAAAATAGTACTTTATGTGCTCAAACACACAACTTTTGTAACATTTCAAACTTTGAAGCTCGTTAACTTCGACAAATGATCACCATATTTCTTAAACGATGTATCAAATTAATCAGCTCCACGAGACCTTTGAGACGTCACAACAAATCATGATTGCATCTTGTTGCATTTCCAAGAAAAATAGTACTTTATGTGCTCAAACACACAACTTTTGTAACATTTCAAACTTCGAAGCTCGATAACTTCGACAAATGATCACCATATTTCTTAAACGATGTATCGAACTAATCAGCTCGACGAGATCTTTGAGACGTCACAACAAATCATGATTGCATCTTGTTGCATTTCCAAGAAAAATAGTACTTTGTGTGCTCAAACACACAACTATTGTAACATGTCAAACTTCGATGCTCGATATCTTCGGCAAACAAACTCCAAGTTTCTTAAACGAAGTGTCAAATTAATCAGCTCCACGAGATCTTTGAGACGTGACAACAAATCATGATTGCATCTTGTTGCATTTCCAAGAAAAATAGTACTTTGTGTGCTCAAACACACAACTATTTAACATTTCAAACTTCGAAGCTCGATAACTTCGGCAAATGATCACCAAATTTCTTAAACGAAGTGTCAAATTAATCACCTACACGAGATTTTTGAGACGTCATCACAAATCATGATTGCATCTTGTTGCATTTCCAAGAAAAATAGTACTTTATGTGCTCAAACACACAACTTTCGTAACATTTCAAACTTCGAAGCTCGATAACTTTGGCATATGATTACCAAATTTCATAAACGAAGTGTCAAATTAATCAGCTCCACGAGATCTTTGAGACGTCACAACAAATCCTGATTGCATCTTGTTGCATTTCCGAGAAAAATAGTACTTTGTGTGCTCAAACACACAACTTTCGTAACATTTCAAATTTTGAAGCTCGTTAACTTCGACAAATGATCACCAAATTTCTTAAACGATGTGTCAAATTAATCAGCTCGACGAGATCTTTGAGACGTCACAACAAATCATGATTGCATCTTGTTGCATTTCCAAGAAAAATAGTACTTTATGAGCTCAAACACACAACTTTCGTAACATTTCAAATTTTGAAGCTCGTTAACTTCGACAAATGATCACCAAATTTCTTAAACGATGTGTCAAATTAATCAGCTCGACGAGATCTTTGAGACGTCACCACAAATCATGATTGCATCTTGGTGCATTTCCAAGAAAAATAGTACTTTATGAGCTCAAACACACAACTTTTGTAACATTTCAAACTTCGAAGCTCGATAACTTCAGCAAAGAAACTCCAAATTTCTTAAACGAAGTGTCAAAGTAATCAGCTCGTCGAGATCTTTGAGACCTCACAACAAATCATGATTGCATCTTGTTGCATTTCCAAGACAAATAGTACTTTGTGTGCTCAAACACACAACTTTCGTAACATTTCAAATTTTGAAGCTCGTTAACTTCGACAAATGATCACCAAATTTCTTAAACGATGTGTCAAATTAATCAGCTCGAAGAGATCTTTGAGACGTCACAACAAATCATGATTGCATCTTGTTGCATTTCCAAGAAAAATAGTACTTTATGTGCTCAAACACACAACTTTCGTAACATTTCAAATTTCGAAGCTCGATAACTTTGGCATATGATTACCAAATTTCATAAACGAAGTGTCAAATTAATCAGCTCCACGAGATCTTTGAGACGTCACAACAAATCCTGATTCCATCTTGTTGCATTTCCGAGAAAAATAGTACTTTGTGTGCTCAAACACACAACTTTTGTAACATTTCAAACTTCGAAGCTCGATAACTTCAGCAAAGAAACTCCAAATTTCTTAAACGAAGTGTCAAAGTAATCAGCTCGTCGAGATCTTTGAGACCTCACAACAAATCATGATTGCATCTTGTTGCATTTCCAAGAAAAATAGTACTTTGTGTGCTCAAACACACAACTATTGTAACATTTCAAACTTCGAAGCTCGATAACTTTGGCATATGATTACCAAATTTCATAAACGAAGTGTCAAATTAATCAGCTCCACGAGATCTTTGAGACGTCACAACAAATCATGATTGCATCTTGTTGCATTTCCGAGAAAAATAGTACTTTGTGTGCTCAAACACACAACTTTTGTAACATTTCAAACTTCGAAGCTCGATAACTTCAGCAAAGAAACTCCAAATTTCTTAAACGAAGTGTCAAAGTAATCAGCTCGTCGAGATCTTTGAGACCTCACAACAAATCATGATTGCATCTTGTTGCATTTCCAAGAAAAATAGTACTTTGTGTGCTCAAACACACAACTATTGTAACATTTCAAACTTCGAAGCTCGATAACTTTGGCATATGATTACCAAATTTCATAAACGAAGTGTCAAATTAATCAGCTCCACGAGATCTTTGCGACGTCACAACAAATCATGATTGCATCTTGTTGCATTTCCAAGAAAAATAGTACTTTGTGTGCTCAAACACACAACTATTGTAACATTTCAAACTTCGAAGCTCGATAACTTTGGCATATGATTACCAAATTTCATAAACGAAGTGTCAAATTAATCAGCTCCACGAGATCTTTGAGACGTCACAACAAATCATGATTGCATCTTGTTGCATTTCCGAGAAAAATAGTACTTTGTGTGCTCAAACACACAACTTTTGTAACATTTCAAACTTCGAAGCTCGATAACTTCAGCAAAGAAACTCCAAATTTCTTAAACGAAGTGTCAAAGTAATCAGCTCGTCGAGATCTTTGAGACGTCACAACAAATCATGATTGCATCTTGTTGCATTTCCAAGAAAAATAGTACTTTGTGTGCTCAAACACACAACTATTGTAACATTTCAAATTTCGAAGCTCGATAACTTCGGCAAATGATCACCAAATTTCTTAAACGAAGTGTCAAATTAATCACCTCCACGAGATTTTTGAGACGTCATCACAAATCATGATTGCATCTTGTTGCATTTCCAAGAAAAATAGTACTTTGTGTGCTCAAACACACAACTTTCGTAACATTTCAAATTTTGAAGCTCGTTAACTTCGACAAATGATCACCAAATTTCTTAAGCGATGTGTCAAATTAATCAGCTCGACGAGATCTTTGAGACGTCACCACAAATCATGATTGCATCTTGTTGCATTTCCAAGAAAAATAGTACTTTGTGTGCTCAAACACACAACTTTCGTAACATTTCAAATTTTGAAGCTCGTTAACTTCGACAAATGATCACCAAATTTCTTAAACGATGTGTCAAATTAATCAGCTCGACGAGATCTTTGAGACGTCGCCACAAATCATGATTGCATCTTGTTGCATTTCCAAGAAAAATAGTACTTTATGTGCTCAAACACACAACTTTCGTAACATTTCAAACTTCGAAGCTCGATAACTTTGGCATATGATTACCAAATTTCATAAACGAAGTGTCAAATTAATCAGCTCCACGAGATCTTTGAGACGTCACAACAAATCCTGATTGCATCTTGTTGCATTTCCGAGAAAAATAGTACTTTGTGTGCTCAAACACACAACTTTTGTAACATTTCAAACTTCGAAGCTCGATAACTTCAGCAAAGAAACTCCAAATTTCTTAAACGAAGTGTCAAAGTAATCAGCTCGTCGAGATCTTTGAGACCTCACAACAAATCATGATTGCATCTTGTTGCATTTCCAAGAAAAATAGTACTTTGTGTGCTCAAACACACAACTATTGTAACATTTCAAATTTCGAAGCTCGATAACTTCGGCAAATGATCACCAAATTTCTTAAACGAAGTGTCAAATTAATCACCTCCACGAGATTTTTGAGACGTCATCACAAATCATGATTGCATCTTGTTGCATTTCCAAGAAAAATAGTACTTTGTGTGCTCAAACACACAACTTTCGTAACATTTCAAACTTCGAAGCTCGATAACTTTGGCATATGATTACCAAATTTCATAAACGAAGTGTCAAATTAATCAGCTCCACGAGATCTTTGAGACGTCACAACAAATCCTGATTGCATCTTGTTGCATTTCCGAGAAAAATAGTACTTTGTGTGCTCAAACACACAACTTTCGTAACATTTCAAATTTTGAAGCTCGTTAACTTCGACAAATGATCACCAAATTTCTTAAACGATGTGTCAAATTAATCAGCTCGAAGAGATCTTTGAGACGTCACAACAAATCATGATTGCATCTTGTTGCATTTCCAAGAAAAATAGTACTTTATGTGCTCAAACACACAACTTTCGTAACATTTCAAACTTCGAAGCTCGATAACTTTGGCATATGATTACCAAATTTCATAAACGAAGTGTCAAATTAATCAGCTCCACGAGATCTTTGAGACGTCACAACAAATCCTGATTGCATCTTGTTGCATTTCCGAGAAAAATAGTACTTTGTGTGCTCAAACACACAACTTTTGTAACATTTCAAACTTCGAAGCTCGATAACTTTGGCATATGATTACCAAATTTCATAAACGAAGTGTCAAATTAATCAGCTCCACGAGATCTTTGAGACGTCACAACAAATCATGATTGCATCTTGTTGCATTTCCAAGAAAAATAGTACTTTGTGTGCTCAAACACACAACTATTGTAACATTTCAAATTTCGAAGCTCGATAACTTCGGCAAATGATCACCAAATTTCTTAAACGAAGTGTCAAATTAATCACCTCCACGAGATTTTTGAGACGTCATCACAAATCATGATTGCATCTTGTTGCATTTCCAAGAAAAATAGTACTTTGTGTGCTCAAACACACAACTTTCGTAACATTTCAAACTTCGAAGCTCGATAACTTTGGCATATGATTACCAAATTTCATAAACGAAGTGTCAAATTAATCAGCTCCACGAGATCTTTGAGACGTCACAACAAATCCTGATTGCATCTTGTTGCATTTCCGAGAAAAATAGTACTTTGTGTGCTCAAACACACAACTTTCGTAACATTTCAAATTTTGAAGCTCGTTAACTTCGACAAATGATCACCAAATTTCTTAAACGATGTGTCAAATTAATCAGCTCGAAGAGATCTTTGAGACGTCACAACAAATCATGATTGCATCTTGTTGCATTTCCAAGAAAAATAGTACTTTATGTGCTCAAACACACAACTTTCGTAACATTTCAAACTTCGAAGCTCGATAACTTTGGCATATGATTACCAAATTTCATAAACGAAGTGTCAAATTAATCAGCTCCACGAGATCTTTGAGACGTCACAACAAATCCTGATTGCATCTTGTTGCATTTCCGAGAAAAATAGTACTTTGTGTGCTCAAACACACAACTTTTGTAACATTTCAAACTTCGAAGCTCGATAACTTTGGCATATGATTACCAAATTTCATAAACGAAGTGTCAAATTAATCAGCTCCACGAGATCTTTGAGACGTCACAACAAATCATGATTGCATCTTGTTGCATTTCCGAGAAAAATAGTACTTTGTGTGCTCAAACACACAACTTTTGTAACATTTCAAACTTCGAAGCTCGATAACTTCAGCAAAGAAACTCCAAATTTCTTAAACGAAGTGTCAAAGTAATCAGCTCGTCGAGATCTTTGAGACGTCACAACAAATCATGATTGCATCTTGTTGCATTTCCGAGAAAAATAGTACTTTGTGTGCTCAAACACACAACTTTTGTAACATTTCAAACTTCGAAGCTCGATAACTTTTGCAAATGATCATCAAATTTCTTAAACGTAGTGTCAAATTAATCAGCTCCACGAGATCTTTGAGACGTCACAACAAATCATGGTTGCATCTTGTTGCATTTCCAAGAAAAATAGTACTTTGTGCTCAAACACACAACTTTTGTAACATTTCAAACTTCGAAGCTCGATAACATCGACAAATGATCACCAAATTTCTTAAACGAAGTGTCAAATTAATCACCTCCACGAGATTTTTGAGACGTCATCACAAATCATGATTGCATCTTGTTGCATTTCCAAGAAAAATAGTACTTTGTGTGCTCAAACACACAACTTTCGTAACATTTCAAATTTTGAAGCTCGTTAACTTCGACAAATGATCACCAAATTTCTTAAGCGATGTGTCAAATTAATCAGCTCGACGAGATCTTTGAGACGTCACCACAAATCATGATTGCATCTTGTTGCATTTCCAAGAAAAATAGTACTTTGTGTGCTCAAACACACAACTTTCGTAACATTTCAAATTTTGAAGCTCGTTAACTTCGACAAATGATCACCAAATTTCTTAAACGATGTGTCAAATTAATCACCTCCACGAGATTTTTGAGACGTCATCACAAATCATGATTGCATCTTGTTGCATTTCCAAGAAAAATAGTACTTTGTGTGCTCAAACACACAACTTTCGTAACATTTCAAATTTTGAAGCTCGTTAACTTCGACAAATGATCACCAAATTTCTTAAGCGATGTGTCAAATTAATCAGCTCGACGAGATCTTTGAGACGTCACCACAAATCATGATTGCATCTTGTTGCATTTCCAAGAAAAATAGTACTTTGTGTGCTCAAACACACAACTTTCGTAACATTTCAAATTTTGAAGCTCGTTAACTTCGACAAATGATCACCAAATTTCTTAAACGATGTGTCAAATTAATCAGCTCGACGAGATCTTTGAGACGTCGCCACAAATCATGATTGCATCTTGTTGCATTTCCAAGAAAAATAGTACTTTATGTGCTCAAACACACAACTTTCGTAACATTTCAAACTTCGAAGCTCGATAACTTTGGCATATGATTACCAAATTTCATAAACGAAGTGTCAAATTAATCAGCTCCACGAGATCTTTGAGACGTCACAACAAATCCTGATTGCATCTTGTTGCATTTCCGAGAAAAATAGTACTTTGTGTGCTCAAACACACAACTTTTGTAACATTTCAAACTTCGAAGCTCGATAACTTCAGCAAAGAAACTCCAAATTTCTTAAACGAAGTGTCAAAGTAATCAGCTCGTCGAGATCTTTGAGACCTCACAACAAATCATGATTGCATCTTGTTGCATTTCCAAGAAAAATAGTACTTTGTGTGCTCAAACACACAACTATTGTAACATTTCAAATTTCGAAGCTCGATAACTTCGGCAAATGATCACCAAATTTCTTAAACGAAGTGTCAAATTAATCACCTCCACGAGATTTTTGAGACGTCATCACAAATCATGATTGCATCTTGTTGCATTTCCAAGAAAAATAGTACTTTGTGTGCTCAAACACACAACTTTCGTAACATTTCAAATTTTGAAGCTCGTTAACTTCGACAAATGATCACCAAATTTCTTAAGCGATGTGTCAAATTAATCAGCTCGACGAGATCTTTGAGACGTCACCACAAATCATGATTGCATCTTGTTGCATTTCCAAGAAAAATAGTACTTTATGTGCTCAAACACACAACTTTCGTAACATTTCAAATTTTGAAGCTCGTTAACTTCGACAAATGATCACCAAATTTCTTAAACGATGTGTCAAATTAATCAGCTCGAAGAGATCTTTGAGACGTCACAACAAATCATGATTGCATCTTGTTGCATTTCCAAGAAAAATAGTACTTTATGTGCTCAAACACACAACTTTCGTAACATTTCAAACTTCGAAGCTCGATAACTTTGGCATATGATTACCAAATTTCATAAACGAAGTGTCAAATTAATCAGCTCCACGAGATCTTTGAGACGTCACAACAAATCCTGATTGCATCTTGTTGCATTTCCGAGAAAAATAGTACTTTGTGTGCTCAAACACACAACTTTCGTAACATTTCAAATTTTGAAGCTCGTTAACTTCGACAAATGATCACCAAATTTCTTAAACGATGTGTCAAATTAATCAGCTCGAAGAGATCTTTGAGACGTCACAACAAATCATGATTGCATCTTGTTGCATTTCCAAGAAAAATAGTACTTTATGTGCTCAAACACACAACTTTCGTAACATTTCAAACTTCGAAGCTCGATAACTTTGGCATATGATTACCAAATTTCATAAACGAAGTGTCAAATTAATCAGCTCCACGAGATCTTTGAGACGTCACAACAAATCCTGATTGCATCTTGTTGCATTTCCGAGAAAAATAGTACTTTGTGTGCTCAAACACACAACTTTTGTAACATTTCAAACTTCGAAGCTCGATAACTTTGGCATATGATTACCAAATTTCATAAACGAAGTGTCAAATTAATCAGCTCCACGAGATCTTTGAGACGTCACAACAAATCATGATTGCATCTTGTTGCATTTCCGAGAAAAATAGTACTTTGTGTGCTCAAACACACAACTTTTGTAACATTTCAAACTTCGAAGCTCGATAACTTCAGCAAAGAAACTCCAAATTTCTTAAACGAAGTGTCAAAGTAATCAGCTCGTCGAGATCTTTGAGACGTCACAACAAATCATGATTGCATCTTGTTGCATTTCCGAGAAAAATAGTACTTTGTGTGCTCAAACACACAACTTTTGTAACATTTCAAACTTCGAAGCTCGATAACTTCAGCAAAGAAACTCCAAATTTCTTAAACGAAGTGTCAAAGTAATCAGCTCGTCGAGATCTTTGAGACGTCACAACAAATCATGATTGCATCTTGTTGCATTTCCGAGAAAAATAGTACTTTGTGTGCTCAAACACACAACTTTTGTAACATTTCAAACTTCGAAGCTCGATAACTTCAGCAAAGAAACTCCAAATTTCTTAAACGAAGTGTCAAAGTAATCAGCTCGTCGAGATCTTTGAGACCTCACAACAAATCATGATTGCATCTTGTTGCATTTCCAAGAAAAATAGTACTTTGTGTGCTCAAACACACAACTATTGTAACATTTCAAATTTCGAAGCTCGATAACTTCGGCAAATGATCACCAAATTTCTTAAACGAAGTGTCAAATTAATCACCTCCACGAGATTTTTGAGACGTCATCACAAATCATGATTGCATCTTGTTGCATTTCCAAGAAAAATAGTACTTTGTGTGCTCAAACACACAACTTTCGTAACATTTCAAATTTTGAAGCTCGTTAACTTCGACAAATGATCACCAAATTTCTTAAGCGATGTGTCAAATTAATCAGCTCGACGAGATCTTTGAGACGTCACCACAAATCATGATTGCATCTTGTTGCATTTCCAAGAAAAATAGTACTTTATGTGCTCAAACACACAACTTTCGTAACATTTCAAATTTTGAAGCTCGTTAACTTCGACAAATGATCACCAAATTTCTTAAACGATGTGTCAAATTAATCAGCTCGAAGAGATCTTTGAGACGTCACAACAAATCATGATTGCATCTTGTTGCATTTCCAAGAAAAATAGTACTTTATGTGCTCAAACACACAACTTTCGTAACATTTCAAACTTCGAAGCTCGATAACTTTGGCATATGATTACCAAATTTCATAAACGAAGTGTCAAATTAATCAGCTCCACGAGATCTTTGAGACGTCACAACAAATCCTGATTGCATCTTGTTGCATTTCCGAGAAAAATAGTACTTTGTGTGCTCAAACACACAACTTTCGTAACATTTCAAATTTTGAAGCTCGTTAACTTCGACAAATGATCACCAAATTTCTTAAACGATGTGTCAAATTAATCAGCTCGAAGAGATCTTTGAGACGTCACAACAAATCATGATTGCATCTTGTTGCATTTCCAAGAAAAATAGTACTTTATGTGCTCAAACACACAACTTTCGTAACATTTCAAACTTCGAAGCTCGATAACTTTGGCATATGATTACCAAATTTCATAAACGAAGTGTCAAATTAATCAGCTCCACGAGATCTTTGAGACGTCACAACAAATCCTGATTGCATCTTGTTGCATTTCCGAGAAAAATAGTACTTTGTGTGCTCAAACACACAACTTTTGTAACATTTCAAACTTCGAAGCTCGATAACTTTGGCATATGATTACCAAATTTCATAAACGAAGTGTCAAATTAATCAGCTCCACGAGATCTTTGAGATGTCACAACAAATCATGATTGCATCTTGTTGCATTTCCGAGAAAAATAGTACTTTGTGTGCTCAAACACACAACTTTTGTAACATTTCAAACTTCGAAGCTCGATAACTTCAGCAAAGAAACTCCAAATTTCTTAAACGAAGTGTCAAAGTAATCAGCTCGTCGAGATCTTTGAGACGTCACAACAAATCATGATTGCATCTTGTTGCATTTCCGAGAAAAATAGTACTTTGTGTGCTCAAACACACAACTTTTGTAACATTTCAAACTTCGAAGCTCGATAACTTCAGCAAAGAAACTCCAAATTTCTTAAACGAAGTGTCAAAGTAATCAGCTCGTCGAGATCTTTGAGACGTCACAACAAATCATGATTGCATCTTGTTGCATTTCCGAGAAAAATAGTACTTTGTGTGCTCAAACACACAACTTTTGTAACATTTCAAACTTCGAAGCTCGATAACTTTTGCAAATGATCATCAAATTTCTTAAACGTAGTGTCAAATTAATCAGCTCAACGAGATCTTTGAGACGTCACAACAAATCATGGTTGCATCTTGTTGCATTTCCAAGAAAAATAGTACTTTGTGCTCAAACACACAACTTTTGTAACATTTCAAACTTCGAAGCTCGATAACATCGACAAATGATCACCAAATTTCTTAAACGATGTGTCAAATTAATCAGCTCGACGAGATCTTTGAGACGTCACAACAAATCATGATTGCATCTTGTTGCATTTCCAAGAAAAATAGTACTTTATGAGCTCAAACACACAACTTTCGTAACATTTCAAATTTTGATGCTCGTTAACTTCGACAAATGATCACCAAATTTCTTAAACGATGTGTCAAATTAATCAGCTCGACGAGATCTTTGAGACGTCACCACAAATCATGATTGCATCTTGTTGCATTTCCAAGAAAAATAGTACTTTATGAGCTCAAACACACAACTTTTGTAACATTTCAAACTTCGAAGCTCGATAACTTCAGCAAAGAAACTCCAAATTTCTTAAACGAAGTGTCAAAGTAATCAGCTCGTCGAGATCTTTGAGACCTCACAACAAATCATGATTGCATCTTGTTGCATTTCCAAGAAAAATAGTACTTTGTGTGCTCAAACACACAACTTTCGTAACATTTCAAATTTTGAAGCTCGTTAACTTCGACAAATGATCACCAAATTTCTTAAACGATGTGTCAAATTAATCAGCTCGACGAGATCTTTGAGACGTCACCACAAATCATGATTGCATCTTGTTGCATTTCCAAGAAAAATAGTACATTGTGCTCAAACACACAACTTTTGTAACATTTCAAACTTCGAAGCTCGATAACATCGACAAATGATCACCAAATTTCTTAAACGATGTGTCAAATTAATCAGCTCCACGAGATCTTTGAGACGTCACAACAAATCATGGTTGCATCTTGTTGCATTTCCAAGAAAAATAGTACATTGTGCTCAAACACACAACTTTTGTAACATTTCAAACTTCGAAGCTCGTTAACTTCGACAAATGATCACCAAATTTCTTAAACGAAGTGTCAAAGTAATCAGCTCGTCGAGATCTTTGAGACCTCACAACAAATCATGATTGCATCTTGTTGCATTTCCAAGAAAAATAGTACTTTGTGTGCTCAAACACACAACTTTCGTAACATTTCAAATTTTGAAGCTCGTTAACTTCGACAAATGATCACCAAATTTCTTAAACGATGTGTCAAATTAATCAGCTCCACGAGATCTTTGAGACGTCACAACAAATCATGGTTGCATCTTGTTGCATTTCCAAGAAAAATAGTACATTGTGCTCAAACACACAACTTTTGTAACATTTCAAACTTCGAAGCTCGATAACATCGACAAATGATCACCAAATTTCTTAAACGATGTGTCAAATTAATCAGCTCGACGAGATCTTTGAGACGTCACAACAAATCATGATTGCATCTTGTTGCATTTCCAAGAAAAATAGTACTTTGTGTGCTCAAACACACAACTTTTGTAACATTTCAAACTTTGAAGCTCGTTAACTTCGACAAATGATCACCAAATTTCTTAAACGATGTGTCAAATTAATCAGCTCGAAGAGATCTTTGAGACGTCACAACAAATCATGATTGCATCTTGTTGCATTTCCGAGAAAAATAGTACTTTGTGTGCTCAAACACACAACTTTTGTAACATTTCAAACTTCGAAGCTCGATAACTTCAGCAAAGAAACTCCAAATTTCTTAAACGAAGTGTCAAAGTAATCAGCTCGTCGAGATCTTTGAGACCTCACAACAAATCATGATTGCATCTTGTTGCATTTCCAAGAAAAATAGTACTTTGTGTGCTCAAACACACAACTATTGTAACATTTCAAACTTCGAAGCTCGATAACTTTGGCATATGATTACCAAATTTCATAAACGAAGTGTCAAATTAATCAGCTCCACGAGATCTTTGAGACGTCACAACAAATCATGATTGCATCTTGTTGCATTTCCGAGAAAAATAGTACTTTGTGTGCTCAAACACACAACATTTGTGACATTTCAAACTTCGAAGCTCGATAACTTCAGCAAAGAAACTCCAAATTTCTTAAACGAAGTGTCAAAGTAATCAGCTCGTCGAGATCTTTGAGACCTCACAACAAATCATGATTGCATCTTGTTGCATTTCCAAGAAAAATAGTACTTTGTGTGCTCAAACACACAACTATTGTAACATTTCAAACTTCGAAGCTCGATAACTTTGGCATATGATTACCAAATTTCATAAACGAAGTGTCAAATTAATCAGCTCCACGAGATCTTTGAGACGTCACAACAAATCATGATTGCATCTTGTTGCATTTCCGAGAAAAATAGTACTTTGTGTGCTCAAACACACAACTTTTGTAACATTTCAAACTTCGAAGCTCGATAACTTCAGCAAAGAAACTCCAAATTTCTTAAACGAAGTGTCAAAGTAATCAGCTCGTCGAGATCTTTGAGACGTCACAACAAATCATGATTGCATCTTGTTGCATTTCCAAGAAAAATGGTACTTTGTGTGCTCAAACACACAACTATTGTAACATTTCAAATTTCGAAGCTCGATAACTTCGGCAAATGATCACCAAATTTCTTAAACGAAGTGTCAAATTAATCACCTCCACGAGATTTTTGAGACGTCATCACAAATCATGATTGCATCTTGTTGCATTTCCAAGAAAAATAGTACTTTGTGTGCTCAAACACACAACTTTCGTAACATTTCTAATTTTGAAGCTCGTTAACTTCGACAAATGATCACCAAATTTCTTAAGCGATGTGTCAAATTAATCAGCTGGACGAGATCTTTGAGACGTCACCACAAATCATGATTGCATCTTGTTGCATTTCCAAGAAAAATAGTACTTTATGTGCTCAAACACACAACTTTCGTAACATTTCAAATTTTGAAGCTCGTTAACTTCGACAAATGATCACCAAATTTCTTAAACGATGTGTCAAATTAATCAGCTCGAAGAGATCTTTGAGACGTCACAACAAATCATGATTGCATCTTGTTGCATTTCCAAGAAAAATAGTACTTTATGTGCTCAAACACACAACTTTCGTAACATTTCAAACTTCGAAGCTCGATAACTTTGGCATATGATTACCAAATTTCATAAACGAAGTGTCAAATTAATCAGCTCCACGAGATCTTTGAGACGTCACAACAAATCCTGATTGCATCTTGTTGCATTTCCGAGAAAAATAGTACTTTGTGTGCTCAAACACACAACTTTTGTAACATTTCAAACTTCGAAGCTCGATAACTTCAGCAAAGAAACTCCAAATTTCTTAAACGAAGTGTCAAAGTAATCAGCTCGTCGAGATCTTTGAGACCTCACAACAAATCATGATTGCATCTTGTTGCATTTCCAAGAAAAATAGTACTTTGTGTGCTCAAACACACAACTATTGTAACATTTCAAATTTCAAAGCTCGATAACTTCGGCAAACAAACACCAAGTTTCATAAACGAAGTGTCAAATTAATCAGCTCCACGAGATCTTTGAGACGTCACAACAAATCATGATTGCATCTTGTTGCATTTCCAAGAAAAATAGTACTTTGTGTGCTCAAACACACAACTATTGTAACATTTCAAACTTCGAAGCTCGATAACTTTGGCATATGATTACCAAATTTCATAAACGAAGTGTCAAATTAATCAGCTCCACGAGATCTTTGAGACGTCACAACAAATCATGATTGCATCTTGTTGCATTTCCGAGAAAAATAGTACTTTGTGTGCTCAAACACACAACTTTTGTAACATTTCAAACTTCGAAGCTCGATAACTTCAGCAAAGAAACTCCAAATTTCTTAAACGAAGTGTCAAAGTAATCAGCTCGTCGAGATCTTTGAGACGTCACAACAAATCATGATTGCATCTTGTTGCATTTCCGAGAAAAATAGTACTTTGTGTGCTCAAACACACAACTTTTGTAACATTTCAAACTTCGAAGCTCGATAACTTTTGCAAATGATCATCAAATTTCTTAAACGTAGTGTCAAATTAATCAGCTCCACGAGATCTTTGAGACGTCACAACAAATCATGGTTGCATCTTGTTGCATTTCCAAGAAAAATAGTACTTTGTGCTCAAACACACAACTTTTGTAACATTTCAAACTTCGAAGCTCGATAACTTCAGCAAAGAAACTCCAAATTTCTTAAACGAAGTGTCAAAGTAATCAGCTCGTCGAGATCTTTGAGACCTCACAACAAATCATGATTGCATCTTGTTGCATTTCCAAGAAAAATAGTACTTTGTGTGCTCAAACACACAACTTTCGTAACATTTCAAATTTTGAAGCTCGTTAACTTCGACAAATGATCACCAAATTTCTTAAACGATGTGTCAAATTAATCAGCTCGACGAGATCTTTGAGACGTCACCACAAATCATGATTGCATCTTGTTGCATTTCCAAGAAAAATAGTACATTGTGCTCAAACACACAACTTTTGTAACATTTCAAACTTCGAAGCTCGATAACATCGACAAATGATCACCAAATTTCTTAAACGATGTGTCAAATTAATCAGCTCCACGAGATCTTTGAGACGTCACAACAAATCATGGTTGCATCTTGTTGCATTTCCAAGAAAAATAGTACATTGTGCTCAAACACACAACTTTTGTAACATTTCAAACTTCGAAGCTCGTTAACTTCGACAAATGATCACCAAATTTCTTAAACGAAGTGTCAAAGTAATCAGCTCGTCGAGATCTTTGAGACCTCACAACAAATCATGATTGCATCTTGTTGCATTTCCAAGAAAAATAGTACTTTGTGTGCTCAAACACACAACTTTCGTAACATTTCAAATTTTGAAGCTCGTTAACTTCGACAAATGATCACCAAATTTCTTAAACGATGTGTCAAATTAATCAGCTCCACGAGATCTTTGAGACGTCACAACAAATCATGGTTGCATCTTGTTGCATTTCCAAGAAAAATAGTACATTGTGCTCAAACACACAACTTTTGTAACATTTCAAACTTCGAAGCTCGATAACATCGACAAATGATCACCAAATTTCTTAAACGATGTGTCAAATTAATCAGCTCGACGAGATCTTTGAGACGTCACAACAAATCATGATTGCATCTTGTTGCATTTCCAAGAAAAATAGTACTTTGTGTGCTCAAACACACAACTTTTGTAACATTTCAAACTTTGAAGCTCGTTAACTTCGACAAATGATCACCAAATTTCTTAAACGATGTGTCAAATTAATCAGCTCGAAGAGATCTTTGAGACGTCACAACAAATCATGATTGCATCTTGTTGCATTTCCGAGAAAAATAGTACTTTGTGTGCTCAAACACACAACTTTTGTAACATTTCAAACTTCGAAGCTCGATAACTTCAGCAAAGAAACTCCAAATTTCTTAAACGAAGTGTCAAAGTAATCAGCTCGTCGAGATCTTTGAGACCTCACAACAAATCATGATTGCATCTTGTTGCATTTCCAAGAAAAATAGTACTTTGTGTGCTCAAACACACAACTATTGTAACATTTCAAACTTCGAAGCTCGATAACTTTGGCATATGATTACCAAATTTCATAAACGAAGTGTCAAATTAATCAGCTCCACGAGATCTTTGAGACGTCACAACAAATCATGATTGCATCTTGTTGCATTTCCGAGAAAAATAGTACTTTGTGTGCTCAAACACACAACATTTGTGACATTTCAAACTTCGAAGCTCGATAACTTCAGCAAAGAAACTCCAAATTTCTTAAACGAAGTGTCAAAGTAATCAGCTCGTCGAGATCTTTGAGACCTCACAACAAATCATGATTGCATCTTGTTGCATTTCCAAGAAAAATAGTACTTTGTGTGCTCAAACACACAACTATTGTAACATTTCAAACTTCGAAGCTCGATAACTTTGGCATATGATTACCAAATTTCATAAACGAAGTGTCAAATTAATCAGCTCCACGAGATCTTTGAGACGTCACAACAAATCATGATTGCATCTTGTTGCATTTCCGAGAAAAATAGTACTTTGTGTGCTCAAACACACAACTTTTGTAACATTTCAAACTTCGAAGCTCGATAACTTCAGCAAAGAAACTCCAAATTTCTTAAACGAAGTGTCAAAGTAATCAGCTCGTCGAGATCTTTGAGACGTCACAACAAATCATGATTGCATCTTGTTGCATTTCCAAGAAAAATGGTACTTTGTGTGCTCAAACACACAACTATTGTAACATTTCAAATTTCGAAGCTCGATAACTTCGGCAAATGATCACCAAATTTCTTAAACGAAGTGTCAAATTAATCACCTCCACGAGATTTTTGAGACGTCATCACAAATCATGATTGCATCTTGTTGCATTTCCAAGAAAAATAGTACTTTGTGTGCTCAAACACACAACTTTCGTAACATTTCTAATTTTGAAGCTCGTTAACTTCGACAAATGATCACCAAATTTCTTAAGCGATGTGTCAAATTAATCAGCTGGACGAGATCTTTGAGACGTCACCACAAATCATGATTGCATCTTGTTGCATTTCCAAGAAAAATAGTACTTTATGTGCTCAAACACACAACTTTCGTAACATTTCAAATTTTGAAGCTCGTTAACTTCGACAAATGATCACCAAATTTCTTAAACGATGTGTCAAATTAATCAGCTCGAAGAGATCTTTGAGACGTCACAACAAATCATGATTGCATCTTGTTGCATTTCCAAGAAAAATAGTACTTTATGTGCTCAAACACACAACTTTCGTAACATTTCAAACTTCGAAGCTCGATAACTTTGGCATATGATTACCAAATTTCATAAACGAAGTGTCAAATTAATCAGCTCCACGAGATCTTTGAGACGTCACAACAAATCCTGATTGCATCTTGTTGCATTTCCGAGAAAAATAGTACTTTGTGTGCTCAAACACACAACTTTTGTAACATTTCAAACTTCGAAGCTCGATAACTTCAGCAAAGAAACTCCAAATTTCTTAAACGAAGTGTCAAAGTAATCAGCTCGTCGAGATCTTTGAGACCTCACAACAAATCATGATTGCATCTTGTTGCATTTCCAAGAAAAATAGTACTTTGTGTGCTCAAACACACAACTATTGTAACATTTCAAATTTCAAAGCTCGATAACTTCGGCAAACAAACACCAAGTTTCATAAACGAAGTGTCAAATTAATCAGCTCCACGAGATCTTTGAGACGTCACAACAAATCATGATTGCATCTTGTTGCATTTCCAAGAAAAATAGTACTTTGTGTGCTCAAACACACAACTATTGTAACATTTCAAACTTCGAAGCTCGATAACTTTGGCATATGATTACCAAATTTCATAAACGAAGTGTCAAATTAATCAGCTCCACGAGATCTTTGAGACGTCACAACAAATCATGATTGCATCTTGTTGCATTTCCGAGAAAAATAGTACTTTGTGTGCTCAAACACACAACTTTTGTAACATTTCAAACTTCGAAGCTCGATAACTTCAGCAAAGAAACTCCAAATTTCTTAAACGAAGTGTCAAAGTAATCAGCTCGTCGAGATCTTTGAGACGTCACAACAAATCATGATTGCATCTTGTTGCATTTCCGAGAAAAATAGTACTTTGTGTGCTCAAACACACAACTTTTGTAACATTTCAAACTTCGAAGCTCGATAACTTTTGCAAATGATCATCAAATTTCTTAAACGTAGTGTCAAATTAATCAGCTCCACGAGATCTTTGAGACGTCACAACAAATCATGGTTGCATCTTGTTGCATTTCCAAGAAAAATAGTACTTTGTGCTCAAACACACAACTTTTGTAACATTTCAAACTTCGAAGCTCGATAACATCGACAAATGATCACCAAATTTCTTAAACGATGTGTCAAATTAATCAGCTCGACGAGATCTTTGAGACGTCACAACAAATCATGATTGCATCTTGTTGCATTTCCAAGAAAAATAGTACTTTGTGCTCAAACACACAACTTTCGTAACATTTCAAACTTCGAAGCTCGATAACTTTGGCAAATGATCACCAAATTTCTTAAACGAAGTGTCAAATTAATCAGCTCCACGAGATCTTTGAGACGTCACAACAAATCATGATTGCATCTTGTTGCATTTCCAAGAAAAATAGTACTTTATGAGCTCAAACACACAACTTTCGTAACATTTCAAATTTTGAAGCTCGTTAACTTCGACAAATGATCACCAAATTTCTTAAACGATGTGTCAAATTAATCAGCTCGACGAGATCTTTGAGACGTCACCACAAATCATGATTGCATCTTGTTGCATTTCCAAGAAAAATAGTACTTTATGAGCTCAAACACACAACTTTTGTAACATTTCAAACTTCGAAGCTCGATAACTTCAGCAAAGAAACTCCAAATTTCTTAAACGAAGTGTCAAAGTAATCAGCTCGTCGAGATCTTTGAGACCTCACAACAAATCATGATTGCATCTTGTTGCATTTCCAAGAAAAATAGTACTTTGTGTGCTCAAACACACAACTTTCGTAACATTTCTAATTTTGAAGCTCGTTAACTTCGACAAATGATCACCAAATTTCTTAAGCGATGTGTCAAATTAATCAGCTGGACGAGATCTTTGAGACGTCACCACAAATCATGATTGCATCTTGTTGCATTTCCAAGAAAAATAGTACTTTATGTGCTCAAACACACAACTTTCGTAACATTTCAAATTTTGAAGCTCGTTAACTTCGACAAATGATCACCAAATTTCTTAAACGATGTGTCAAATTAATCAGCTCGAAGAGATCTTTGAGACGTCACAACAAATCATGATTGCATCTTGTTGCATTTCCAAGAAAAATAGTACTTTATGTGCTCAAACACACAACTTTCGTAACATTTCAAACTTCGAAGCTCGATAACTTTGGCATATGATTACCAAATTTCATAAACGAAGTGTCAAATTAATCAGCTCCACGAGATCTTTGAGACGTCACAACAAATCCTGATTGCATCTTGTTGCATTTCCGAGAAAAATAGTACTTTGTGTGCTCAAACACACAACTTTTGTAACATTTCAAACTTCGAAGCTCGATAACTTCAGCAAAGAAACTCCAAATTTCTTAAACGAAGTGTCAAAGTAATCAGCTCGTCGAGATCTTTGAGACCTCACAACAAATCATGATTGCATCTTGTTGCATTTCCAAGAAAAATAGTACTTTGTGTGCTCAAACACACAACTATTGTAACATTTCAAATTTCAAAGCTCGATAACTTCGGCAAACAAACACCAAGTTTCATAAACGAAGTGTCAAATTAATCAGCTCCACGAGATCTTTGAGACGTCACAACAAATCATGATTGCATCTTGTTGCATTTCCAAGAAAAATAGTACTTTGTGTGCTCAAACACACAACTATTGTAACATTTCAAACTTCGAAGCTCGATAACTTTGGCATATGATTACCAAATTTCATAAACGAAGTGTCAAATTAATCAGCTCCACGAGATCTTTGAGACGTCACAACAAATCATGATTGCATCTTGTTGCATTTCCGAGAAAAATAGTACTTTGTGTGCTCAAACACACAACTTTTGTAACATTTCAAACTTCGAAGCTCGATAACTTCAGCAAAGAAACTCCAAATTTCTTAAACGAAGTGTCAAAGTAATCAGCTCGTCGAGATCTTTGAGACGTCACAACAAATCATGATTGCATCTTGTTGCATTTCCGAGAAAAATAGTACTTTGTGTGCTCAAACACACAACTTTTGTAACATTTCAAACTTCGAAGCTCGATAACTTTTGCAAATGATCATCAAATTTCTTAAACGTAGTGTCAAATTAATCAGCTCCACGAGATCTTTGAGACGTCACAACAAATCATGGTTGCATCTTGTTGCATTTCCAAGAAAAATAGTACTTTGTGCTCAAACACACAACTTTTGTAACATTTCAAACTTCGAAGCTCGATAACATCGACAAATGATCACCAAATTTCTTAAACGATGTGTCAAATTAATCAGCTCGACGAGATCTTTGAGACGTCACAACAAATCATGATTGCATCTTGTTGCATTTCCAAGAAAAATAGTACTTTGTGCTCAAACACACAACTTTCGTAACATTTCAAACTTCGAAGCTCGATAACTTTGGCAAATGATCACCAAATTTCTTAAACGAAGTGTCAAATTAATCAGCTCCACGAGATCTTTGAGACGTCACAACAAATCATGATTGCATCTTGTTGCATTTCCAAGAAAAATAGTACTTTATGAGCTCAAACACACAACTTTCGTAACATTTCAAATTTTGAAGCTCGTTAACTTCGACAAATGATCACCAAATTTCTTAAACGATGTGTCAAATTAATCAGCTCGACGAGATCTTTGAGACGTCACCACAAATCATGATTGCATCTTGTTGCATTTCCAAGAAAAATAGTACTTTATGAGCTCAAACACACAACTTTTGTAACATTTCAAACTTCGAAGCTCGATAACTTCAGCAAAGAAACTCCAAATTTCTTAAACGAAGTGTCAAAGTAATCAGCTCGTCGAGATCTTTGAGACCTCACAACAAATCATGATTGCATCTTGTTGCATTTCCAAGAAAAATAGTACTTTGTGTGCTCAAACACACAACTTTCGTAACATTTCAAATTTTGAAGCTCGTTAACTTCGACAAATGATCACCAAATTTCTTAAACGATGTGTCAAATTAATCAGCTCGACGAGATCTTTGAGACGTCACCACAAATCATGATTGCATCTTGTTGCATTTCCAAGAAAAATAGTACTTTATGTGCTCAAACACACAACTTTCGTAACAATTCAAATTTTGAAGCTCGTTAACTTCGACAAATGATCACCAAATTTCTTAAACGATGTGTCAAATTAATCAGCTCGAAGAGATCTTTGAGACGTCACAACAAATCATGATTGCATCTTGTTGCATTTCCAAGAAAAATAGTACTTTATGTGCTCAAACACACAACTTTCGTAACATTTCAAACTTCGAAGCTCGATAACTTCAGCAAAGAAACTCCAAATTTCTTAAACGAAGTGTCAAAGTAATCAGCTCGTCGAGATCTTTGAGACCTCACAACAAATCATGATTGCATCTTGTTGCATTTCCAAGAAAAATAGTACTTTGTGTGCTCAAACACACAACTATTGTAACATTTCAAATTTCAAAGCTCGATAACTTCGGCAAACAAACACCAAGTTTCATAAACGAAGTGTCAAATTAATCAGCTCCACGAGATCTTTGAGACGTCACAACAAATCATGATTGCATCTTGTTGCATTTCCAAGAAAAATAGTACTTTGTGTGCTCAAACACACAACTATTGTAACATTTCAAACTTCGAAGCTCGATAACTTTGGCATATGATTACCAAATTTCATAAACGAAGTGTCAAATTAATCAGCTCCACGAGATCTTTGAGATGTCACAACAAATCATGATTGCATCTTGTTGCATTTCCAAGAAAAATAGTACTTTATGTGCTCAAACACACAACTTTTGAGACTTTTCAAAATTTGAAGCTCGATAACATCGGCAAATGAGGACCAAATTTGTTAAACAAAGTGTCAAATTAATCAGCTCGACGAAATCTTTAAGATGTCACAACAAATCATGATTGCATCTTGTTGAATTTCCAAGAAAAATAGTACTTTACGTGCTCAAACACACATCTTCTGAGACTTTTCAAAATTTGAAGCTCGATAACTTCGGCAAATGAGGACCAAATTTGTTAAACAAAGTGGCAAATTAATCAGCTCCACGAGATCTTTGATACGTCACAACAAATGATAATTGCATCTTGTTGCATTTCCAAGAAAAATAGTACTTTATGTGCTCAAACACACAACATTTGTAACATTTCAAATTTCGAAGCTCGATAACTTCGGCAAACAAACTTCAAGTTTCTTAAACGAAGTGTCAAATTAATCAGCTCGACGAGATCTTTAAGATGTCACAACAAATCATGATTGCATCTTGTTGCATTTCCGAGAAAAATAGTACTTTGTGTGCTCAAACACACAACTTTTGAGACTTTTCAAAATTTGAAGCTCGATAACTTCGGCAAATGAGGACCAAATTTGTTAAACAAAGTGTCAAAGTAATCAGCTCGACGAGATCTTTAAGATGTGTCAACAAATCATGATTGTATCTTGTTGAATTTCCAAGAAAAATAGTACTTTACGTGCTCAAACACACATCTTTTGAGACTTTTCAAACTTTGAAACTCGATAACTTTGGCAAATGAGGACCAAATTTGTAAAACAAAGTGGCAAATTCATCAGCTCGACGAGATCTTTAAGATGTCACACCACATCATGATTGCATCTTGTAGCATTTCCAAGAAAAATAGTACTTTAGGTGATCAAACAAACAACTTTTGTGACTTTACAAACTTTTAAGCTAGATAACTTCGGCAAATGAGGACCAAATTTGTTAAACAAAGTGTCAAATTAATCAGCTCCACGAGATCTTTGATACGTCACAACAATTGATAATTGCATCTTGTTGCATTTCCAAGAAAAATAGTACTTTATGTGCTCAAACACACAACTTTCGTAACATTTCAAACTTCGAAGCTCGATAACTTCGGCAAACAAACTCCAAGTTTCTTAAATGAAGTGTCAAATTAATCAGCTCCACGAGATCTTCGAGATGTCACAACAAATCATGATTGCATCTTGTTCCATTTCCGAGAAAAATAGTACTTTGTGTGCTCAAACACACAACTTTCGTAACATTTCAAACTTTGAAGCTCGTTAACTTCGACAAATGATCACCAAGTTTCTTAAAGGAAGTGTCAAATTAATCAGCTCGTCGAGATCTTTGAGATGTCACAACAAATGATAATTGCATCTTGTTGCATTTCCAAGAAAAATAGTACTTTATGTGCTCAAACACACAACATTTGTAACATTTCAAATTTCGAAGCTCGATAACTTCGGCAAACAAACTTCAAGTTTCTTAAACGAAGTGTCAAATTAATCAGCTCCACGAGATTTTTGAGACGTCACAACAAATCATAATTGCATCTTGTTGCATTTCCGAGAAATATAGTACTTTGTGTGCTCAAACACACAACTTTCGTAACATTTCAAACTTCGAAGCTCGATAACTTCGGCAAACAAACTCCAAGTTTCTTAAATGAAGTGTCAAATTAATCAGCTCCACGAGATCTTCGAGATGTCACAACAAATCATGATTGCATCTTGTTGCATTTCCGAGAAAAATAGTACTTTGTGTGCTCAAACACAGAACATTTATAACATTTCAAATTTCGAAGCTCGATAACTTCGGCAAACAAACTTCAAGTTTCTTAAACGAAGTGTCAAATTAATCAGCTCTAAGAGATCTTTGAGACGTCACAACAAATCATGATTGCATCTTGTTGCATTTCCGAGAAAAATAGTACTTTGTGTGCTCAAACACACAACTTTCGTAACATTTCAAACTTCGAAGCTCGATAACTACGGCAAACAAACTCCAAATTTCTTAAACGAGGTATCAAATTAATCAGCTCCACGAGATCTTTGAGACGTCACAACAAATCATGATTGCATCTTGTTGCATTTCCAAGAAAAATAGTACTTTATGTGCTCAAACACACAACTTTTGAGACTTTTCAAAATTTGAAGCTCGATAACATCGGCAAATGAGGACCAAATTTGTTAAACAAAGTGTCAAATTAATCAGCTCGACGAAATCTTTAAGATGTCACAACAAATCATGATTGCATCTTGTTGAATTTCCAAGAAAAATAGTACTTTACGTGCTCAAACACACATCTTTTGAGACTTTTCAAAATTTGAAGATCGATAACTTCGGCAAATGAGGACCAAATTTGTTAAACAAAGTGGCAAATTAATCAGCTCCACGAGATCTTTGATACGTCACAACAAATGATAATTGCATCTTGTTGCATTTCCAAGAAAAATAGTACTTTATGTGCTCAAACACACAACATTTGTAACATTTCAAATTTCGAAGCTCGATAACTTCGGCAAACAAACTTCAAGTTTCTTAAACGAAGTGTCAAATTAATCAGCTCTAAGAGATCTTTGAGACGTCACAACAAATCATGATTGCATCTTGTTGCATTTCCAAGAAAAATAGTACTTTATGTGCTCAAACACACAACTTTTGAGACTTTTCAAAATTTGAAGCTCGATCACATCGGCAAATGAGGACCAAATTTGTTAAACAAAGTGTCAAATTAATCAGCTCGACGAGATCTTTAAGATGTCACAACAAATCATGATTGCATCTTGTTGAATTTCCAAGAAAAATAGTACTTTACGTGCTCAAACACACATCTTTTGAGACTTTTCAAAATTTGAAGCTCGATAACTTCGGCAAATGAGGACCAAATTTGTTAAACAAAGTGGCAAATTCATCAGCTCGACGAGACCTTTGAGACGTCACAACAAATGATAATTGCATCTTGTTGCATTTCCAAGAAAAATAGTACTTTATGTGCTCAAACACACAACTTTCGTAACATTTCAAAATTTGAAGCTCGAGAACTTCGGCAAATGAGGACCAAATTTGTTAAACAAAGTGGCAAATTCATCAGCTCGACGAGATCTTTAAGATGTCACAACAAATCATGATTGCATCTTGTTGAATTTCCAAGAAAAATAGTACTATACGTGCTCAAACACACAACTTTTGAGACTTTTCAAACTTTGAAACTCGATAACTTTGGCAAATGAGGACCAAATTTGTAAAACAAAGTGGCAAATTAATCAGCTCCACGAGATCTTTGATACGTCACAACAAATGATAATTGCATCTTGTTGCATTTCCAAGAAAAATAGTACTTTATGTGCTCAAACACACAACATTTGTAACATTTCAAATTTCGAAGCTCGATAACTACGGCAAACAAACTCCAAATTTCTTAAACGAGGTATCAAATTAATCAGCTCCACGAGATCTTTGAGACGTCACAACAAATCATGATTGCATCTTGTTGCATTTCCAAGAAAAATAGTACTTTGTGTGCTCAAACACACAACTTTCGTAACATTTCAAACTTCGAAGCTCGATAACTTCGGCAAACAAACTCCAAGTTTCTTAAATGAAGTGTCAAATTAATCAGCTCCACGAGATCTTCGAGATGTCACAACAAATCATGATTGCATCTTGTTGCATTTCCGAGAAAAATAGTACTATGTGTGCTCAAACACACAACTTTCGTAACATTTCAAACTTTGAAGCTCGTTAACTTCGACAAATGATCACCAAGTTTCTTAAAGGAAGTGTCAAATTAATCAGCTCGTCGAGATCTTTGAGATGTCACAACAAATGATAATTGCATCTTGTTGCATTTCCAAGAAAAATAGTACTTTATGTGCTCAAACACACAACATTTGTAACATTTCAAATTTCGAAGCTCGATAACTTCGGCAAACAAACTTCAAGTTTCTTAAACGAAGTGTCAAATTAATCAGCTCCACGAGATCTTCGAGATGTCACAACAAATCATAATTGCATCTTGTTGCATTTCCAAGAAAAATATTACTTTGTGTGCTCAAACACACAACTTTCGTAACATTTCAAACTTCGAAGCTCGATAACTTCGGCAAACAAACTCCAAGTTTCTTAAATGAAGTGTCAAATTAATCAGCTCCACGAGATCTTCGAGATGTCACAACAAATCA
Organism: Euwallacea fornicatus; assembly: GCF_040115645.1. Classification (NCBI taxonomy): domain Eukaryota; kingdom Metazoa; phylum Arthropoda; class Insecta; order Coleoptera; family Curculionidae; genus Euwallacea; species Euwallacea fornicatus. The sequence continues at coordinate 260,209 of NW_027096026.1, read as the reverse complement.
TGATTGCATCTTGTTGCATTTCCGAGAAAAATAGTACTTTGTGTGCTCAAACACACAACTTTCGTAACATTTCAAACTTTGAAGCTCGTTAACTTCGACAAATGATCACCAAGTTTCTTAAAGGAAGTGTCAAATTAATCAGCTCGTCGAGATCTTTGAGATGTCACAACAAATGATAATTGCATCTTGTTGCATTTCCAAGAAAAATAGTACTTTATGTGCTCAAACACACAACATTTGTAACATTTCAAATTTCGAAGCTCGATAACTTCGGCAAACAAACTTCAAGTTTCTTAAACGAAGTGTCAAATTAATCAGCTCCACGAGATTTTTGAGACGTCACAACAAATCATAATTGCATCTTGTTGCATTTCCGAGAAATATAGTACTTTGTGTGCTCAAACACACAACTTTCGTAACATTTCAAACTTCGAAGCTCGATAACTTCGGCAAACAAACTCCAAGTTTCTTAAATGAAGTGTCAAATTAATCAGCTCCACGAGATCTTCGAGATGTCACAACAAATCATGATTGCATCTTGTTGCATTTCCGAGAAAAATAGTACTTTGTGTGCTCAAACACAGAACATTTATAACATTTCAAATTTCGAAGCTCGATAACTTCGGCAAACAAACTTCAAGTTTCTTAAACGAAGTGTTAAATTAATCAGCTCCACGAGATCTTCGAGATGTCACAACAAATCATAATTGCATCTTGTTGCATTTCCAAGAAAAATAGTACTTTATGTGCTCAAACACACAACTTTCGTAACATTTCAAACTTCGAAGCTCGATAACTTCGGCAAACAAACTCCAAGTTTCTTAAATGAAGTGTCAAATTAATCAGCTCCACGAGATCTTCGAGACGTCACAACAAATCATGATTGCATCTTGTTGCATTTCCGAGAAATATAGTACTTTGTGTGCTCAAACACACAACTTTCGTAACATTTCAAACTTCGAAGCTCGATAACTTCGGCAAACAAACTTCAAGTTTCTTAAACGAAGTGTCAAATTAATCAGCTCCACGAGATCTTCGAGATGTCACAACAAATCATAATTGCATCTTGTTGCATTTCCAAGAAAAATAGTACTTTATGTGCTCAAACACACAACTTTCGTAACATTTCAAACTTCGAAGCTCGATAACTTCGGCAAACAAACTCCAAGTTTCTTAAATGAAGTGTCAAATTAATCAGCTCCACGAGATCTTCGAGACGTCACAACAAATCATGATTGCATCTTGTTGCATTTCCAAGAAAAATAGTACTTTATGTGCTCAAACACACAACTTTTGTAACATTTCAAACTTTGAAGCTCGTTAACTTCGACAAATGATCACCAAATTTCTTAAACGAAGTGTCAAATTAATCAGCTCGTCGAGATCTTTGAGATGTCACAACAAATGATAATTGCATCTTGTTGCATTTCCAAGAAAAATAGTACTTTATGTGCTCAAACACACAACTTTTGTAACATTTCAAACTTCGAAGCTCGATAACTTCGGCAAACAAACTCCAAGTTTCTTAAACGAGGTGTCAAATTAATCAGCTCGTCGAGATCTTTGAGACGTCACAACAAATGATAATTGCATCTTGTTGCATTTCCAAGAAAAATAGTACTTTATGTGCTCAAACACACAACTTTCGTAACATTTCAAATTTCGAAGCTCGGTAACTTCGGCAAATGATCACCAAATTTCTTAAACGAAGTGTCAAATTAATCAGCTCGTCGAGATCTTTGAGACGTCACAACAAATCATGATTGCATCTTGTTGCATTTCCAAGACAAATAGTACTTTATATGTTCAAACACACAACTTTTGTAACATTTCAAACTTCGAAGCTCGATAACTTCGGCAAACAAACTCCAAGTTTCTTAAACGAGGTGTCAAATTAATCAGCTCGTCGAGATCTTTGAGACGTCACAACAAATGATAATTGCATCTTGTTGCATTTCCAAGAAAAATAGTACTTTATGTGCTCAAACACACAACATTCGTAACATTTCAAACTTTGAAGCTCGTTAACTTCGACAAATGATCACCAAATTTCTTAAACGAAGTGTCAAATTCATCAGCTCCACGAGATCTTTGAGACGTCACAACAAATCATGATTGCATCTTGTTGCATTTCCAAGAAAAATAGTACTTTATGTGCTCAAACACAGAACATTTGTAACATTTCGAATTTCGAAGCTCGATAACTTCGACAAACAAACTCCAAGTTTCTTAAACGAAGTGTCAAATTAATCAGCTCCACGAGATCTTTGAGACGTCACAACAAATCATGATTGCATCTTGTTGCATTTCCAAGAAAAATAGTACTTTATGTGCTCAAACACACAACTTTTGTAACATTTCAAACTTCGAAGCTCGATAACTTCGGCAAACAAACTCCAAGTTTCTTAAACGAGGTGTCAAATTAATCAGCTCGTCGAGATCTTTGAGACGTCACAACAAATCATGATTGCATCTTGTTGCATTTCCAAGAAAAATAGTACTTTATGTGCTCAAACACACAACTTTCGTAACATTTCAAACTTCGAAGCTCGATAACTTCGGCAAACAAACTCCAAGATTCTTAAACGAAGTGTCAAATTAATCAGCTCCACGAGATCTTTGAGACGACACAACAAATCATGATTGCATCTTGTTGCATTTCCAAGAAAAATAGTACTTTATGTGCTCAAACACAGAACATTTGTAACATTTCAAATTTCGAAGCTCGATAACTTCAGCAAACAAACTCCAAGTTTCTGAAACGAAGTGTCAAATTAATCAGCTCGTCGAGATCTTTGAGATGTCACAATAAATGATAATTGCATCTTGTTGCATTTCCAAGAAAAATAGTACTTTATGTGCTCAAACACACAACATTCGTAGCATTTCAAACTTTGAAGCTCGTTAACTTCGACAAATGATCACCAAGTTTCTTAAACGAAGTGTCAAATTAATCAGCTCGTCGAGATCTTTGAGATGTCACAACAAATGATAATTGCATCTTGTTGCATTTCCAAGAAAAATAGTACTTTATGTGCTCAAACACACAACTTTCGTAACATTTCAAACTTCGAAGCTCGTTAACTTCGACAAATGATCACCAAGTTTCTTAAACGAAGTGTCAAATTAATCAGCTCGTCGAGATCTTTGAGATGTCACAACAAATCATGATTGCATCTTGTTGCATTTCCCAGAAAAATAGTACTTTATGTGCTCAAACACACAACTTTTGTAACATATCAAACTTCGAAGCTCGGTAATTTCGGCAAATGATCACCAAATTTCTTAAACGAAGTGTCAAATTAATCACCTCCACGAGATTTTTGAGACGTCACAACAAATCATGATTGCATGTTGTTGCATTTCCAAGACAAATAGTACTTTATATGTTCAAACACACAACTTTCGTAACATTTCAAACTTGGAAGCTCGTTAACTTCGACAAATGATCACCAAGTTTCTTAAACGAAGTGTCAAATTAATCAGCTCGTCGAGATCTTTGAGATGTCACAACAAATGATAATTGCATCTTGTTGCATTTCCAAGAAAAATAGTACTTTATGTGCTCAAACACACAACTTTCGTAACATTTCAAACTTCGAAGCTCGTTAACTTCGACAAATGATCACCAAGTTTCTTAAACGAAGTGTCAAATTAATCAGCTCGTCGAGATCTTTGAGACGTCACAACAAATCATGATTGCATCTTGTTGCATTTCCCAGAAAAATAGTACTTTATGTGCTCAAACACACAACTTTCGTAACATTTCAAATTTCGAAGCTCGATAACTTCAACAAACAAACTCCAAGTTTCTTAAACGAAGTGTCAAATTAATCAGCTCGTCGAGATCTTTGAGACGTCACAACAAATGATAATTGCATCTTGTTGCATTTCCAAGAAAAATAGTACTTTATGTGCTCAAACACACAACATTCGTAACATTTCAAACTTTGAAGCTCGTTAACTTCGACAAATGATCACCAAATTTCTTAAACGAAGTGTCAAATTAATCACCTCCACGAGATTTTTGAGACGTCACAACAAATCATGATTGCATCTTGTTGCATTTCCAAGAAAAATAGTACTTTATTTGCTCAAACACACAACTTTTGTAACATTTCAAATTTCGAAGCTCGATAACTTCAACAAATAAACTCCAAGTTTCTTAAACGAAGTGTCAAATTAATCAGCTCGTCGAGATCTTTGAGACGTCACAACAAATGATAATTGCATCTTGTTGCATTTCCAAGAAAAATAGTTCTTTATGTGCTCAAACACACAACATTCGTAACATTTCAAACTTTGAAGCTCGTTAACTTCGACAAATGATCACCAAATTTCTTAAACGAAGTGTCAAATTAATCATCTCGTCGAGATCTTTGAGACGTCACAACAAATCATGATTGCATCTTGTTGCATTTCCAAGAAAAATAGTACTTTATGTGCTCAAACACACAACTTTTGTAACATTTCAAATTTCGAAGCTCGATAACTTCGGCAAACAAACTCCAAGATTCTTAAACGAAGTGTCAAATTAATCAGCTCCACGAGATCTTTGAGACGACACAACAAATCATGATTGCATCTTGTTGCATTTCCAAGAAAAATAGTACTTTATGTGCTCAAACACAGAACATTTGTAACATTTCAAATTTCGAAGCTCGATAACTTCAGCAAACAAACTCCAAGTTTCTGAAACGAAGTGTCAAATTAATCAGCTCGTCGAGATCTTTGAGATGTCACAATAAATGATAATTGCATCTTGTTGCATTTCCAAGAAAAATAGTACTTTATGTGCTCAAACACACAACATTCGTAGCATTTCAAACTTTGAAGCTCGTTAACTTCGACAAATGATCACCAAATTTCTTAAACGAAGTGTCAAATTAATCAGCTCCACGAGATCTTTGAGACGTCACAACAAATCATGATTGCATCTTGTTGCATTTCCAAGAAAAATAGTACTTTATGTGCTCAAACACAGAACATTTGTAACATTTCGAATTTCGAAGCTCGATAACTTGGACAAACAAACTCCAAGTTTCTTAAACGAAGTGTCAAATTAATCAGCTCCACGAGATCTTTGAGACGTCACAACAAATCATGATTGCATCTTGTTGCATTTCCAAGAAAAATAGTACTTTATGTGCTCAAACACACAACTTTCGTAACATTTCAAACTTGGAAGCTCGTTAACTTCGACAAATGATCACCAAGTTTCTTAAACGAAGTGTCAAATTAATCAGCTCGTCGAGATCTTTGAGATGTCACAACAAATGATAATTGCATCTTGTTGCATTTCCAAGAAAAATAGTACTTTATGTGCTCAAACACACAACTTTCGTAACATTTCAAACTTCGAAGCTCGTTAACTTCGACAAATGATCACCAAGTTTCTTAAACGAAGTGTCAAATTAATCAGCTCGTCGAGATCTTTGAGATGTCACAATAAATGATAATTGCATCTTGTTGCATTTCCAAGAAAAATAGTACTTTATGTGCTCAAACACACAACATTCGTAGCATTTCAAACTTTGAAGCTCGTTAACTTCGACAAATGATCACCAAATTTCTTAAACGAAGTGTCAAATTAATCAGCTCCACGAGATCTTTGAGACGTCACAACAAATCATGATTGCATCTTGTTGCATTTCCAAGAAAAATAGTACTTTATGTGCTCAAACACACAGCATTCGTAGCATTTCAAACTTTGAAGCTCGTTAACTTCGACAAATGATCACCAAATTTCTTAAACGAAGTGTCAAATTAATCAGCTCCACGAGATCTTTGAGACGTCACAACAAATCATGATTGCATCTTGTTGCATTTCCGAGAAAAATAGTACTTTGTGTGCTCAAACACACAACTTTCGTAACATTTCAAACTTCGAAGCTCGATAACTACGGCAAACAAACTCCAAATTTCTTAAACGAGGTGTCAAATTAATCAGCTCCACGAGATCTTTGAGACGTCACAACATATCATGATTGCATTTTGTTGCATTTCCAAGAAAAATAGTACTTTATGTGCTCAAACACACAACTTTTGAGACTTTTCAAATTTTGAAGCTCGATAACATCGGCAAATGAGGACCAAATTTGTTAAACAAAGTGTCAAATTAATCAGCTCGACGAGATCTTTAAGATGTCACAACAAATCATGATTGCATCTTGTTGCATTTCCAAGAAAAATAGTACTTTATGTGCTCAAACACAGAACATTTGTAACATTTCAAATTTCGAAGCTCGATAACTTCGGCAAATGATCACCAAGTTTCTTAAACGAGGTGTCAAATTAATCAGCTCGTCGAGACCTTTGAGACGTCACAACAAATGATAATTGCATCTTGTTGCATTTCCAAGAAAAATAGTACTTTATGTGCTCAAACACACAACTTTCGTAACATTTCAAACTTTGAAGCTCGTTAACTTCGACAAATGATCACCAAGTTTCTTAAACGAAGTGTCAAATTAATCAGCTCGTCGAGATCTTTGAGATGTCACAACAAATGATAATTGCATCTTGTTGCATCTCCAAGAAAAATAGTACTTTATGTGCTCAAACACACAACATTTGTAATATTTCAAATTTCGAAGCTCGATAACTTCGGCAAACAAACTTCAAGTTTCTTAAACGAAGTGTCAAATTAATCAGCTCCACGAGATTTTTGAGACGTCACAACAAATCATGATTGCATCTTGTTGCATTTCCAAGACAAATAGTACTTTATATGTTCAAACACACAACTTTTGTAACATTTCAAACTTCGAAGCTCGATAACTTCGGCAAACAAACTTCAAGTTTCTTAAACGAGGTGTCAAATTAATCAGCTCGTCGAGACCTTTGAGACGTCACAACAAATGATAATTGCATCTTGTTGCATTTCCAAGAAAAATAGTACTTTATGTGCTCAAACACACAACTTTCGTAACATTTCAAACTTCGAAGCTCGGTAACTTCGGCAAATGATCACCAAATTTCTTAAACGAAGTGTCAAATTAATCACCTCCACGAGATTTTTGAGACGTCACAACAAATCATGATTGCATCTTGTTGCATTTCCAAGAAAAATAGTACTTTATGAGCTCAAACACACAACTTTTGTAACATTTCAAACTTCGAAGCTCGATAACTTCGGCAAACAAACTCCAAGTTTCTTAAACGAGGTGTCAAATTAATCAGCTCGTCGAGATCTTTGAGACGTCACAACAAATGATAATTGCATCTTGTTGCATTTCCAAGAAAAATAGTACTTTATGTGCTCAAACACACAACTTTCGTAACATTTCAAACTTGGAAGCTCGTTAACTTCGACAAATGATCACCAAGTTTCTTAAACGAAGTGTCAAATTAATCAGCTCGTCGAGATCTTTGAGATGTCACAACAAATGATGATTGCATCTTGTTGCATTTCCAAGAAAAATAGTACTTTATGTGCTCAAACACACAACTTTCGTAACATTTCAAACTTCGAAGCTCGTTAACTTCGACAAATGATCACCAAGTTTCTTAAACGAAGTGTCAAATTAATCAGCTCGTCGAGATCTTTGAGACGTCACAACAAATCATGATTGCATCTTGTTGCATTTCCCAGAAAAATAGTACTTTATGTGCTCAAACACACAACTTTTGTAACATTTCAAACTTCGAAGCTCGATAACTTCGGCAAACAAACTCCAAGTTTCTTAAACGATGTGTCAAATTAATCAGCTCGTCGAGATCTTTGAGACGTCACAACAAATCATGATTGCATCTTGTTGCATTTCCAAGAAAAATAGTACTTTATGTGCTCAAACACAGAACATTTGTAACATTTCAAATTTCGAAGCTCGATAACTTCGGCAAACAAACTTCAAGTTAATTAAACGAAGTGTCAAATTAATCAGCTCCACAAGATCTTTGAGACGTCACAACAAATGATGATTGCATCTTGTTGCATTTCCAAGAAAAATAGTACTTTATGTGCTCAAACACAGAACATTTGTAACATTTCAAATTTCGAAGCTCGATAACTTCGGCAAACAAACTTCAAGTTTCTTAAACGAAGTGTCAAATTAATCAGCTCCACAAGATCTTTGAGACGTCACACCAAATCATGATTGCATCTTGTTGCATTTCCAAGAAAAATAGTACTTTATGTGCTCAAACACACAACATTCGTAACATTTCAAACTTTGAAGCTCGTTAACTTCGACAAATGATCACCAAATTTCTTAAACGAAGTGTCAAATTAATCACCTCCACGAGATTTTTGAGACGTCACAACAAATCATGATTGCATCTTGTTGCATTTCCAAGAAAAATAGTACTTTATTTGCTCAAACACACAACTTTTGTAACATTTCAAATTTCGAAGCTCGATAACTTCAACAAATAAACTCCAAGTTTCTTAAACGAAGTGTCAAATTAATCAGCTCGTCGAGATCTTTGAGACGTCACAACAAATGATAATTGCATCTTGTTGCATTTCCAAGAAAAATAGTTCTTTATGTTCTCAAACACACAACATTCGTAACATTTCAAACTTTGAAGCTCGTTAACTTCGACAAATGATCACCAAATTTCTTAAACGAAGTGTCAAATTAATCATCTCGTCGAGATCTTTGAGACGTCACAACAAATCATGATTGCATCTTGTTGCATTTCCAAGAAAAATAGTACTTTATGTGCTCAAACACACAACTTTTGTAACATTTCAAATTTCGAAGCTCGATAACTTCGGCAAACAAACTCCAAGATTCTTAAACGAAGTGTCAAATTAATCAGCTCCACGAGATCTTTGAGACGACACAACAAATCATGATTGCATCTTGTTGCATTTCCAAGAAAAATAGTACTTTATGTGCTCAAACACAGAACATTTGTAACATTTCAAATTTCGAAGCTCGATAACTTCAGCAAACAAACTCCAAGTTTCTGAAACGAAGTGTCAAATTAATCAGCTCGTCGAGATCTTTGAGATGTCACAATAAATGATAATTGCATCTTGTTGCATTTCCAAGAAAAATAGTACTTTATGTGCTCAAACACACAACATTCGTAGCATTTCAAACTTTGAAGCTCGTTAACTTCGACAAATGATCACCAAATTTCTTAAACGAAGTGTCAAATTAATCAGCTCCACGAGATCTTTGAGACGTCACAACAAATCATGATTGCATCTTGTTGCATTTCCAAGAAAAATAGTACTTTATGTGCTCAAACACAGAACATTTGTAACATTTCGAATTTCGAAGCTCGATAACTTGGACAAACAAACTCCAAGTTTCTTAAACGAAGTGTCAAATTAATCAGCTCCACGAGATCTTTGAGACGTCACAACAAATCATGATTGCATCTTGTTGCATTTCCAAGAAAAATAGTACTTTATGTGCTCAAACACACAACTTTCGTAACATTTCAAACTTGGAAGCTCGTTAACTTCGACAAATGATCACCAAGTTTCTTAAACGAAGTGTCAAATTAATCAGCTCGTCGAGATCTTTGAGATGTCACAACAAATGATAATTGCATCTTGTTGCATTTCCAAGAAAAATAGTACTTTATGTGCTCAAACACACAACTTTCGTAACATTTCAAACTTCGAAGCTCGTTAACTTCGACAAATGATCACCAAGTTTCTTAAACGAAGTGTCAAATTAATCAGCTCGTCGAGATCTTTGAGATGTCACAATAAATGATAATTGCATCTTGTTGCATTTCCAAGAAAAATAGTACTTTATGTGCTCAAACACACAACATTCGTAGCATTTCAAACTTTGAAGCTCGTTAACTTCGACAAATGATCACCAAATTTCTTAAACGAAGTGTCAAATTAATCAGCTCCACGAGATCTTTGAGACGTCACAACAAATCATGATTGCATCTTGTTGCATTTCCAAGAAAAATAGTACTTTATGTGCTCAAACACACAACATTCGTAGCATTTCAAACTTTGAAGCTCGTTAACTTCGACAAATGATCACCAAATTTCTTAAACGAAGTGTCAAATTAATCAGCTCCACGAGATCTTTGAGACGTCACAACAAATCATGATTGCATCTTGTTGCATTTCCGAGAAAAATAGTACTTTGTGTGCTCAAACACACAACTTTCGTAACATTTCAAACTTCGAAGCTCGATAACTACGGCAAACAAACTCCAAATTTCTTAAACGAGGTGTCAAATTAATCAGCTCCACGAGATCTTTGAGACGTCACAACATATCATGATTGCATTTTGTTGCATTTCCAAGAAAAATAGTACTTTATGTGCTCAAACACACAACTTTTGAGACTTTTCAAATTTTGAAGCTCGATAACATCGGCAAATGAGGACCAAATTTGTTAAACAAAGTGTCAAATTAATCAGCTCGACGAGATCTTTAAGATGTCACAACAAATCATGATTGCATCTTGTTGCATTTCCAAGAAAAATAGTACTTTATGTGCTCAAACACAGAACATTTGTAACATTTCAAATTTCGAAGCTCGATAACTTCGGCAAATGATCACCAAGTTTCTTAAACGAGGTGTCAAATTAATCAGCTCGTCGAGACCTTTGAGACGTCACAACAAATGATAATTGCATCTTGTTGCATTTCCAAGAAAAATAGTACTTTATGTGCTCAAACACACAACTTTCGTAACATTTCAAACTTTGAAGCTCGTTAACTTCGACAAATGATCACCAAGTTTCTTAAACGAAGTGTCAAATTAATCAGCTCGTCGAGATCTTTGAGATGTCACAACAAATGATAATTGCATCTTGTTGCATTTCCAAGAAAAATAGTACTTTATGTGCTCAAACACACAACATTTGTAATATTTCAAATTTCGAAGCTCGATAACTTCGGCAAACAAACTTCAAGTTTCTTAAACGAAGTGTCAAATTAATCAGCTCCACGAGATTTTTGAGACGTCACAACAAATCATGATTGCATCTTGTTGCATTTCCAAGACAAATAGTACTTTATATGTTCAAACACACAACTTTTGTAACATTTCAAACTTCGAAGCTCGATAACTTCGGCAAACAAACTTCAAGTTTCTTAAACGAGGTGTCAAATTAATCAGCTCGTCGAGACCTTTGAGACGTCACAACAAATGATAATTGCATCTTGTTGCATTTCCAAGAAAAATAGTACTTTATGTGCTCAAACACACAACTTTCGTAACATTTCAAACTTCGAAGCTCGGTAACTTCGGCAAATGATCACCAAATTTCTTAAACGAAGTGTCAAATTAATCACCTCCACGAGATTTTTGAGACGTCACAACAAATCATGATTGCATCTTGTTGCATTTCCAAGAAAAATAGTACTTTATGAGCTCAAACACACAACTTTTGTAACATTTCAAACTTCGAAGCTCGATAACTTCGGCAAACAAACTCCAAGTTTCTTAAACGAGGTGTCAAATTAATCAGCTCGTCGAGATCTTTGAGACGTCACAACAAATGATAATTGCATCTTGTTGCATTTCCAAGAAAAATAGTACTTTATGTGCTCAAACACACAACTTTCGTAACATTTCAAACTTGGAAGCTCGTTAACTTCGACAAATGATCACCAAGTTTCTTAAACGAAGTGTCAAATTAATCAGCTCGTCGAGATCTTTGAGATGTCACAACAAATGATGATTGCATCTTGTTGCATTTCCAAGAAAAATAGTACTTTATGTGCTCAAACACACAACTTTCGTAACATTTCAAACTTCGAAGCTCGTTAACTTCGACAAATGATCACCAAGTTTCTTAAACGAAGTGTCAAATTAATCAGCTCGTCGAGATCTTTGAGACGTCACAACAAATCATGATTGCATCTTGTTGCATTTCCCAGAAAAATAGTACTTTATGTGCTCAAACACACAACTTTTGTAACATTTCAAACTTCGAAGCTCGATAACTTCGGCAAACAAACTTCAAGTTAATTAAACGAAGTGTCAAATTAATCAGCTCCACAAGATCTTTGAGACGTCACAACAAATGATGATTGCATCTTGTTGCATTTCCAAGAAAAATAGTACTTTATGTGCTCAAACACAGAACATTTGTAACATTTCAAATTTCGAAGCTCGATAACTTCGGCAAACAAACTTCAAGTTTCTTAAACGAAGTGTCAAATTAATCAGCTCCACAAGATCTTTGAGACGTCACACCAAATCATGATTGCATCTTGTTGCATTTCCAAGAAAAATAGTACTTTATGTGCTCAAACACACAACATTCGTAACATTTCAAACTTTGAAGCTCGTTAACTTCGACAAATGATCACCAAATTTCTTAAACGAAGTGTCAAATTAATCAGCTCCACGAGATCTTTGAGACGTCACAACAAATCATGATTGTATCTTGTTGCATTTCCGAGAAAAATAGTACTTTGTGTGCTCAAACACACAACTTTCGTAACATTTCAAACTTCGAAGCTCGATAACTACGGCAAACAAACTCCAAATTTCTTAAACGAGGTGTCAAATTAATCAGCTCCACGAGATCTTTGAGACGTCACAACATATCATGATTGCATTTTGTTGCATTTCCAAGAAAAATAGTACTTTATGTGCTCAAACACACAACTTTTGAGACTTTTCAAATTTTGAAGCTCGATAACATCGGCAAATGAGGACCAAATTTGTTAAACAAAGTGTCAACTTAATCAGCTCGACGAGATCTTTAAGATGTCACAACAAATCATGATTGCATCTTGTTGCATTTCCAAGAAAAATAGTACTTTATGTGCTCAAACACAGAACATTTGTAATATTTCAAAGTTCGAAGCTCGATAACTTCGGCAAACAATCTTCAAGTTTCTTAAACGAGGTGTCAAATTAATCAGCTCGTCGAGACCTTTGAGACGTCACAACAAATGATAATTGCATCTTGTTGCATTTCCAAGAAAAATAGTACTTTATGTGTTCAAACACACAACTTTCGTAACATTTCAAACTTTGAAGCTCGTTAACTTCGACAAATGATCACCAAGTTTCTTAAACGAAGTGTCAAATTAATCAGCTCGTCGAGATCTTTGAGATGTCACAACAAATGATAATTGCATCTTGTTGCATTTCCAAGAAAAATAGTACTTTATGTGCTCAAACACACAACATTTGTAATATTTCAAATTTCGAAGCTCGATAACTTCGGCAAACAAACTTCAAGTTTCTTAAACGAAGTGTCAAATTAATCAGCTCCACGAGATTTTTGAGACGTCACAACAAATCATAATTGCATCTTGTTGCATTTCCGAGAAAAATAGTACTTTGTGTGCTCAAACACACAACTTTCGTAACATTTCAAACTTCGAAGCTCGATAACTTCGGCAAACAAACTCCAAGTTTCTTAAACGAGGTGTCACATTAATCAGCTCGTCGAGATTTTTGAGACGTTACAACAAATCATGATTGCATCTTGTTGCATTTCCAAGAAAAATAGTACTTTATGTGCTCAAACATACAACTTTCGTAACATTTCAAACTTTGAAGCTCGTTAACTTCGACAAATGATCACCAAGTTTCTTAAACGAAGTGTCAAATTAATCAGCTCGTCGAGATCTTTGAGACGTCACAACAAATGATAATTGCATCTTGTTGCATTTCCCAGAAAAATAGTACTTTATGTGCTCAAACACACAACTTTCGTAACATTTCAAATTTCGAAGCTCGGTAACTTCGGCAAATGATCACCAAATTTCTTAAACGAAGTGTCAAATTAATCACCTCCACGAGATTTTTGAGACGTCACAACAAATCATGATTGCATCTTGTTGCATTTCCAAGAAAAATAGTACTTTATGTGCTCAAACACACAACTTTTGTAACATTTCAAACTTTGAAGCTCGTTAACTTCGACAAATGATCACCAAATTTCTTAAACGAAGTGTCAAATTAATCAGCTCGTCGAGATCTTTGAGATGTCACAACAAATGATAATTGCATCTTGTTGCATTTCCAAGAAAAATAGTACTTTATGTGCTCAAACACACAACTTTTGTAACATTTCAAACTTCGAAGCTCGATAACTTCGGCAAACAAACTCCAAGTTTCTTAAACGAGGTGTCAAATTAATCAGCTCGTCGAGATCTTTGAGACGTCACAACAAATGATAATTGCATCTTGTTGCATTTCCAAGAAAAATAGTACTTTATGTGCTCAAACACACAACTTTCGTAACATTTCAAATTTCGAAGCTCGGTAACTTCGGCAAATGATCACCAAATTTCTTAAACGAAGTGTCAAATTAATCAGCTCGTCGAGATCTTTGAGACGTCACAACAAATCATGATTGCATCTTGTTGCATTTCCAAGAAAAATAGTACTTTATGTGCTCAAACACAGAACATTTGTAACATTTCAAATTTCGAAGCTCGATAACTTCGGCAAACAAACTCCAAGTTTCTTAAACGAGGTGTCAAATTAATCAGCTCGTCGAGATCTTTGAGACGTCACAACAAATCATGATTGCATCTTGTTGCATTTCCAAGAAAAATGGTACTTTATGTGCTCAAACACAGAACATTTGAAACATTTCAAATTTCGAAGCTCGATAACTTCGGCAAACAAACTCCAAGTTTCTTAAACGAGGTGTCAAATTAATCAGCTCGTCGAGATCTTTGAGACGTCACAACAAATCATGATTGCATCTTGTTGCATTTCCAAGAAAAATAGTACTTTATGTGCTCAAACACACAACTTTCGTAACATTTCAAACTTCGAAGCTCGTTAACTTCGACAAATGATCACCAAGTTTCTTAAACGAAGTGTCAAATTAATCAGCTCGTCGAGATCTTTGAGACGTCACAACAAATGATAATTGCATCTTGTTGCATTTCCCAGAAAAATAGTACTTTATGAGCTCAAACACACAACTTTCGTAACATTTCAAATTTCGAAGCTCGGTAACTTCGGCAAATTATCACCAAATTTCTTAAACGAAGTGTCAAATTAATCACCTCCACGAGATTTTTGAGACGTCACAACAAATCATGATTGCATCTTGTTGCATTTCCAAGACAAATAGTACTTTATATGTTCAAACACACAACTTTTGTAACATTTCAAACTTCGAAGCTCGATAACTTCGTCAAACAAACTTCAAGTTTCTTAAACGAGGTGTAAAATTAATCAGCTCGTCGAGATCTTTGAGACGTCACAACAAATGATAATTGCATCTTGTTGCATTTCCAAGAAAAATAGTACTTTATGTGCTCATACACACAACTTTTGTAACATTTCAAACTTCGAAGCTCGGTAACTTCGGCAAATGATCACCAAATTTCTTAAACGAAGTGTCAAATTAATCACCTCCATGAGATTTTTGAGACGTCACAACAAATCATGATTGCATTTTGTTGCATTTCCAAGAAAAATAGTACTTTATGTGTTCAAACACACAACTTTCGTAACATTTCAAACTTTGAAGCTCGTTAACTTCGACAAATGATCACCAAGTTTCTTAAACGAAGTGTCAAATTAATCAGCTCGTCGAGATCTTTGAGATGTCACAACAAATGATAATTGCATCTTGTTGCATTTCCAAGAAAAATAGTACTTTATGTGCTCAAACACACAACATTTGTAATATTTCAAATTTCGAAGCTCGATAACTTCGGCAAACAAACTTCAAGTTTCTTAAACGAAGTGTCAAATTAATCAGCTCCACGAGATTTTTGAGACGTCACAACAAATCATAATTGCATCTTGTTGCATTTCCGAGAAAAATAGTACTTTGTGTGCTCAAACACACAACTTTCGTAACATTTCAAACTTCGAAGCTCGATAACTTCGGCAAACAAACTCCAAGTTTCTTAAACGAGGTGTCACATTAATCAGCTCGTCGAGATTTTTGAGACGTTACAACAAATCATGATTGCATCTTGTTGCATTTCCAAGAAAAATAGTACTTTATGTGCTCAAACATACAACTTTCGTAACATTTCAAACTTTGAAGCTCGTTAACTTCGACAAATGATCACCAAGTTTCTTAAACGAAGTGTCAAATTAATCAGCTCGTCGAGATCTTTGAGACGTCACAACAAATGATAATTGCATCTTGTTGCATTTCCCAGAAAAATAGTACTTTATGTGCTCAAACACACAACTTTCGTAACATTTCAAATTTCGAAGCTCGGTAACTTCGGCAAATGATCACCAAATTTCTTAAACGAAGTGTCAAATTAATCACCTCCACGAGATTTTTGAGACGTCACAACAAATCATGATTGCATCTTGTTGCATTTCCAAGAAAAATAGTACTTTATGTGCTCAAACACACAACTTTTGTAACATTTCAAACTTTGAAGCTCGTTAACTTCGACAAATGATCACCAAATTTCTTAAACGAAGTGTCAAATTAATCAGCTCGTCGAGATCTTTGAGATGTCACAACAAATGATAATTGCATCTTGTTGCATTTCCAAGAAAAATAGTACTTTATGTGCTCAAACACACAACTTTTGTAACATTTCAAACTTCGAAGCTCGATAACTTCGGCAAACAAACTCCAAGTTTCTTAAACGAGGTGTCAAATTAATCAGCTCGTCGAGATCTTTGAGACGTCACAACAAATGATAATTGCATCTTGTTGCATTTCCAAGAAAAATAGTACTTTATGTGCTCAAACACACAACTTTCGTAACATTTCAAATTTCGAAGCTCGGTAACTTCGGCAAATGATCACCAAATTTCTTAAACGAAGTGTCAAATTAATCAGCTCGTCGAGATCTTTGAGACGTCACAACAAATCATGATTGCATCTTGTTGCATTTCCAAGAAAAATAGTACTTTATGTGCTCAAACACAGAACATTTGTAACATTTCAAATTTCGAAGCTCGATAACTTCGGCAAACAAACTCCAAGTTTCTTAAACGAGGTGTCAAATTAATCAGCTCGTCGAGATCTTTGAGACGTCACAACAAATCATGATTGCATCTTGTTGCATTTCCAAGAAAAATGGTACTTTATGTGCTCAAACACAGAACATTTGAAACATTTCAAATTTCGAAGCTCGATAACTTCGGCAAACAAACTCCAAGTTTCTTAAACGAGGTGTCAAATTAATCAGCTCGTCGAGATCTTTGAGACGTCACAACAAATCATGATTGCATCTTGTTGCATTTCCAAGAAAAATAGTACTTTATGTGCTCAAACACACAACTTTCGTAACATTTCAAACTTCGAAGCTCGTTAACTTCGACAAATGATCACCAAGTTTCTTAAACGAAGTGTCAAATTAATCAGCTCGTCGAGATCTTTGAGACGTCACAACAAATGATAATTGCATCTTGTTGCATTTCCCAGAAAAATAGTACTTTATGAGCTCAAACACACAACTTTCGTAACATTTCAAATTTCGAAGCTCGGTAACTTCGGCAAATTATCACCAAATTTCTTAAACGAAGTGTCAAATTAATCACCTCCACGAGATTTTTGAGACGTCACAACAAATCATGATTGCATCTTGTTGCATTTCCAAGACAAATAGTACTTTATATGTTCAAACACACAACTTTTGTAACATTTCAAACTTCGAAGCTCGATAACTTCGTCAAACAAACTTCAAGTTTCTTAAACGAGGTGTAAAATTAATCAGCTCGTCGAGATCTTTGAGACGTCACAACAAATGATAATTGCATCTTGTTGCATTTCCAAGAAAAATAGTACTTTATGTGCTCATACACACAACTTTTGTAACATTTCAAACTTCGAAGCTCGGTAACTTCGGCAAATGATCACCAAATTTCTTAAACGAAGTGTCAAATTAATCACCTCCATGAGATTTTTGAGACGTCACAACAAATCATGATTGCATTTTGTTGCATTTCCAAGAAAAATAGTACTTTATGTGCTCAAACACAGAACATTTGTAACATTTCGAATTTCGAAGCTCGATAACTTCGACAAACAAACTCCAAGTTTCTTAAACGAGGTGTAAAATTAATCAGCTCGTCGAGATCTTTGAGACGTCACAACAAATGATAATTGCATCTTGTTGCATTTCCAAGAAAAATAGTACTTTATGTGCTCATACACACAACTTTTGTAACATTTCAAACTTCGAAGCTCGGTAACTTCGGCAAATGATCACCAAATTTCTTAAACGAAGTGTCAAATTAATCAGCTCCACGAGATCTTTGAGACTTCACAACAAATCATGATTGCATCTTGTTGCATTTCCAAGAAAAATAGTACTTTATGTGCTCAAACACACAACATTCGTAACATTTCAAACTTTGAAGCTCGTTAACTTCGACAAATGATCACCAAATTTCTTAAACGAAGTGTCAAATTCATCAGCTCCACGAGATCTTTGAGACGTCACAACAAATCATGATTGCATCTTGTTGCATTTCCAAGAAAAATAGTACTTTATGTGCTCAAACACAGAACATTTGTAACATTTCGAATTTCGAAGCTCGATAACTTCGACAAACAAACTCCAAGTTTCTTAAACGAAGTGTCAAATTAATCAGCTCGTCGAGATCTTTGAGACGTCACAACAAATGATAATTGCATCTTGTTGCATTTCCAAGAAAAATAGTACTTTATGTGCTCAAACACACAACATTCGTAACATTTCAAACTTTGAAGCTCGTTAACTTCGACAAATGATCACCAAATTTCTTAAACGAAGTGTCAAATTAATCAGCTCCACGAGATCTTTGAGACGTCACAACAAATCATGATTGCATCTTGTTGCATTTCCAAGAAAAATAGTACTTTATTTGCTCAAACACACAACTTTTGTAACATTTCAAATTTCGAAGCTCGATAACTTCAACAAACAAACTCCAAGTTTCTTAAACGAAGTGTCAAATTAATCAGCTCGTCGAGATCTTTGAGACGTCACAACAAATGATAATTGCATCTTGTTGCATTTCCAAGAAAAATAGTACTTAATGTGCTCAAACACACAACATTCGTAACATTTCAAACTTTGAAGCTCGTTAACTTCGACAAATGATCACCAAATTTCTTAAACGAAGTGTCAAATTAATCAGCTCGTCGAGACCTTTGAGACGTCACAACAAATGATAATTGCATCTTGTTGCATTTCCAAGAAAAATAGTACTTTATGTGCTCAAACACAGAACATTTGTAACATTTCGAATTTCGAAGCTCGATAACTTCGACAAACAAACTCCAAGTTTCTTAAACGAAGTGTCAAATTAATCAGCTCCACGAGATCTTTGAGACGTCACAACAAATCATGATTGCATCTTGTTGCATTTCCAAGAAAAATAGTACTTTATGTGCTCAAACACACAACTTTTGTAACATTTCAAACTTCGAAGCTCGATAACTTCGGCAAACAAACTCCAAGTTTCTTAAACGAGGTGTCAAATTAATCAGCTCGTCGAGATCTTTGAGACGTCACAACAAATCATGATTGCATCTTGTTGCATTTCCAAGAAAAATAGTACTTTATGTGCTCAAACACACAACTTTCGTAACATTTCAAACTTCGAAGCTCGATAACTTCGGCAAACAAACTCCAAGATTCTTAAACGAAGTGTCAAATTAATCAGCTCCACGAGATCTTTGAGACGACACAACAAATCATGATTGCATCTTGTTGCATTTCCAAGAAAAATAGTACTTTATGTGCTCAAACACAGAACATTTGTAACATTTCAAATTTCGAAGCTCGATAACTTCAGCAAACAAACTCCAAGTTTCTGAAACGAAGTGTCAAATTAATCAGCTCGTCGAGATCTTTGAGATGTCACAATAAATGATAATTGCATCTTGTTGCATTTCCAAGAAAAATAGTACTTTATGTGCTCAAACACACAACATTCGTAGCATTTCAAACTTTGAAGCTCGTTAACTTCGACAAATGATCACCAAGTTTCTTAAACGAAGTGTCAAATTAATCAGCTCGTCGAGATCTTTGAGATGTCACAACAAATGATAATTGCATCTTGTTGCATTTCCAAGAAAAATAGTACTTTATGTGCTCAAACACACAACTTTCGTAACATTTCAAACTTCGAAGCTCGTTAACTTCGACAAATGATCACCAAGTTTCTTAAACGAAGTGTCAAATTAATCAGCTCGTCGAGATCTTTGAGATGTCACAACAAATCATGATTGCATCTTGTTGCATTTCCCAGAAAAATAGTACTTTATGTGCTCAAACACACAACTTTTGTAACATATCAAACTTCGAAGCTCGGTAATTTCGGCAAATGATCACCAAATTTCTTAAACGAAGTGTCAAATTAATCACCTCCACGAGATTTTTGAGACGTCACAACAAATCATGATTGCATGTTGTTGCATTTCCAAGACAAATAGTACTTTATATGTTCAAACACACAACTTTCGTAACATTTCAAACTTGGAAGCTCGTTAACTTCGACAAATGATCACCAAGTTTCTTAAACGAAGTGTCAAATTAATCAGCTCGTCGAGATCTTTGAGATGTCACAACAAATGATAATTGCATCTTGTTGCATTTCCAAGAAAAATAGTACTTTATGTGCTCAAACACACAACTTTCGTAACATTTCAAACTTCGAAGCTCGTTAACTTCGACAAATGATCACCAAGTTTCTTAAACGAAGTGTCAAATTAATCAGCTCGTCGAGATCTTTGAGACGTCACAACAAATCATGATTGCATCTTGTTGCATTTCCCAGAAAAATAGTACTTTATGTGCTCAAACACAGAACATTTGTAACATTTCAAATTTCGAAGCTCGATAACTTCGGCAAACAAACTTCAAGTTTCTTAAACGAAGTGTCAAATTAATCAGCTCCACAAGATCTTTGAGACGTCACAACAAATCATGATTGCATCTTGTTGCATTTCCAAGAAAAATAGTACTTTATGTGCTCAAACACACAACTTTCGTAACATTTCAAACTTTGAAGCTCGTTAACTTCGACAAATGATCACCAAGTTTCTTAAACGAAGTGTCAAATTAATCAGCTCGTCGAGATCTTTGAGATGTCACAACAAATGATAATTGCATCTTGTTGCATTTCCAAGAAAAATAGTACTTTATGTGCTCAAACACACAACATTTGTAATATTTCAAATTTCGAAGCTCGATAACTTCGGCAAACAAACTTCAAGTTTCTTAAACGAAGTGTCAAATTAATCAGCTCCACGAGATTTTTGAGACGTCACAACAAATCATGATTGCATCTTATTGCATTTCCAAGACAAATAGTACTTTATATGTTCAAACACACAACTTTTGTAACATTTCAAATTTCGAAGCTCGATAACTTCGGCAAACAAACTTCAAGTTTCTTAAACGAGGTGTCAAATTAATCAGCTCGTCGAGACCTTTGAGACGTCACAACAAATGATAATTGCATCTTGTTGCATTTCCAAGAAAAATAGTACTTTATGTGCTCAAACACACAACTTTCGTAACATTTCAAACTTCGAAGCTCGGTAACTTCGGCAAATGATCACCAAATTTCTTAAACGAAGTGTCAAATTAATCACCTCCACGAGATTTTTGAGACGTCACAACAAATCATGATTGCATCTTGTTGCATTTCCAAGAAAAATAGTACTTTATGTGCTCAAACACACAACTTTTGTAACATTTCAAACTTCGAAGCTCGATAACTTCGGCAAACAAACTCCAAGTTTCTTAAACGAGGTGTCAAATTAATCAGCTCGTCGAGATCTTTGAGACGTCACAACAAATGATAATTGCATCTTGTTGCATTTCCAAGAAAAATAGTACTTTATGTGCTCAAACACACAACTTTCGTAACATTTCAAACTTGGAAGCTCGTTAACTTCGACAAATGATCACCAAGTTTCTTAAACGAAGTGTCAAATTAATCAGCTCGTCGAGATCTTTGAGATGTCACAACAAATGATAATTGCATCTTGTTGCATTTCCAAGAAAAATAGTACTTTATGTGCTCAAACACACAACTTTCGTAACATTTCAAACTTCGAAGCTCGTTAACTTCGACAAATGATCACCAAGTTTCTTAAACGAAGTGTCAAATTAATCAGCTCGTCGAGATCTTTGAGACGTCACAACAAATCATGATTGCATCTTGTTGCATTTCCCAGAAAAATAGTACTTTATGTGCTCAAACACACAACTTTTGTAACATTTCAAACTTCGAAGCTCGATAACTTCGGCAAACAAACTCCAAGTTTCTTAAACGATGTGTCAAATTAATCAGCTCGTCGAGATCTTTGAGACGTCACAACAAATCATGATTGCATCTTGTTGCATTTCCAAGAAAAATAGTACTTTATGTGCTCAAACACAGAACATTTGTAACATTTCAAATTTCGAAGCTCGATAACTTCGGCAAACAAACTTCAAGTTTCTTAAACGAAGTGTCAAATTAATCAGCTCCACAAGATCTTTGAGACGTCATAACAAATCATGATTGCATCTTGTTGCATTTCCAAGAAAAATAGTACTTTATGTGCTCAAACACACAACTTTCGTAACATTTCAAACTTTGAAGCTCGTTAACTTCGACAAATGATCACCAAGTTTCTTAAACGAAGTGTCAAATTAATCAGCTCGTCGAGATCTTTGAGATGTCACAACAAATGATAATTGCATCTTGTTGCATTTCCAAGAAAAATAGTACTTTATGTGCTCAAACACACAACATTTGTAATATTTCAAATTTCGAAGCTCGATAACTTCGGCAAACAAACTTCAAGTTTCTTAAACGAAGTGTCAAATTAATCAGCTCCACGAGATTTTTGAGACGTCACAACAAATCATGATTGCATCTTGTTGCATTTCCAAGACAAATAGTACTTTATATGTTCAAACACACAACTTTTGTAACATTTCAAACTTCGAAGCTCGATAACTTCGGCAAACAAACTTCAAGTTTCTTAAACGAGGTGTCAAATTAATCAGCTCGTCGAGACCTTTGAGACGTCACAACAAATGATAATTGCATCTTGTTGCATTTCCAAGAAAAATAGTACTTTATGTGCTCAAACACACAACTTTCGTAACATTTCAAACTTCGAAGCTCGGTAACTTCGGCAAATGATCACCAAATTTCTTAAACGAAGTGTCAAATTAATCACCTCCACGAGATTTTTGAGACGTCACAACAAATGATAATTGCATCTTGTTGCATTTCCAAGAAAAATAGTACTTAATGTGCTCAAACACACAACATTCGTAACATTTCAAACTTTGAAGCTCGTTAACTTCGACAAATGATCACCAAATTTCTTAAACGAAGTGTCAAATTAATCAGCTCGTCGAGATCTTTGAGACGTCACAACAAATGATAATTGCATCTTGTTGCATTTCCAAGAAAAATAGTACTTTATGTGCTCAAACACAGAACATTTGTAACATTTCGAATTTCGAAGCTCGATAACTTCGACAAACAAACTCCAAGTTTCTTAAACGAAGTGTCAAATTAATCAGCTCCACGAGATCTTTGAGACGTCACAACAAATCATGATTGCATCTTGTTGCATTTCCAAGAAAAATAGTACTTTATGTGCTCAAACACACAACTTTTGTAACATTTCAAACTTCGAAGCTCGATAACTTCGGCAAACAAACTCCAAGTTTCTTAAACGAGGTGTCAAATTAATCAGCTCGTCGAGATCTTTGAGACGTCACAACAAATGATAATTGCATCTTGTTGCATTTCCAAGAAAAATAGTACTTTATGTGCTCAAACACAGAACATTTGTAACATTTCGAATTTCGAAGCTCGATAACTTCGACAAACAAACTCCAAGTTTCTTAAACGAAGTGTCAAATTAATCAGCTCCACGAGATCTTTGAGACGTCACAACAAATCATGATTGCATCTTGTTGCATTTCCAAGAAAAATAGTACTTTATGTGCTCAAACACACAACTTTCGTAACATTTCAAACTTCGAAGCTCGATAACTTCGGCAAACAAACTCCAAGATTCTTAAACGAAGTGTCAAATTAATCAGCTCCACGAGATCTTTGAGACGACACAACAAATCATGATTGCATCTTGTTGCATTTCCAAGAAAAATAGTACTTTATGTGCTCAAACACAGAACATTTGTAACATTTCAAATTTCGAAGCTCGATAACTTCAGCAAACAAACTCCAAGTTTCTGAAACGAAGTGTCAAATTAATCAGCTCGTCGAGATCTTTGAGATGTCACAATAAATGATAATTGCATCTTGTTGCATTTCCAAGAAAAATAGTACTTTATGTGCTCAAACACACAACATTCGTAGCATTTCAAACTTTGAAGCTCGTTAACTTCGACAAATGATCACCAAGTTTCTTAAACGAAGTGTCAAATTAATCAGCTCGTCGAGATCTTTGAGATGTCACAACAAATGATAATTGCATCTTGTTGCATTTCCAAGAAAAATAGTACTTTATGTGCTCAAACACACAACTTTCGTAACATTTCAAACTTCGAAGCTCGTTAACTTCGACAAATGATCACCAAGTTTCTTAAACGAAGTGTCAAATTAATCAGCTCGTCGAGATCTTTGAGATGTCACAACAAATCATGATTGCATCTTGTTGCATTTCCCAGAAAAATAGTACTTTATGTGCTCAAACACACAACTTTTGTAACATATCAAACTTCGAAGCTCGGTAATTTCGGCAAATGATCACCAAATTTCTTAAACGAAGTGTCAAATTAATCACCTCCACGAGATTTTTGAGACGTCACAACAAATCATGATTGCATGTTGTTGCATTTCCAAGACAAATAGTACTTTATATGTTCAAACACACAACTTTCGTAACATTTCAAACTTGGAAGCTCGTTAACTTCGACAAATGATCACCAAGTTTCTTAAACGAAGTGTCAAATTAATCAGCTCGTCGAGATCTTTGAGATGTCACAACAAATGATAATTGCATCTTGTTGCATTTCCAAGAAAAATAGTACTTTATGTGCTCAAACACACAACTTTCGTAACATTTCAAACTTCGAAGATCGTTAACTTCGACAAATGATCACCAAGTTTCTTAAACGAAGTGTCAAATTAATCAGCTCGTCGAGATCTTTGAGACGTCACAACAAATCATGATTGCATCTTGTTGCATTTCCCAGAAAAATAGTACTTTATGTGCTCAAACACAGAACATTTGTAACATTTCAAATTTCGAAGCTCGATAACTTCGGCAAACAAACTTCAAGTTTCTTAAACGAAGTGTCAAATTAATCAGCTCCACAAGATCTTTGAGACGTCACAACAAATCATGATTGCATCTTGTTGCATTTCCAAGAAAAATAGTACTTTATGTGCTCAAACACACAACTTTCGTAACATTTCAAACTTTGAAGCTCGTTAACTTCGACAAATGATCACCAAGTTTCTTAAACGAAGTGTCAAATTAATCAGCTCGTCGAGATCTTTGAGATGTCACAACAAATGATAATTGCATCTTGTTGCATTTCCAAGAAAAATAGTACTTTATGTGCTCAAACACACAACATTTGTAATATTTCAAATTTCGAAGCTCGATAACTTCGGCAAACAAACTTCAAGTTTCTTAAACGAAGTGTCAAATTAATCAGCTCCACGAGATTTTTGAGACGTCACAACAAATCATGATTGCATCTTATTGCATTTCCAAGACAAATAGTACTTTATATGTTCAAACACACAACTTTTGTAACATTTCAAATTTCGAAGCTCGATAACTTCGGCAAACAAACTTCAAGTTTCTTAAACGAGGTGTCAAATTAATCAGCTCGTCGAGACCTTTGAGACGTCACAACAAATGATAATTGCATCTTGTTGCATTTCCAAGAAAAATAGTACTTTATGTGCTCAAACACACAACTTTCGTAACATTTCAAACTTCGAAGCTCGGTAACTTCGGCAAATGATCACCAAATTTCTTAAACGAAGTGTCAAATTAATCACCTCCACGAGATTTTTGAGACGTCACAACAAATCATGATTGCATCTTGTTGCATTTCCAAGAAAAATAGTACTTTATGTGCTCAAACACACAACTTTTGTAACATTTCAAACTTCGAAGCTCGATAACTTCGGCAAACAAACTCCAAGTTTCTTAAACGAGGTGTCAAATTAATCAGCTCGTCGAGATCTTTGAGACGTCACAACAAATGATAATTGCATCTTGTTGCATTTCCAAGAAAAATAGTACTTTATGTGCTCAAACACACAACTTTCGTAACATTTCAAACTTGGAAGCTCGTTAACTTCGACAAATGATCACCAAGTTTCTTAAACGAAGTGTCAAATTAATCAGCTCGTCGAGATCTTTGAGATGTCACAACAAATGATAATTGCATCTTGTTGCATTTCCAAGAAAAATAGTACTTTATGTGCTCAAACACACAACTTTCGTAACATTTCAAACTTCGAAGCTCGTTAACTTCGACAAATGATCACCAAGTTTCTTAAACGAAGTGTCAAATTAATCAGCTCGTCGAGATCTTTGAGACGTCACAACAAATCATGATTGCATCTTGTTGCATTTCCCAGAAAAATAGTACTTTATGTGCTCAAACACACAACTTTTGTAACATTTCAAACTTCGAAGCTCGATAACTTCGGCAAACAAACTCCAAGTTTCTTAAACGATGTGTCAAATTAATCAGCTCGTCGAGATCTTTGAGACGTCACAACAAATCATGATTGCATCTTGTTGCATTTCCAAGAAAAATAGTACTTTATGTGCTCAAACACAGAACATTTGTAACATTTCAAATTTCGAAGCTCGATAACTTCGGCAAACAAACTTCAAGTTTCTTAAACGAAGTGTCAAATTAATCAGCTCCACAAGATCTTTGAGACGTCACAACAAATCATGATTGCATCTTGTTGCATTTCCAAGAAAAATAGTACTTTATGTGCTCAAACACACAACTTTCGTAACATTTCAAACTTTGAAGCTCGTTAACTTCGACAAATGATCACCAAGTTTCTTAAACGAAGTGTCAAATTAATCAGCTCGTCGAGATCTTTGAGATGTCACAACAAATGATAATTGCATCTTGTTGCATTTCCAAGAAAAATAGTACTTTATGTGCTCAAACACACAACATTTGTAATATTTCAAATTTCGAAGCTCGATAACTTCGGCAAACAAACTTCAAGTTTCTTAAACGAAGTGTCAAATTAATCAGCTCCACGAGATTTTTGAGACGTCACAACAAATCATGATTGCATCTTGTTGCATTTCCAAGACAAATAGTACTTTATATGTTCAAACACACAACTTTTGTAACATTTCAAACTTCGAAGCTCGATAACTTCGGCAAACAAACTTCAAGTTTCTTAAACGAGGTGTCAAATTAATCAGCTCGTCGAGACCTTTGAGACGTCACAACAAATGATAATTGCATCTTGTTGCATTTCCAAGAAAAATAGTACTTTATGTGCTCAAACACACAACTTTCGTAACATTTCAAACTTCGAAGCTCGGTAACTTCGGCAAATGATCACCAAATTTCTTAAACGAAGTGTCAAATTAATCACCTCCACGAGATTTTTGAGACGTCACAACAAATCATGATTGCATCTTGTTGCATTTCCAAGAAAAATAGTAGTTTATGTGCTCAAACACACAACTTTTGTAACATTTCAAACTTCGAAGCTCGATAACTTCGGCAAACAAACTCCAAGTTTCTTAAACGAGGTGTCAAATTAATCAGCTCGTCGAGATCTTTGAGACGTCACAACAAATGATAATTGCATCTTGTTGCATTTCCAAGAAAAATAGTACTTTATGTGCTCAAACACACAACTTTCGTAACATTTCAAACTTGGAAGCTCGTTAACTTCGACAAATGATCACCAAGTTTCTTAAACGAAGTGTCAAATTAATCAGCTCGTCGAGATCTTTGAGATGTCACAACAAATGATAATTGCATCTTGTTGCATTTCCAAGAAAAATAGTACTTTATGTGCTCAAACACACAACTTTCGTAACATTTCAAACTTCGAAGCTCGTTAACTTCGACAAATGATCACCAAGTTTCTTAAACGAAGTGTCAAATTAATCAGCTCGTCGAGATCTTTGAGACGTCACAACAAATCATGATTGCATCTTGTTGCATTTCCCAGAAAAATAGTACTTTATGTGCTCAAACACACAACTTTTGTAACATTTCAAACTTCGAAGCTCGATAACTTCGGCAAACAAACTCCAAGTTTCTTAAACGATGTGTCAAATTAATCAGCTCGTCGAGATCTTTGAGACGTCACAACAAATCATGATTGCATCTTGTTGCATTTCCAAGAAAAATAGTACTTTATGTGCTCAAACACAGAACATTTGTAACATTTCAAATTTCGAAGCTCGATAACTTCGGCAAACAAACTTCAAGTTTCTTAAACGAAGTGTCAAATTAATCAGCTCCACAAGATCTTTGAGACGTCACAACAAATCATGATTGCATCTTGTTGCATTTCCAAGAAAAATAGTACTTTATGTGCTCAAACACACAACATTCGTAACATTTCAAACTTTGAAGCTCGTTAACTTCGACAAATGATCACCAAATTTCTTAAACGAAGTGTCAAATTAATCAGCTCCACGAGATCTTTGAGACGTCACAACAAATCATGATTGCATCTTGTTGCTTTTCCAAGAAAAATAGTACTTTATGTGCTCAAACATACAACTTTCGTAACATTTCAAACTTTGAAGCTCGTTAACTTCGACAAATGATCACCAAGTTTCTTAAACGAAGTGTCAAATTAATCAGCTCGTCGAGATCTTTGAGACGTCACAACAAATGATAATTGCATCTTGTTGCATTTCCAAGAAAAATAGTACTTTATATGCTCAAACACACAACTTTCGTAACATTTCAAACTTCGAAGCTCGGTAACTTCGGCAAATGATCACCAAATTTCTTAAACGAAGTGTCACATTAATCAGCTCGTCGAGATCTTTGAGACGTCACAACAAATCATGATTGCATCTTGTTGCATTTCCAAGAAAAATAGTACTTTATGTGCTCAAACACACAACTTTTGTAACATTTCAAACTTCGAAGCTCGATAACTTCGGCAAACAAACTCCAAGTTTCTTAAACGAGGTGTCAAATTAATCAGCTCGTCGAGATCTTTGAGACGTCACAACAAATCATGATTGCATCTTGTTGCATTTCCAAGAAAAATAGTACTTTACGTGCTCAAACACAGAACATTTGTAACATTTCAAATTTCGAAGCTCGATAACTTCGGCAAACAAACTTCAAGTTTCTTAAACGAAGTGTCAAATTAGTCAGCTCCACGAGATCTTTGAGACGTCACAACAAATCATGATTGCATCTTGTTGCATTTCCAAGAAAAATAGTACTTTATGTGCTCAAACACACAACTTTCGTAACATTTCAAACTTTGAAGCTCGTTAACTTCGACAAATGATCACCAAGTTTCTTAAACGAAGTGTCAAATTAATCAGCTCGTCGAGACCTTTGAGACGTCACAACAAATGATAATTGCATCTTGTTGCATTTCCAAGAAAAATAGTACTTTATATGCTCAAACACACAACTTTCGTAACATTTCAGACTTCGAAGCTCGGTAACTTCGGCAAATGATCACCAAATTTCTTAAACGAAGTGTCACATTAATCAGCTCGTCGAGATCTTTGAGACGTCACAACAAATCATGATTGCATCTTGTTGCATTTCCAAGAAAAATAGTACTTTATGTGCTCAAACACACAACTTTTGTAACATTTCAAACTTCGAAGCTCGATAACTTCGGCAAACAAACTCCAAGTTTCTTAAACGAGGTGTCAAATTAATCAGCTCGTCGAGATCTTTGAGACGTCACAACAAATCATGATTGCATCTTGTTGCATTTCCAAGAAAAATAGTACTTTACGTGCTCAAACACAGAACATTTGTAACATTTCAAATTTCGAAGCTCGATAACTTCGGCAAACAAACTTCAAGTTTCTTAAACGAAGTGTCAAATTAGTCAGCTCCACGAGATCTTTGAGACGTCACAACAAATCATGATTGCATCTTGTTGCATTTCCAAGAA
Organism: Euwallacea fornicatus; assembly: GCF_040115645.1. Classification (NCBI taxonomy): domain Eukaryota; kingdom Metazoa; phylum Arthropoda; class Insecta; order Coleoptera; family Curculionidae; genus Euwallacea; species Euwallacea fornicatus. The sequence continues at coordinate 230,261 of NW_027096026.1, read as the reverse complement.
AAATAGTACTTTATGTGCTCAAACACACAACTTTCGTAACATTTCAAACTTTGAAGCTCGTTAACTTCGACAAATGATCACCAAGTTTCTTAAACGAAGTGTCAAATTAATCAGCTCGTCGAGATCTTTGAGATGTCACAACAAATGATAATTGCATCTTGTTGCATTTCCAAGAAAAATAGTACTTTATGTGCTCAAACACACAACATTTGTAATATTTCAAATTTCGAAGCTCGATAACTTCGGCAAACAAACTTCAAGTTTCTTAAACGAAGTGTCAAATTAATCACCTCCACGAGATTTTTGAGACGTCACAACAAATCATGATTGCATCTTGTTGCATTTCCAAGAAAAATAGTACTTTATGTGCTCAAACACACAACTTTTGTAACATTTCAAACTTCGAAGCTCGATAACTTCGGCAAACAAACTCCAAGTTTCTTAAACGAGGTGTCAAATTAATCAGCTCGTCGAGATCTTTGAGACGTCACAACAAATGATAATTGCATCTTGTTGCATTTCCAAGAAAAATAGTACTTTATGTGCTCAAACACACAACTTTCGTAACATTTCAAACTTGGAAGCTCGTTAACTTCGACAAATGATCACCAAGTTTCTTAAACGAAGTGTCAAATTAATCAGCTCGTCGAGATCTTTGAGATGTCACAACAAATGATAATTGCATCTTGTTGCATTTCCAAGAAAAATAGTACTTTATGTGCTCAAACACACAACTTTCGTAACATTTCAAACTTCGAAGCTCGTTAACTTCGACAAATGATCACCAAGTTTCTTAAACGAAGTGTCAAATTAATCAGCTCGTCGAGATCTTTGAGACGTCACAACAAATCATGATTGCATCTTGTTGCATTTCCCAGAAAAATAGTACTTTATGTGCTCAAACACACAACTTTTGTAACATTTCAAACTTCGAAGCTCGATAACTTCGGCAAACAAACTCCAAGTTTCTTAAACGATGTGTCAAATTAATCAGCTCGTCGAGATCTTTGAGACGTCACAACAAATCATGATTGCATCTTGTTGCATTTCCAAGAAAAATAGTACTTTATGTGCTCAAACACAGAACATTTGTAACATTTCAAATTTCGAAGCTCGATAACTTCGGCAAACAAACTTCAAGTTTCTTAAACGAAGTGTCAAATTAATCAGCTCCACAAGATCTTTGAGACGTCACAACAAATCATGATTGCATCTTGTTGCATTTCCAAGAAAAATAGTACTTTATGTGCTCAAACACACAACTTTCGTAACATTTCAAACTTTGAAGCTCGTTAACTTCGACAAATGATCACCAAGTTTCTTAAACGAAGTGTCAAATTAATCAGCTCGTCGAGATCTTTGAGATGTCACAACAAATGATAATTGCATCTTGTTGCATTTCCAAGACAAATAGTACTTTATATGTTCAAACACACAACTTTTGTAACATTTCAAACTTCGAAGCTCGATAACTTCGGCAAACAAACTTCAAGTTTCTTAAACGAGGTGTCAAATTAATCAGCTCGTCGAGACCTTTGAGACGTCACAACAAATGATAATTGCATCTTGTTGCATTTCCAAGAAAAATAGTACTTTATGTGCTCAAACACACAACTTTCGTAACATTTCAAACTTCGAAGCTCGGTAACTTCGGCAAATGATCACCAAATTTCTTAAACGAAGTGTCAAATTAATCACCTCCACGAGATTTTTGAGACGTCACAACAAATCATGATTGCATCTTGTTGCATTTCCAAGAAAAATAGTACTTTATGTGCTCAAACACACAACTTTTGTAACATTTCAAACTTCGAAGCTCGATAACTTCGGCAAACAAACTCCAAGTTTCTTAAACGAGGTGTCAAATTAATCAGCTCGTCGAGATCTTTGAGACGTCACAACAAATGATAATTGCATCTTGTTGCATTTCCAAGAAAAATAGTACTTTATGTGCTCAAACACACAACTTTCGTAACATTTCAAACTTGGAAGCTCGTTAACTTCGACAAATGATCACCAAGTTTCTTAAACGAAGTGTCAAATTAATCAGCTCGTCGAGATCTTTGAGATGTCACAACAAATGATAATTGCATCTTGTTGCATTTCCAAGAAAAATAGTACTTTATGTGCTCAAACACACAACTTTCGTAACATTTCAAACTTCGAAGCTCGTTAACTTCGACAAATGATCACCAAGTTTCTTAAACGAAGTGTCAAATTAATCAGCTCGTCGAGATCTTTGAGACGTCACAACAAATCATGATTGCATCTTGTTGCATTTCCCAGAAAAATAGTACTTTATGTGCTCAAACACACAACTTTTGTAACATTTCAAACTTCGAAGCTCGATAACTTCGGCAAACAAACTCCAAGTTTCTTAAACGAAGTGTCAAATTAATCAGCTCGTCGAGATCTTTGAGACGTCACAACAAATCATGATTGCATCTTGTTGCATTTCCAAGAAAAATAGTACTTTATGTGCTCAAACACACAACTTTTGTAACATTTCAAACTTCGAAGCTCGATAACTTCGGCAAACAAACTCCAAGTTTCTTAAACGAGGTGTCAAATTAATCAGCTCGTCGAGATCTTTGAGACGTCACAACAAATGATAATTGCATCTTGTTGCATTTCCAAGAAAAATAGTACTTTATGTGCTCAAACACACAACTTTCGTAACATTTCAAACTTCGAAGCTCGGTAACTTCGGCAAATGATCACCAAATTTCTTAAACGAAGTGTCAAATTAATCAGCTCGTCGAGATCTTTGAGACGTCACAACAAATCATGATTGCATCTTGTTGCATTTCCAAGAAAAATAGTACTTTATGTGCTCAAACACAGAACATTTGTAACATTTCAAATTTCGAAGCTCGATAACTTCGGCAAACAAACTTCAAGTTTCTTAAACAAGGTGTCAAATTAATCACCTCCACGAGATTTTTGAGACGTCACAACAAATCATGATTGCATCTTGTTGCATTTCCAAGAAAAATAGTACTTTATGTGCTCAAACACACAACTTTCGTAACATTTCAAACTTCGAAGCTCGTTAACTTCGACAAATGATCACCAAATTTCTTAAACGAAGTGTCAAATTAATCAGCTCCACGAGATCTTTGAGACGTCACAACAAATCATGATTGCATCTTGTTGCATTTCCAAGAAAAATAGTACTTTATGTGCTCAAACACACAACTTTTATAACATTTCAAATTTCGAAGCTCGATAACTTCGGCAAACAAACTCCAAGTTTCTTAAACGAGGTGTCAAATTAATCAGCTCGTCGAGATCTTTGAGACGTCACAACAAATGATAATTGCATCTTGTTGCATTTCCAAGAAAAATAGTACTTTATGTGCTCAAACACACAACTTTCGTAACATTTCAAACTTCGAAGCTCGGTAACTTCGGCAAACAAACTTCAAGTTTCTTAAACAAGGTGTCAAATTAATCACCTCCACGAGATTTTTGAGACGTCACAACAAATCATGATTGCATCTTGTTGCATTTCCAAGAAAAATAGTACTTTATGTGCTCAAACACACAACTTTCGTAACATTTCAAACTTCGAAGCTCGTTAACTTCGACAAATGATCACCAAGTTTCTTAAACGAAGTGTCAAATTAATCACCTCCACGAGATTTTTGAGACGTCACAACAAATCATGATTGCATCTTGTTGCATTTCCAAGAAAAATAGTACTTTATGTGCTCAAACACACAACTTTTGTAACATTTCAAACTTTGAAGCTCGTTAACTTCGACAAATGATCACCAAATTTCTTAAACGAAGTGTCAAATTAATCAGCTCCACGAGATCTTTGAGACGTCACAACAAATCATGATTGCATCTTGTTGCATTTCCAAGAAAAATAGTACTTTATGTGCTCAAACACACAACTTTTATAACATTTCAAACTTCGAAGCTCGATAACTTCGGCAAACAAACTCCAAGTTTCTTAAACGAGGTGTCAAATTAATCAGCTCGTCGAGATCTTTGAGACGTCACAACAAATCATGATTGCATCTTGTTGCATTTCCAAGAAAAATGGTACTTTATGTGCTCAAACACAGAACATTTGTAACATTTCAAATTTCGAAGCTCGATAACTTCGGCAAACAAACTTCAAGTTTCTTAAACGAGGTGTCAAATTAATCACCTCCACGAGATTTTTGAGACGTCACAACAAATCATGATTGCATCTTGTTGCATTTCCAAGAAAAATGGTACTTTATGTGCTGAAACACAGAACATTTGTAACATTTCAAATTTCGAAGCTCGATAACTTCGGCAAACAAACTTCAAGTTTCTTAAACGAGGTGTCAAATTAATCACCTCCACGAGATTTTTGAGACGTCACAACAAATCATGATTGCATCTTGTTGCATTTCCAAGAAAAATGGTACTTTATGTGCTCAAACACACAACTTTCGTAACATTTCAAACTTCGAAGCTCGGTAACTTCGGCAAATGATCACCAAATTTCTTAAACGAAGTGTCAAATTAATCAGCTCGTCGAGATCTTTGAGACGTCACAACAAATCATGATTGCAACTTGTTGCATTTCCAAGAAAAATAGTACTTTATGTGCTCAAACACAGAACATTTGTAACATTTCAAATTTCGAAGCTCGATAACTTCGGCAAACAAACTCCAAGTTTCTTAAACGAGGTGTCAAATTAATCAGCTCGTCGAGATCTTTGAGACGTCACAACAAATCATGATTGCATCTTGTTGCATTTCCAAGAAAAATAGTACTTTATGTGCTCAAACACACAACTTTTATAACATTTCAAACTTCGAAGCTCGATAACTTCGGCAAACAAACTCCAAGTTTCTTAAACGAGGTGTCAAATTAATCAGCTCGTCGAGATCTTTGAGACGTCACAACAAATGATAATTGCATCTTGTTGCATTTCCAAGAAAAATAGTACTTTATGTGCTCAAACACACAACTTTCGTAACATTTCAAACTTCGAAGCTCGGTAACTTCGGCAAACAAACTTCAAGTTTCTTAAACAAGGTGTCAAATTAATCACCTCCACGAGATTTTTGAGACGTCACAACAAATCATGATTGCATCTTGTTGCATTTCCAAGAAAAATAGTACTTTATGTGCTCAAACACACAACTTTCGTAACATTTCAAACTTCGAAGCTCGTTAACTTCGACAAATGATCACCAAGTTTCTTAAACGAAGTGTCAAATTAATCACCTCCACGAGATTTTTGAGACGTCACAACAAATCATGATTGCATCTTGTTGCATTTCCAAGAAAAATAGTACTTTATGTGCTCAAACACACAACTTTTGTAACATTTCAAACTTTGAAGCTCGTTAACTTCGACAAATGATCACCAAATTTCTTAAACGAAGTGTCAAATTAATCAGCTCCACGAGATCTTTGAGACGTCACAACAAATCATGATTGCATCTTGTTGCATTTCCAAGAAAAATAGTACTTTATGTGCTCAAACACACAACTTTTATAACATTTCAAACTTCGAAGCTCGATAACTTCGGCAAACAAACTCCAAGTTTCTTAAACGAGGTGTCAAATTAATCAGCTCGTCGAGATCTTTGAGACGTCACAACAAATCATGATTGCATCTTGTTGCATTTCCAAGAAAAATGGTACTTTATGTGCTCAAACACAGAACATTTGTAACATTTCAAATTTCGAAGCTCGATAACTTCGGCAAACAAACTTCAAGTTTCTTAAACGAGATGTCAAATTAATCACCTCCACGAGATTTTTGAGACGTCACAACAAATCATGATTGCATCTTGTTGCATTTCCAAGAAAAATGGTACTTTATGTGCTCAAACACACAACTTTCGTAACATTTCAAACTTCGAAGCTCGGTAACTTCGGCAAATGATCACCAAATTTCTTAAACGAAGTGTCAAATTAATCAGCTCGTCGAGATCTTTGAGACGTCACAACAAATCATGATTGCAACTTGTTGCATTTCCAAGAAAAATAGTACTTTATGTGCTCAAACACAGAACATTTGTAACATTTCAAATTTCGAAGCTCGATAACTTCGGCAAACAAACTCCAAGTTTCTTAAACGAGGTGTCAAATTAATCAGCTCGTCGAGATCTTTGAGACGTCACAACAAATCATGATTGCATCTTGTTGCATTTCCAAGAAAAATAGTACTTTATGTGCTCAAACACACAACTTTTATAACATTTCAAACTTCGAAGCTCGATAACTTCGGCAAACAAACTCCAAGTTTCTTAAACGAGGTGTCAAATTAATCAGCTCGTCGAGATCTTTGAGACGTCACAACAAATGATAATTGCATCTTGTTGCATTTCCAAGAAAAATAGTACTTTATGTGCTCAAACACACAACTTTCGTAACATTTCAAACTTCGAAGCTCGGTAACTTCGGCAAACAAACTTCAAGTTTCTTAAACAAGGTGTCAAATTAATCACCTCCACGAGATTTTTGAGACGTCACAACAAATCATGATTGCATCTTGTTGCATTTCCAAGAAAAATAGTACTTTATGTGCTCAAACACACAACTTTTGTAACATTTCAAACTTTGAAGCTCGTTAACTTCGACAAATGATCACCAAATTTCTTAAACGAAGTGTCAAATTAATCAGCTCCACGAGATCTTTGAGACGTCACAACAAATCATGATTGCATCTTGTTGCATTTCCAAGAAAAATAGTACTTTATGTGCTCAAACACACAACTTTTATAACATTTCAAACTTCGAAGCTCGATAACTTCGGCAAACAAACTCCAAGTTTCTTAAACGAGGTGTCAAATTAATCAGCTCGTCGAGATCTTTGAGACGTCACAACAAATCATGATTGCATCTTGTTGCATTTCCAAGAAAAATGGTACTTTATGTGCTCAAACACAGAACATTTGTAACATTTCAAATTTCGAAGCTCGATAACTTCGGCAAACAAACTTCAAGTTTCTTAAACGAGGTGTCAAAGTAATCACCTCCACGAGATTTTTGAGACGTCACAACAAATCATGATTGCATCTTGTTGCATTTCCAAGAAAAATGGTACTTTATGTGCTGAAACACAGAACATTTGTAACATTTCAAATTTCGAAGCTCGATAACTTCGGCAAACAAACTTCAAGTTTCTTAAACGAGGTGTCAAATTAATCACCTCCACGAGATTTTTGAGACGTCACAACAAATCATGATTGCATCTTGTTGCATTTCCAAGAAAAATGGTACTTTATGTGCTCAAACACACAACTTTCGTAACATTTCAAACTTCGAAGCTCGGTAACTTCGGCAAATGATCACCAAATTTCTTAAACGAAGTGTCAAATTAATCAGCTCGTCGAGATCTTTGAGACGTCACAACAAATCATGATTGCAACTTGTTGCATTTCCAAGAAAAATAGTACTTTATGTGCTCAAACACAGAACATTTGTAACATTTCAAATTTCGAAGCTCGATAACTTCGGCAAACAAACTCCAAGTTTCTTAAACGAGGTGTCAAATTAATCAGCTCGTCGAGATCTTTGAGACGTCACAACAAATCATGATTGCATCTTGTTGCATTTCCAAGAAAAATAGTACTTTATGTGCTCAAACACACAACTTTTGTAACATTTCAAACTTCGAAGCTCGGTAACTTCGGCAAATGATCACCAAATTTCTTAAACGAAGTGTCAAATTAATCAGCTCGTCGAGATCTTTGACACGTCACAACAAATCATGATTGCATCTTGTTGCATTTCCAAGAAAAATAGTACTTTATGTGCTCAAACACAGAACATTTGTAACATTTCAAATTTCGAAGCTCGATAACTTCGGCAAACAAACTCCAAGTTTCTTAAACGAGGTGTCAAATTAATCAGCTCGTCGAGATCTTTGAGACGTCACAACAAATCATGATTGCATCTTGTTGCATTTCCAAGAAAAATAGTACTTTATGTGCTCAAACACACAACTTTCGTAACATTTCAAACTTCGAAGCTCGTTAACTTCGACAAATGATCACCAAGTTTCTTAAACGAAGTGTCAAATTAATCAGCTCGTCGAGATCTTTGAGACGTCACAACAAATGATAATTGCATCTTGTTGCATTTCCAAGAAAAATAGTACTTTATGTGCTCAAACACACAACTTTCGTAACATTTCAAACTTCGAAGCTCGGTAACTTCGGCAAATGATCACCAAATTTCTTAAACGAAGTGTCAAATTAATCAGCTCCACGAGATCTTTGAGACTTCACAACAAATCATGATTGCATCTTGTTGCATTTCCAAGAAAAATAGTACTTTATGTGCTCAAACACACAACTTTTGTAACATTTCAAATTTCGAAGCTCGATAACTTCGGCAAACAAACTCCAAGTTTCTTAAACGAGGTGTCAAATTAATCAGCTCGTCGAGATCTTTGAGACGTCACAACAAATGATAATTGCATCTTGTTGCATTTCCAAGAAAAATAGTACTTTATGTGCTCAAACACACAACTTTCGTAACATTTCAAACTTCGAAGCTCGGTAACTTCGGCAAATGATCACCAAATTTCTTAAACGAAGTGTCAAATTAATCAGCTCCACGAGATCTTTGAGACGTCACAACAAATCATGATTGCATCTTGTTGCATTTTCAAGAAAAATAGTACTTTATGTGCTCAAACACACAACTTTCGTAACATTTCAAACTTCGAAGCTCGGTAACTTCGGCAAATGATCACCAAATTTCTTAAACGAAGTGTCAAATTAATCAGCTCCACGAGATCTTTGAGACGTCACAACAAATGATAATTGCATCTTGTTGCATTTCCAAGAAAAATAGTACTTTATGTGCTCAAACACACAACTTTCGTAACATTTCAAACTTCGAAGCTCGGTAACTTCGGCAAATGATCACCAAATTTCTTAAACGAAGTGTCAAATTAATCAGCTCGTCGAGATCTTTGAGACGTCACAACAAATCATGATTGCAACTTGTTGCATTTCCAAGAAAAATAGTACTTTATGTGCTCAAACACAGAACATTTGTAACATTTCAAATTTCGAAGCTCGATAACTTCGGCAAACAAACTCCAAGTTTCTTAAACGAGGTGTCAAATTAATCAGCTCGTCGAGATCTTTGAGACGTCACAACAAATCATGATTGCAACTTGTTGCATTTCCAAGAAAAATAGTACTTTATGTGCTCAAACACAGAACATTTGTAACATTTCAAATTTCGAAGCTCGATAACTTCGGCAAACAAACTCCAAGTTTCTTAAACGAGGTGTCAAATTAATCAGCTCGTCGAGATCTTTGAGACGTCACAACAAATCATGATTGCATCTTGTTGCATTTCCAAGAAAAATGGTACTTTATGTGCTCAAACACAGAACATTTGTAACATTTCAAATTTCGAAGCTCGATAACTTCGGCAAACAAACTTCAAGTTTCTTAAACGAGGTGTCAAATTAATCAGCTCGTCGAGATCTTTGAGATGTCACAACAAATGATAATTGCATCTTGTTGCATTTCCAAGAAAAATAGTACTTTATGTGCTCAAACACACAACTTTTGTAACATTTCAAACTTCGAAGCTCGGTAACTTCGGCAAATGATCACCAAATTTCTTAAACGAAGTGTCAAATTAATCACCTCCACGAGATTTTTGAGACGTCACAACAAATCATGATTGCATCTTGTTGCATTTCCAAGAAAAATAGTACTTTATGTGCTCAAACACACAACTTTTGTAACATTTCAAACTTTGAAGCTCGTTAACTTCGACAAATGATCACCAAATTTCTTAAACGAAGTGTCAAATTAATCAGCTCCACGAGATCTTTGAGACGTCACAACAAATCATGATTGCATCTTGTTGCATTTCCAAGAAAAATAGTACTTTATGTGCTCAAACACAGAACATTTGTAACATTTCAAATTTCGAAGCTCGATAACTTCGGCAAACAAACTCCAAGTTTCTTAAACGAGGTGTCAAATTAATCAGCTCGTCGAGATCTTTGAGACGTCACAACAAATCATGATTGCATCTTGTTGCATTTCCAAGAAAAATAGTACTTTATGTGCTCAAACACACAACTTTCGTAACATTTCAAACTTCGAAGCTCGTTAACTTCGACAAATGATCACCAAGTTTCTTAAACGAAGTGTCAAATTAATCAGCTCGTCGAGATCTTTGAGACGTCACAACAAATGATAATTGCATCTTGTTGCATTTCCAAGAAAAATAGTACTTTATGTGCTCAAACACACAACTTTCGTAACATTTCAAACTTCGAAGCTCGGTAACTTCCGCAAATGATCACCAAATTTCTTAAACGAAGTGTCAAATTAATCAGCTCGTCGAGATCTTTGAGACGTCACAACAAATCATGATTGCAACTTGTTGCATTTCCAAGAAAAATAGTACTTTATGTGCTCAAACACAGAACATTTGTAACATTTCAAATTTCGAAGCTCGATAACTTCGGCAAACAAACTCCAAGTTTCTTAAACGAGGTGTCAAATTAATCAGCTCGTCGAGATCTTTGAGACGTCACAACAAATCATGATTGCATCTTGTTGCATTTCCAAGAAAAATGGTACTTTATGTGCTCAAACACAGAACATTTGTAACATTTCAAATTTCGAAGCTCGATAACTTCGGCAAACAAACTTCAAGTTTCTTAAACGAGGTGTCAAATTAATCACCTCCACGAGATTTTTGAGAAGTCACAACAAATCATGATTGCATCTTGTTGCATTTCCAAGACAAATAGTACTTTATATGTTCAAACACACAACTTTTGTAACATTTCAAACTTCGAAGCTCGATAACTTCGGCAAACAAACTTCAAGTTTCTTAAACGAGGTGTCAAATTAATCAGCTCGTCGAGATCTTTGAGATGTCACAACAAATGATAATTGCATCTTGTTGCATTTCCAAGAAAAATAGTACTTTATGTGCTCAAACACACAACTTTTGTAACATTTCAAACTTCGAAGCTCGGTAACTTCGGCAAATGATCACCAAATTTCTTAAACGAAGTGTCAAATTAATCACCTCCACGAGATTTTTGAGACGTCACAACAAATCATGATTGCATCTTGTTGCATTTCCAAGAAAAATAGTACTTTATGTGCTCAAACACACAACTTTCGTAACATTTCAAACTTCGAAGCTCGTTAACTTCGACAAATGATCACCAAGTTTCTTAAACGAAGTGTCAAATTAATCAGCTCGTCGAGATCTTTGAGACGTCACAACAAATGATAATTGCATCTTGTTGCATTTCCAAGAAAAATAGTACTTTATGTGCTCAAACACACAACTTTCGTAACATTTCAAACTTCGAAGCTCGGTAACTTCGGCAAATGATCACCAAATTTCTTAAACGAAGTGTCAAATTAATCAGCTCGTCGAGATCTTTGAGACGTCACAACAAATCATGATTGCAACTTGTTGCATTTCCAAGAAAAATAGTACTTTATGTGCTCAAACACAGAACATTTGTAACATTTCAAATTTCGAAGCTCGATAACTTCGGCAAACAAACTTCAAGTTTCTTAAACGAGGTGTCAAATTAATCACCTCCACGAGATTTTTGAGACGTCACAACAAATCATGATTGCATCTTGTTGCATTTCCAAGAAAAATGGTACTTTATGTGCTCAAACACAGAACATTTGTAACATTTCAAATTTCGAAGCTCGATAACTTCGGCAAACAAACTTCAAGTTCCTTAAACGAGGTGTCAAATTAATCACCTCCACGAGATTTTTGAGACGTCACAACAAATCATGATTGCATCTTGTTGCATTTCCAAGAAAAATGGTACTTTATGTGCTGAAACACAGAACATTTGTAACATTTCAAATTTCGAAGCTCGATAACTTCGGCAAACAAACTTCAAGTTTCTTAAACGAGGTGTCAAATTAATCACCTCCACGAGATTTTTGAGACGTCACAACAAATCATGATTGCATCTTGTTGCATTTCCAAGAAAAATGGTACTTTATGTGCTCAAACACAGAACATTTGTAACATTTCAAATTTCGAAGCTCGATAACTTCGGCAAACAAACTTCAAGTTTCTTAAACAAGGTGTCAAATTAATCACCTCCACGAGATTTTTGAGACGTCACAACAAATCATGATTCCATCTTGTTGCATTTCCAAGAAAAATGGTACTTTATGTGCTCAAACACACAACTTTTGTAACATTTCAAACTTCGAAGCTCGATAACTTCGGCAAACAAACTTCAAGTTTCTTAAACGAGGTGTCAAATTAATCAGCTCGTCGAGATCTTTGAGATGTCACAACAAATGATTATTGCATCTTGTTGCATTTCCAAGAAAAATAGTACTTTATATGTTCAAACACACAACTTTTGTAACATTTCAAACTTCGAAGCTCGATGACTTCGTCAAACAAACTTCAAGTTTCTTAAACGAGGTGTCAAATTAATCAGCTCGTCGAGATCTTTGAGATGTCACAACAAATGATTATTGCATCTTGTTGCATTTCCAAGAAAAATAGTACTTTATATGTTCAAACACACAACTTTTGTAACATTTCAAACTTCGAAGCTCGATGACTTCGTCAAACAAACTTCAAGTTTCTTAAACGAGGTGTCAAATTAATCAGCTCATCGAGATCTTTGAGACGTCACAACAAATCATGATTGCATCTTGTTGCATTTCCAAGAAAAATAGTACTTTATGTGCTCAAACACACAACTTTCGTAACATTTCAAACTTCGAAGCTCGATGACTTCGGCAAATGATCACCAAATTTCTTAAACGAAGTGTCAAATTAATCAGCTCGTCGAGATCTTTGAGACGTCACAACAAATCATGATTGCATCTTGTTGCATTTCCAAGAAAAATAGTACTTTATGTGCTCAAACACACAACTTTTGTAACATTTCAAACTTCGAAGCTCGGTAACTTCGGCAAATGATCACCAAATTTCTTAAACGAATTGTCAAATTAATCAGCTCGTCGAGATCTTTGAGATGTCACAACAAATGATAATTGCATCTTGTTGCATTTCCAAGAAAAATAGTACTTTATGTGCTCAAACACACAACTTTTGTAACATTTCAAACTTCGAAGCTCGGTAACTTCGGCAAATGATCACCAAATTTCTTAAACGAAGTGTCAAATTAATCAGCTCGTCGAGATCTTTGAGACGTCACAACAAATCATGATTGCATCTTGTTGCATTTCCAAGAAAAATAGTACTTTATGTGCTCAAACACAGAACATTTGTAACATTTCAAATTTCGAAGCTCGATAACTTCGGCAAACAAACTCCAAGTTTCTTAAACAAGGTGTCAAATTAATCAGCTCGTCGAGATCTTTGAGACGTCACAACAAATCATGATTGCATCTTGTTGCATTTCCAAGAAAAATGGTACTTTATGTGCTCAAACACAGAACATTTGTAACATTTCAAATTTCGAAGCTCGATAACTTCGGCAAACAAACTTCAAGTTTCTTAAACGAGGTGTCAAATTAATCACCTCCACGAGATTTTTGAGACGTCACAACAAATCATGATTGCATCTTGTTGCATTTCCAAGACAAATAGTACTTTATATGTTCAAACACACAACTTTTGTAACATTTCAAACTTCGAAGCTCGATAACTTCGGCAAACAAACTTCAAGTTTCTTAAACGAGGTGTCAAATTAATCAGCTCGTCGAGATCTTTGAGATGTCACAACAAATGATAATTGCATCTTGTTGCATTTCCAAGAAAAATAGTACTTTATATGTTAAAACACACAACTTTTGTAACATTTCAAACTTCGAAGCTCGATGACTTCGTCAAACAAACTTCAAGTTTCTTAAACGAGGTGTAAAATTAATCACCTCGTCGAGATCTTTGAGATGTCACAACAAATGATAATTGCATCTTGTTGCATTTCCAAGAAAAATAGTACTTTATGTGCTCAAACACACAACTTTTGTAACATTTCAAACTTCGAAGCTCGGTAACTTCGGCAAATGATCACCAAATTTCTTAAACGAAGTGTCAAATTAATCACCTCCACGAGATTTTTGAGACGTCACAACAAATCATGATGGCATCTTGTTGCATTTCCAAGAAAAATAGTACTTTATGTGCTCAAACACACAACTTTTGTAACATTTCAAACTTTGAAGCTCGTTAACTTCGACAAATGATCACCAAATTTCTTAAACGAAGTGTCAAATTAATCAGCTCACCGAGATCTTTGAGACGTCACAACAAATCATGATTGCATCTTGTTGCATTTCCAAGAAAAATAGTACTTTATGTGCTCAAACACACAACTTTCGTAACATTTCAAACTTCGAAGCTCGGTAACTTCGGCAAATGATCACCAAATTTCTTAAACGAATTGTCAAATTAATCAGCTCGTCGAGATCTTTGAGATGTCACAACAAATGATAATTGCATCTTGTTGCATTTCCAAGAAAAATGGTACTTTATGTGCTCAAACACAGAACATTTGTAACATTTCAAATTTCGAAGCTCGATAACTTCGGCAAACAAACTTCAAGTTTCTTAAACGAGGTGTCAAATTAATCAGCTCGTCGAGACCTTTGAGACGTCACAACAAATGATAATTGCATCTTGTTGCATTTCCAAGAAAAATAGTACTTTATGTGCTCAAACACACAACTTTTGTAACATTTCAAACTTCGAAGCTCGGTAACTTCGGCAAATGATCACCAAATTTCTTAAACGAAGTGTCAAATTAATCAGCTCCACGAGATCTTTGAGACGTCACAACAAATCATGATTGCAACTTGTTGCATTTCCAAGACAAATAGTACTTTATATGTTCAAACACACAACTTTTGTAACATTTCAAACTTCGAAGCTCGATAACTTCGGCAAACAAACTTCAAGTTTCTTAAACGAGGTGTCAAATTAATCAGCTCGTCGAGATCTTTGAGATGTCACAACAAATGATAATTGCATCTTGTTGCATTTCCAAGAAAAATAGTACTTTATATGTTCAAACACACAACTTTTGTAACATTTCAAACTTCGAAGCTCGATGACTTCGTCAAACAAACTTCAAGTTTCTTAAACGAGGTGTAAAATTAATCACCTCGTCGAGATCTTTGAGATGTCACAACAAATGATAATTGCATCTTGTTGCATTTCCAAGAAAAATAGTACTTTATGTGCTCAAACACACAACTTTCGTAACATTTCAAACTTCGAAGCTCGGTAACTTCGGCAAATGATCACCAAATTTCTTAAACGAAGTGTCAAATTAATCAGCTCGTCGAGATCTTTGAGACGCCACAACAAATCATGATTGCATCTTGTTGCATTTCCAAGAAAAATGGTACTTTATGTGCTCAAACACAGAACATTTGTAACATTTCAAATTTCGAAGCTCGATAACTTCGGCAAACAAACTTCAAGTTTCTTAAACGAGGTGTCAAATTAATCACCTCCACGAGATTTTTGAGACGTCACAACAAATTATGATTGCATCTTGTTGCATTTCCAAGAAAAATAGTACTTTATGTGCTCAAACACACAACTTTTGTAACATTTCAAACTTCGAAGCTCGGTAACTTCGGCAAATGATCACCAAATTTCTTAAACGAAGTGTCAAATTAATCACCTCCACGAGATTTTTGAGACGTCACAACAAATCATGATTGCATCTTGTTGCATTTCCAAGAAAAATAGTACTTTATGTGCTCAAACACACAACTTTTGTAACATTTCAAACTTTGAAGCTCGTTAACTTCGACAAATGATCACCAAATTTCTTAAACGAAGTGTCAAATTAATCAGCTCAACGAGATCTTTGAGACGTCACAACAAATCATGATTGCATCTTGTTGCATTTCCAAGAAAAATAGTACTTTATGTGCTCAAACACACAACTTTCGTAACATTTCAAACTTCGAAGCTCGGTAACTTCGGCAAATGATCACCAAATTTCTTAAACGAAGTGTCAAATTAATCACCTCCACGAGATTTTTGAGACGTCATAACAAATCATGATTGCATCTTGTTGCATTTCCAAGAAAAATAGTACTTTATATGTTAAAACACACAACTTTTGTAACATTTCAAACTTCGAAGCTCGATGACTTCGTCAAACAAACTTCAAGTTTCTTAAACGAGGTGTAAAATTAATCACCTCGTCGAGATCTTTGAGATGTCACAACAAATGATAATTGCATCTTGTTGCATTTCCAAGAAAAATAGTACTTTATGTGCTCAAACACACAACTTTTGTAACATTTCAAACTTCGAAGCTCGGTAACTTCGGCAAATGATCACCAAATTTCTTAAACGAAGTGTCAAATTAATCACCTCCACGAGATTTTTGAGACGTCACAACAAATCATGATTGCATCTTGTTGCATTTCCAAGAAAAATAGTACTTTATGTGCTCAAACACACAACTTTTGTAACATTTCAAACTTTGAAGCTCGTTAACTTCGACAATTGATCACCAAATTTCTTAAACGAAGTGTCAAATTAATCAGCTCCACGAGATCTTTGAGACGTCACAACAAATCATGATTGCATCTTGTTGCATTTCCAAGAAAAATAGTACTTTATGTGCTCAAACACACAACTTTTGTAACATTTCAAACTTCGAAGCTCGGTAACTTCGGCAAATGATCACCAAATTTCTTAAACGAAGTGTCAAATTAATCACCTCCACGAGATTTTTGAGACGTCATAACAAATCATGATTGCATCTTGTTGCATTTCCAAGACAAATAGTACTTTATATGTTCAAACACACAACTTTCGTAACATTTCAAATTTCGAAGCTCGATAACTTCGGCAAACAAACTCCAAGTTTCTTAAACGAAGTGTCAAATTAATCAGCTCCACGAGATCTTTGAGACGTCACAACAAATCATGATTGCATCTTGTTGCATTTCCAAGAAAAATAGTACTTTATGTGCTCAAACACAGAACATTTGTAACATTTCAAATTTCGAAGCTCGATAACTTCAGCAAACAAACTCCAAGTTTCTTAAACGAAGTGTCAAATTAATCAGCTCGTCGAGATCTTTGAGATGTCACAATAAATGATAATTGCATCTTGTTGCATTTCCAAGAAAAATAGTACTTTATGTGCTCAAACACAGAACATTTGTACAATTTCGAATTTCGAAGCTCGATAACTTCGACAAACAAACTCCAAGTTTCTTAAACGAAGTGTCAAATTAATCAGCTCCACGAGATTTTTGAGACGTCACAACAAATCATGATTGCATCTTGTTGCATTTCCAAGAAAAATAGTACTTTATGTGCTCAAACACACCACTTTTGTAACATTTCAAACTTTGAAGCTCGTTAACTTCGACAAATGATCACCAAATTTCTTAAACAAAGTGTCAAATTAATCACCTCCACGAGATTTTTGAGACGTTACAACAATTCATGATTGCATCTTGTTGCATTTCCAAGACAAATAGTACTTTATATGTTCAAACACACAACTTTTGTAACATTTCAAACTTCGAAGCTCGATAACTTCGTCAAACAAACTTCAAGTTTCTTAAACGAGGTGTAAAATTAATCAGCTCGTCGAGATCTTTGAGACGTCACAACAAATCATGATTGCATCTTGTTGCATTTCCAAGAAAAATAGTACTTTATGTGCTCAAACACACAACTTTTGTAACATTTCAAACTTCGAAGCTCGATAACTTCGGCAAACAAACTCCAAGTTTCTTAAACGAGGTGTCAAATTAATCAGCTCGTCGAGATCTTTGAGACGTCACAACAAATGATAATTGCATCTTGTTGCATTTCCAAGAAAAATAGTACTTTATGTGCCCAAACACACAACTTTCGTAACATTTCAAACTTGGAAGCTCGTTAACTTCGACAAATGATCACCAAGTTTCTTAAACGAAGTGTCAAATTAATCAGCTCGTCGAGATCTTTGAGATGTCACAACAAATGATAATTGCATCTTGTTGCATTTCCAAGAAAAATAGTACTTTATGTGCTCAAACACACAACTTTCGTAACATTTCAAACTTTGAAGCTCGTTAACTTCGACAAATGATCACCAAGTTTCTTAAACGAAGTGTCAAATTAATCAGCTCGTCGAGATCTTTGAGATGTCACAACAAATGATAATTGCATCTTGTTGCATTTCCAAGAAAAATAGTACTTTATGTGCTCAAACACACAACTTTCGTAACATTTCAAACTTCGAAGCTCGTTAACTTCGACAAATGATCACCAAGTTTCTTAAACGAAGTGTCAAATTAATCAGCTCGTCGAGATCTTTGAGACGTCACAACAAATCATGATTGCATCTTGTTGCATTTCCAAGAAAAATAGTACTTTATGTGCTCAAACACACAACTTTTGTAACATTTCAAACTTCGAAGCTCGATAACTTCGGCAAACAAACTCCAAGTTTCTTAAACGATGTGTCAAATTAATCAGCTCGTCGAGATCTTTGAGATGTCACAATAAATGATAATTGCATCTTGTTGCATTTCCAAGAAAAATAGTACTTTATGTGCTCAAACACAGAACATTTGTACAATTTCGAATTTCGAAGCTCGATAACTTCGACAAACAAACTCCAAGTTTCTTAAACGAAGTGTCAAATTAATCAGCTCCACGAGATCTTTGAGACGTCACAACAAATCATGATTGCATCTTGTTGCATTTCCAAGACAAATAGTACTTTATGTGCTCAAACACACAACTTTTGTAACATTTCAAACTTCGAAGCTCGGTAACTTCGGCAAATGATCACAAAATTTCTTAAACGAAGTGTCAAATTAATCACCTCCACGAGATTTTTGAGACGTCACAACAAATCATGATTGCATCTTGTTGCATTTCCAAGAAAAATAGTACTTTATGTGCTCAAACACACAACTTTCGTAACATTTCAAACTTCGAAGCTCGATAACTTCGGCAAACAAACTCCAAGATTCTTAAACGAAGTGTCAAATTAATCTGCTCCACGAGATCTTTGAGACGACACAACAAATCATGATTGCATCTTGTTGCATTTCCAAGAAAAATAGTACTTTATGTGCTCAAACACAGAACATTTGTAACATTTCAAATTTCGAAGCTCGATAACTTCAGCAAACAAACTCCAAGTTTCTTAAACGAAGTGTCAAATTAATCAGCTCCACGAGATCTTTGAGACGTCACAACAAATCATGATTGCATCTTGTTGCATTTCCAAGAAAAATAGTACTTTATGTGCTCAAACACACAACTTTCGTAACATTTCAAACTTCGAAGCTCGATAACTTCGGCAAACAAACTCCAAGTTTCTTAAACGAGGTGTCAAATTAATCAGCTCGTCGAGATCTTTGAGACGTCACAACAAATCATGATTGCATCTTGTTGCATTTAGAAGAAAAATAGTACTTTATGTGATCAAACACACAACTTTCGTAACATTTCAAACTTCGAAGCTCGGTAACTTCGGCAAATGATCACCAAATTTCTTAAACGAAGTGTCAAATTAATCACCTCCACGAGATTTTTGAGACGTCATAACAAATCATGATTGCATCTTGTTGCATTTCCAAGAAAAATAGTACTTTATATGTTAAAACACACAACTTTTGTAACATTTCAAACTTCGAAGCTCGATGACTTCGTCAAACAAACTTCAAGTTTCTTAAACGAGGTGTAAAATTAATCACCTCGTCGAGATCTTTGAGATGTCACAACAAATGATAATTGCATCTTGTTGCATTTCCAAGAAAAATAGTACTTTATGTGCTCAAACACACAACTTTTGTAACATTTCAAACTTCGAAGCTCGGTAACTTCGGCAAATGATCACCAAATTTCTTAAACGAAGTGTCAAATTAATCACCTCCACGAGATTTTTGAGACGTCACAACAAATCATGATTGCATCTTGTTGCATTTCCAAGAAAAATAGTACTTTATGTGCTCAAACACACAACTTTTGTAACATTTCAAACTTCGAAGCTCGGTAACTTCGGCAAATGATCACAAAATTTCTTAAACGAAGTGTCAAATTAATCAGCTCAACGAGATCTTTGAGACGTCACAACAAATCATGATTGCATCTTGTTGCATTTCCAAGAAAAATAGTACTTTATGTGCTCAAACACACAACTTTCGTAACATTTCAAACTTCGAAGCTCGGTAACTTCGGCAAATGATCACCAAATTTCTTAAACGAAGTGTCAAATTAATCACCTCCACGAGATTTTTGAGACGTCATAACAAATCATGATTGCATCTTGTTGCATTTCCAAGACAAATAGTACTTTATATGTTCAAACACACAACTTTCGTAACATTTCAAATTTCGAAGCTCGATAACTTCGGCAAACAAACTCCAAGTTTCTTAAACGAAGTGTCAAATTAATCAGCTCCACGAGATCTTTGAGACGTCACAACAAATCATGATTGCATCTTGTTGCATTTCCAAGAAAAATAGTACTTTATGTGCTCAAACACAGAACATTTGTAACATTTCAAATTTCGAAGCTCGATAACTTCAGCAAACAAACTCCAAGTTTCTTAAACGAAGTGTCAAATTAATCAGCTCGTCGAGATCTTTGAGATGTCACAATAAATGATAATTGCATCTTGTTGCATTTCCAAGAAAAATAGTACTTTATGTGCTCAAACACAGAACATTTGTACAATTTCGAATTTCGAAGCTCGATAACTTCGACAAACAAACTCCAAGTTTCTTAAACGAAGTGTCAAATTAATCAGCTCCACGAGATTTTTGAGACGTCACAACAAATCATGATTGCATCTTGTTGCATTTCCAAGAAAAATAGTACTTTATGTGCTCAAACACACCACTTTTGTAACATTTCAAACTTTGAAGCTCGTTAACTTCGACAAATGATCACCAAATTTCTTAAACAAAGTGTCAAATTAATCACCTCCACGAGATCTTTGAGACGTCACAACAAATCATGATTGCATCTTGTTGCATTTCCAAGAAAAATAGTACTTTATGTGCTCAAACACACAACTTTTGTAACATTTCAAACTTCGAAGCTCGATAACTTCGGCAAACAAACTCCAAGTTTCTTAAACGAGGTGTCAAATTAATCAGCTCGTCGAGATCTTTGAGACGTCACAACAAATGATAATTGCATCTTGTTGCATTTCCAAGAAAAATAGTACTTTATGTGCCCAAACACACAACTTTCGTAACATTTCAAACTTGGAAGCTCGTTAACTTCGACAAATGATCACCAAGTTTCTTAAACGAAGTGTCAAATTAATCAGCTCGTCGAGATCTTTGAGATGTCACAACAAATGATAATTGCATCTTGTTGCATTTCCAAGAAAAATAGTACTTTATGTGCTCAAACACACAACTTTCGTAACATTTCAAACTTTGAAGCTCGTTAACTTCGACAAATGATCACCAAGTTTCTTAAACGAAGTGTCAAATTAATCAGCTCGTCGAGATCTTTGAGATGTCACAACAAATGATAATTGCATCTTGTTGCATTTCCAAGAAAAATAGTACTTTATGTGCTCAAACACACAACTTTTGTAACATTTCAAACTTTGAAGCTCGTTAACTTCGACAAATGATCACCAAATTTCTTAAACGAAGTGTCAAATTAATCAGCTCAACGAGATCTTTGAGACGTCACAACAAATCATGATTGCATCTTGTTGCATTTCCAAGAAAAATAGTACTTTATGTGCTCAAACACACAACTTTCGTAACATTTCAAACTTCGAAGCTCGGTAACTTCGGCAAATGATCACCAAATTTCTTAAACGAAGTGTCAAATTAATCACCTCCACGAGATTTTTGAGACGTCATAACAAATCATGATTGCATCTTGTTGCATTTCCAAGACAAATAGTACTTTATATGTTCAAACACACAACTTTCGTAACATTTCAAATTTCGAAGCTCGATAACTTCGGCAAACAAACTCCAAGTTTCTTAAACGAAGTGTCAAATTAATCAGCTCCACGAGATCTTTGAGACGTCACAACAAATCATGATTGCATCTTGTTGCATTTCCAAGAAAAATAGTACTTTATGTGCTCAAACACAGAACATTTGTAACATTTCAAATTTCGAAGCTCGATAACTTCAGCAAACAAACTCCAAGTTTCTTAAACGAAGTGTCAAATTAATCAGCTCGTCGAGATCTTTGAGATGTCACAATAAATGATAATTGCATCTTGTTGCATTTCCAAGAAAAATAGTACTTTATGTGCTCAAACACAGAACATTTGTACAATTTCGAATTTCGAAGCTCGATAACTTCGACAAACAAACTCCAAGTTTCTTAAACGAAGTGTCAAATTAATCAGCTCCACGAGATTTTTGAGACGTCACAACAAATCATGATTGCATCTTGTTGCATTTCCAAGAAAAATAGTACTTTATGTGCTCAAACACACCACTTTTGTAACATTTCAAACTTTGAAGCTCGTTAACTTCGACAAATGATCACCAAATTTCTTAAACAAAGTGTCAAATTAATCACCTCCACGAGATCTTTGAGACGTCACAACAAATCATGATTGCATCTTGTTGCATTTCCAAGAAAAATAGTACTTTATGTGCTCAAACACACAACTTTTGTAACATTTCAAACTTCGAAGCTCGATAACTTCGGCAAACAAACTCCAAGTTTCTTAAACGAGGTGTCAAATTAATCAGCTCGTCGAGATCTTTGAGACGTCACAACAAATGATAATTGCATCTTGTTGCATTTCCAAGAAAAATAGTACTTTATGTGCCCAAACACACAACTTTCGTAACATTTCAAACTTGGAAGCTCGTTAACTTCGACAAATGATCACCAAGTTTCTTAAACGAAGTGTCAAATTAATCAGCTCGTCGAGATCTTTGAGATGTCACAACAAATGATAATTGCATCTTGTTGCATTTCCAAGAAAAATAGTACTTTATGTGCTCAAACACACAACTTTCGTAACATTTCAAACTTCGAAGCTCGTTAACTTCGACAAATGATCACCAAGTTTCTTAAACGAAGTGTCAAATTAATCAGCTCGTCGAGATCTTTGAGACGTCACAACAAATCATGATTGCATCTTGTTGCATTTCCAAGAAAAATAGTACTTTATGTGCTCAAACACACAACTTTTGTAACATTTCAAACTTCGAAGCTCGATAACTTCGGCAAACAAACTCCAAGTTTCTTAAACGATGTGTCAAATTAATCAGCTCGTCGAGATCTTTGAGATGTCACAACAAATGATAATTGCATCTTGTTGCATTTCCAAGAAAAATAGTACTTTATGTGCTCAAACACACAACTTTCGTAACATTTCAAACTTCGAAGCTCGTTAACTTCGACAAATGATCACCAAGTTTCTTAAACGAAGTGTCAAATTAATCAGCTCGTCGAGATCTTTGAGACGTCACAACAAATCATGATTGCATCTTGTTGCATTTCCAAGAAAAATAGTACTTTATGTGCTCAAACACACAACTTTTGTAACATTTCAAACTTCGAAGCTCGATAACTTCGGCAAACAAACTCCAAGTTTCTTAAACGATGTGTCAAATTAATCAGCTCGTCGAGATCTTTGAGATGTCACAATAAATGATAATTGCATCTTGTTGCATTTCCAAGAAAAATAGTACTTTATGTGCTCAAACACAGAACATTTGTACAATTTCGAATTTCGAAGCTCGATAACTTCGACAAACAAACTCCAAGTTTCTTAAACGAAGTGTCAAATTAATCAGCTCCACGAGATCTTTGAGACGTCACAACAAATCATGATTGCATCTTGTTGCATTTCCAAGACAAATAGTACTTTATGTGCTCAAACACACAACTTTTGTAACATTTCAAACTTCGAAGCTCGGTAACTTCGGCAAATGATCACAAAATTTCTTAAACGAAGTGTCAAATTAATCACCTCCACGAGATTTTTGAGACGTCACAACAAATCATGATTGCATCTTGTTGCATTTCCAAGAAAAATAGTACTTTATGTGCTCAAACACACAACTTTCGTAACATTTCAAACTTCGAAGCTCGATAACTTCGGCAAACAAACTCCAAGATTCTTAAACGAAGTGTCAAATTAATCTGCTCCACGAGATCTTTGAGACGACACAACAAATCATGATTGCATCTTGTTGCATTTCCAAGAAAAATAGTACTTTATGTGCTCAAACACAGAACATTTGTAACATTTCAAATTTCGAAGCTCGATAACTTCAGCAAACAAACTCCAAGTTTCTTAAACGAAGTGTCAAATTAATCAGCTCCACGAGATCTTTGAGACGTCACAACAAATCATGATTGCATCTTGTTGCATTTCCAAGAAAAATAGTACTTTATGTGCTCAAACACACAACTTTCGTAACATTTCAAACTTCGAAGCTCGGTAACTTCGGCAAATGATCACCAAATTTCTTAAACAAAGTGTCAAATTAATCACCTCCACGAGATTTTTGAGACGTTACAACAAATCATGATTGCATCTTGTTGCATTTCCAAGACAAATAGTACTTTATATGTTCAAACACACAACTTTTGTAACATTTCAAATTTCGATGCTCGATAACTTCGGCAAACAAACTTCAAGTTTCTTAAACGAGGTGTCAAATTAATCACCTCCACGAGATTTTTGAGACGTCACAACAAATCATGATTGCATCTTGTTGCATTTCCAAGACAAATAGTACTTTATATGTTCAAACACACAACTTTTGTAACATTTCAAACTTCGAAGCTCGATAACTTCGTCAAACAAACTTCAAGTTTCTTAAACGAGGTGTAAAATTAATCAGCTCGTCGAGATCTTTGAGACGTCACAACAAATCATGATTGCATCTTGTTGCATTTCCAAGAAAAATAGTACTTTATGTGCTCAAACACACAACTTTCGTAACATTTCAAACTTCGAAGCTCGTTAACTTCGACAAATGATCACCAAGTTTCTTAAACGAAGTGTCAAATTAATCAGCTCGTCGAGATCTTTGAGACGTCACAACAAATCATGATTGCATCTTGTTGCATTTCCAAGAAAAATAGTACTTTATGTGCTCAAACACACAACTTTTGTAACATTTCAAACTTCGAAGCTCGATAACTTCGGCAAACAAACTCCAAGTTTCTTAAACGATGTGTCAAATTAATCAGCTCGTCGAGATCTTTGAGACGTCACAACAAATCATGATTACATCTTGTTGCATTTCCAAGAAAAATAGTACTTTATGTGCTCAAACACAGAACATTTGTAACATTTCAAATTTCGAAGCTCGATAACTTCGGCAAACAAACTTCAAGTTTCTTAAACGAGGTGTAAAATTAATCAGCTCGTCGAGATCTTTGAGACGTCACAACAAATCATGATTGCATCTTGTTGCATTTCCAAGAAAAATAGTACTTTATGTGCTCAAACACACAACTTTTGTAACATTTCAAACTTCGAAGCTCGATAACTTCGGCAAACAAACTCCAAGTTTCTTAAACGAGGTGTCAAATTAATCAGCTCGTCGAGATCTTTGAGACGTCACAACAAATGATAATTGCATCTTGTTGCATTTCCAAGAAAAATAGTACTTTATGTGCTCAAACACAGAACATTTGTAACATTTCAAATTTCGAAGCTCGGTAACTTCGACAAACAAACTCCAAGTTTCTTAAACGAAGTGTCAAATTAATCAGCTCCACGAGATCTTTGAGACGTCACAACAAATCATGATTGCATCTTGTTGCATTTCCAAGAAAAATAGTACTTTATGTGCTCAAACACACAACTTTTGTAACATTTCAAACTTCGAAGCTCGGTAACTTCGGCAAATGATCACCAAATTTCTTAAACGAAGTGTCAAATTAATCACCTCCACGAGATTTTTGAGACGTCACAACAAATCATGATTGCATCTTGTTGCATTTCCAAGAAAAATGGTACTTTATGTGCTCAAACACACAACTTTTGTAACATTTCAAACTTCGAAGCTCGATAACTTCGGCAAACAAACTTCAAGTTTCTTAAACGAGGTGTCAAATTAATCAGCTCGTCGAGATCTTTGAGATGTCACAACAAATGATTATTGCATCTTGTTGCATTTCCAAGAAAAATAGTACTTTATATGTTCAAACACACAACTTTTGTAACATTTCAAACTTCGAAGCTCGATGACTTCGTCAAACAAACTTCAAGTTTCTTAAACGAGGTGTCAAATTAATCAGCTCGTCGAGATCTTTGAGATGTCACAACAAATGATTATTGCATCTTGTTGCATTTCCAAGAAAAATAGTACTTTATATGTTCAAACACACAACTTTTGTAACATTTCAAACTTCGAAGCTCGATGACTTCGTCAAACAAACTTCAAGTTTCTTAAACGAGGTGTCAAATTAATCAGCTCATCGAGATCTTTGAGACGTCACAACAAATCATGATTGCATCTTGTTGCATTTCCAAGAAAAATAGTACTTTATGTGCTCAAACACACAACTTTCGTAACATTTCAAACTTCGAAGCTCGTTAACTTCGACAAATGATCACCAAGTTTCTTAAACGAAGTGTCAAATTAATCAGCTCGTCGAGATCTTTGAGACGTCACAACAAATGATAATTGCATCTTGTTGCATTTCCAAGAAAAATAGTACTTTATGTGCTCAAACACACAACTTTCGTAACATTTCAAACTTCGAAGCTCGGTAACTTCGGCAAATGATCACCAAATTTCTTAAACGAAGTGTCAAATTAATCAGCTCGTCGAGATCTTTGAGACGTCACAACAAATCATGATTGCAACTTGTTGCATTTCCAAGAAAAATAGTACTTTATGTGCTCAAACACAGAACATTTGTAACATTTCAAATTTCGAAGCTCGATAACTTCGGCAAACAAACTTCAAGTTTCTTAAACGAGGTGTCAAATTAATCACCTCCACGAGATTTTTGAGACGTCACAACAAATCATGATTGCATCTTGTTGCATTTCCAAGAAAAATGGTACTTTATGTGCTCAAACACAGAACATTTGTAACATTTCAAATTTCGAAGCTCGATAACTTCGGCAAACAAACTTCAAGTTCCTTAAACGAGGTGTCAAATTAATCACCTCCACGAGATTTTTGAGACGTCACAACAAATCATGATTGCATCTTGTTGCATTTCCAAGAAAAATGGTACTTTATGTGCTGAAACACAGAACATTTGTAACATTTCAAATTTCGAAGCTCGATAACTTCGGCAAACAAACTTCAAGTTTCTTAAACGAGGTGTCAAATTAATCACCTCCACGAGATTTTTGAGACGTCACAACAAATCATGATTGCATCTTGTTGCATTTCCAAGAAAAATGGTACTTTATGTGCTCAAACACAGAACATTTGTAACATTTCAAATTTCGAAGCTCGATAACTTCGGCAAACAAACTTCAAGTTTCTTAAACAAGGTGTCAAATTAATCACCTCCACGAGATTTTTGAGACGTCACAACAAATCATGATTCCATCTTGTTGCATTTCCAAGAAAAATGGTACTTTATGTGCTCAAACACACAACTTTTGTAACATTTCAAACTTCGAAGCTCGATAACTTCGGCAAACAAACTTCAAGTTTCTTAAACGAGGTGTCAAATTAATCAGCTCGTCGAGATCTTTGAGATGTCACAACAAATGATTATTGCATCTTGTTGCATTTCCAAGAAAAATAGTACTTTATATGTTCAAACACACAACTTTTGTAACATTTCAAACTTCGAAGCTCGATGACTTCGTCAAACAAACTTCAAGTTTCTTAAACGAGGTGTCAAATTAATCAGCTCGTCGAGATCTTTGAGATGTCACAACAAATGATTATTGCATCTTGTTGCATTTCCAAGAAAAATAGTACTTTATATGTTCAAACACACAACTTTTGTAACATTTCAAACTTCGAAGCTCGATGACTTCGTCAAACAAACTTCAAGTTTCTTAAACGAGGTGTCAAATTAATCAGCTCATCGAGATCTTTGAGACGTCACAACAAATCATGATTGCATCTTGTTGCATTTCCAAGAAAAATAGTACTTTATGTGCTCAAACACACAACTTTCGTAACATTTCAAACTTCGAAGCTCGGTAACTTCGGCAAATGATCACCAAATTTCTTAAACGAAGTGTCAAATTAATCAGCTCGTCGAGATCTTTGAGACGTCACAACAAATCATGATTGCAACTTGTTGCATTTCCAAGAAAAATAGTACTTTATGTGCTCAAACTCAGAACATTTGTAACATTTCAAATTTCGAAGCTCGATAACTTCGGCAAACAAACTCCAAGTTTCTTAAACGAGGTGTCAAATTAATCAGCTCGTCGAGATCTTTGAGACGTCACAACAAATCATGATTGCATCTTGTTGCATTTCCAAGAAAAATAGTACTTTATGTGCTCAAACACACAACTTTCGTAACATTTCAAACTTCGAAGCTCGATAACTTCGGCAAACAAACTTCAAGTTTCTTAAACGAGGTGTCAAAGTAATCAGCTCGTCGAGATCTTTGAGATGTCACAACAAATGATAATTGCATCTTGTTGCATTTCCAAGAAAAATAGTACTTTATGTGCTCAAACACAGAACATTTGTACAATTTCGAATTTCGAAGCTCGATAACTTCGACAAACAAACTCCAAGTTTCTTAAACGAAGTGTCAAATTAATCAGCTCCACGAGATCTTTGAGACGTCACAACAAATCATGATTGCATCTTGTTGCATTTCCAAGAAAAATAGTACTTTATGTGCTCAAACACACAACTTTCGTAACATTTCAAACTTCGAAGCTCGGTAACTTCGGCAAATGATCACCAAATTTCTTAAACGAAGTGTCAAATTAATCAGCTCGTCGAGATCTTTGAGACGTCACAACAAATCATGATTGCATCTTGTTGCATTTCCAAGAAAAATGGTACTTTATGTGCTCAAACACAGAACATTTGTAACATTTCAAATTTCGAAGCTCGATAACTTCGGCAAACAAACTTCAAGTTTCTTAAACGAGGTGTCAAATTAATCACCTCCACGAGATTTTTGAGACGTCACAACAAATCATGATTGCATCTTGTTGCATTTCCAAGACAAATAGTACTTTATATGTTCAAACACACAACTTTTGTAACATTTCAAACTTCGAAGCTCGATAACTTCGGCAAACAAACTTCAAGTTTCTTAAACGAGGTGTCAAATTAATCAGCTCGTCGAGATCTTTGAGATTTCACAACAAATGATAATTGCATCTTGTTGCATTTCCAAGAAAAATAGTACTTTATATGTTCAAACACACAACTTTTGTAACATTTCAAAATTCGAAGCTCGATGACTTCGTCAAACAAACTTCAAGTTTCTTAAACGAGGTGTAAAATTAATCACCTCGTCGAGATCTTTGAGATGTCACAACAAATGATAATTGCATCTTGTTGCATTTCCAAGAAAAATAGTACTTTATGTGCTCAAACACACAACTTTTGTAACATTTCAAACTTCGAAGCTCGGTAACTTCGGCAAATGATCACCAAATTTCTTAAACGAAGTGTCAAATTAATCACCACCACGAGATTTTTGAGACGTCACAACAAATCATGGTTGCATCTTGTTGCATTTCCAAGAAAAATAGTACTTTATGTGCTCAAACACAGAACATTTGTAACATTTCAAATTTCGAAGCTCGATAACTTCGGCAAACTAACTCCAAGTTTCTTAAACAAGGTGTCAAATTAATCAGCTCGTCGAGATCTTTGAGACGTCACAACAAATCATGATTGCATCTTGTTGCATTTCCAAGAAAAATGGTACTTTATGTGCTCAAACACAGAACATTTGTAACATTTCAAATTTCGAAGCTCGATAACTTCGGCAAACAAACTTCAAGTTTCTTAAACGAGGTGTCAAATTAATCACCTCCACGAGATTTTTGAGACGTCACAACAAATCATGATTGCATCTTGTTGCATTTCCAAGACAAATAGTACTTTATATGTTCAAACACACAACTTTTGTAACATTTCAAACTTCGAAGCTCGATAACTTCGGCAAACAAACTTCAAGTTTCTTAAACGAGGTGTCAAATTAATCAGCTCGTCGAGATCTTTGAGATGTCACAACAAATGATAATTGCATCTTGTTGCATTTCCAAGAAAAATAGTACTTTATATGTTAAAACACACAACTTTTGTAACATTTCAAACTTCGAAGCTCGATGACTTCGTCAAACAAACTTCAAGTTTCTTAAACGAGGTGTAAAATTAATCACCTCGTCGAGATCTTTGAGATGTCACAACAAATGATAATTGCATCTTGTTGCATTTCCAAGAAAAATAGTACTTTATGTGCTCAAACACACAACTTTTGTAACATTTCAAACTTCGAAGCTCGTTAACTTCGACAAATGATCACCAAATTTCTTAAACGAAGTGTCAAATTAATCAGCTCAACGAGATCTTTGAGACGTCACAACAAATCATGATTGCATCTTGTTGCATTTCCAAGAAAAATAGTACTTTATGTGCTCAAACACACAACTTTCGTAACATTTCAAACTTCGAAGCTCGGTAACTTCGGCAAATGATCACCAAATTTCTTAAACGAATTGTCAAATTAATCAGCTCGTCGAGATCTTTGAGATGTCACAACAAATGATAATTGCATCTTGTTGCATTTCCAAGAAAAATGGTACTTTATGTGCTCAAACACAGAACATTTGTAACATTTCAAATTTCGAAGCTCGATAACTTCGGCAAACAAACTTCAAGTTTCTTAAACGAGGTGTCAAATTAATCAGCTCGTCGAGACCTTTGAGACGTCACAACAAATGATAATTGCATCTTGTTGCATTTCCAAGAAAAATAGTACTTTATGTGCTCAAACACACAACTTTTGTAACATTTCAAACTTCGAAGCTCGGTAACTTCGGCAAATGATCACCAAATTTCTTAAACGAAGTGTCAAATTAATCAGCTCCACGAGATCTTTGAGACGTCACAACAAATCATGATTGCATCTTGTTGCATTTCCAAGACAAATAGTACTTTATATGTTCAAACACACAACTTTTGTAACATTTCAAACTTCGAAGCTCGATAACTTCGGCAAACAAACTTCAAGTTTCTTAAACGAGGTGTCAAATTAATCAGCTCGTCGAGATCTTTGAGATGTCACAACAAATGATAATTGCATCTTGTTGCATTTCCAAGAAAAATAGTACTTTATATGTTCAAACACACAACTTTTGTAACATTTCAAACTTCGAAGCTCGATGACTTCGTCAAACAAACTTCAAGTTTCTTAAACGAGGTGTAAAATTAATCACCTCGTCGAGATCTTTGAGATGTCACAACAAATGATAATTGCATCTTGTTGCATTTCCAAGAAAAATAGTACTTTATGTGCTCAAACACACAACTTTCGTAACATTTCAAACTTCGAAGCTCGGTAACTTCGGCAAATGATCACCAAATTTCTTAAACGAAGTGTCAAATTAATCAGCTCGTCGAGATCTTTGAGACGCCACAACAAATCATGATTGCATCTTGTTGCATTTCCAAGAAAAATGGTACTTTATGTGCTCAAACACAGAACATTTGTAACATTTCAAATTTCGAAGCTCGATAACTTCGGCAAACAAACTTCAAGTTTCTTAAACGAGGTGTCAAATTAATCACCTCCACGAGATTTTTGAGACGTCACAACAAATCATGATTGCATCTTGTTGCATTTCCAAGACAAATAGTATTTTATATGTTCAAACACACAACTTTTGTAACATTTCAAACTTCGAAGCTCGATAACTTCGGCAAACAAACTTCAAGTTTCTTAAACGAGGTGTCAAATTAATCAGCTCGTCGAGATCTTTGAGATGTCACAACAAATGATAATTGCATCTTGTTGCATTTCCAAGAAAAATAGTACTTTATATGTTCAAACACACAACTTTTGTAACATTTCAAAATTCGAAGCTCGATGACTTCGTCAAACAAACTTCAAGTTTCTTAAACGAGGTGTAAAATTAATCACCTCGTCGAGATCTTTGAGATGTCACAACAAATGATAATTGCATCTTGTTGCATTTCCAAGAAAAATAGTACTTTATGTGCTCAAACACACAACTTTTGTAACATTTCAAACTTCGAAGCTCGGTAACTTCGGCAAATGATCACCAAATTTCTTAAACGAAGTGTCAAATTAATCAGCTCGTCGAGATCTTTGAGACGTCACAACAAATCATGATTGCATCTTGTTGCATTTCCAAGAAAAATAGTACTTTATGTGCTCAAACACAGAACATTTGTAACATTTCAAATTTCGAAGCTCGATAACTTCGGCAAACAAACTCCAAGTTTCTTAAACAAGGTGTCAAATTAATCAGCTCGTCGAGATCTTTGAGACGTCACAACAAATCATGATTGCATCTTGTTGCATTTCCAAGACAAATAGTACTTTATATGTTCAAACACACAACTTTTGTAACATTTCAAACTTCGAAGCTCGATAACTTCGGCAAACAAACTTCAAGTTTCTTAAACGAGGTGTCAAATTAATCAGCTCGTCGAGATCTTTGAGATGTCACAACAAATGATAATTGCATCTTGTTGCATTTCCAAGAAAAATAGTACTTTATATGTTAAAACACACAACTTTTGTAACATTTCAAACTTCGAAGCTCGATGACTTCGTCAAACAAACTTCAAGTTTCTTAAACGAGGTGTAAAATTAATCACCTCGTCGAGATCTTTGAGATGTCACAACAAATGATAATTGCATCTTGTTGCATTTCCAAGAAAAATAGTACTTTATGTGCTCAAACACACAACTTTTGTAACATTTCAAACTTCGAAGCTCGTAAACTTCGACAAATGATCACCAAATTTCTTAAACGAAGTGTCAAATTAATCAGCTCAACGAGATCTTTGAGACGTCACAACAAATCATGATTGCATCTTGTTGCATTTCCAAGAAAAATAGTACTTTATGTGCTCAAACACACAACTTTTGTAACATTTCAAACTTTGAAGCTCGTTAACTTCGACAAATGATCACCAAATTTCTTAAACGAAGTGTCAAATTAATCAGCTCAACGAGATCTTTGAGACGTCACAACAAATCATGATTGCATCTTGTTGCATTTCCAAGAAAAATAGTACTTTATGTGCTCAAACACACAACTTTCGTAACATTTCAAACTTCGAAGCTCGGTAACTTCGGCAAATGATCACCAAATTTCTTAAACGAAGTGTCAAATTAATCACCTCCACGAGATTTTTGAGACGTCATAACAAATCATGATTGTATCTTGTTGCATTTCCAAGAAAAATAGTACTTTATATGTTAAAACACACAACTTTTGTAACATTTCAAACTTCGAAGCTCGATGACTTCGTCAAACAAACTTCAAGTTTCTTAAACGAGGTGTAAAATTAATCACCTCGTCGAGATCTTTGAGATGTCACAACAAATGATAATTGCATCTTGTTGCATTTCCAAGAAAAATAGTACTTTATGTGCTCAAACACACAACTTTTGTAACATTTCAAACTTCGAAGCTCGGTAACTTCGGCAAATGATCACCAAATTTCTTAAACGAAGTGTCAAATTAATCACCTCCACGAGATTTTTGAGACGTCACAACAAATCATGATTGCATCTTGTTGCATTTCCAAGAAAAATAGTACTTTATGTGCTCAAACACACAACTTTTGTAACATTTCAAACTTTGAAGCTCGTTAACTTCGACAAATGATCACCAAATTTCTTAAACGAAGTGTCAAATTAATCAGCTCAACGAGATCTTTGAGACGTCACAACAAATCATGATTGCATCTTGTTGCATTTCCAAGAAAAATAGTACTTTATGTGCTCAAACACACAACTTTCGTAACATTTCAAACTTCGAAGCTCGGTAACTTCGGCAAATGATCACCAAATTTCTTAAACGAAGTGTCAAATTAATCACCTCCACGAGATTTTTGAGACGTCATAACAAATCATGATTGCATCTTGTTGCATTTCCAAGACAAATAGTACTTTATATGTTCAAACACACAACTTTCGTAACATTTCAAATTTCGAAGCTCGATAACTTCGGCAAACAAACTCCAAGTTTCTTAAACGAAGTGTCAAATTAATCAGCTCCACGAGATCTTTGAGACGTCACAACAAATCATGATTGCATCTTGTTGCATTTCCAAGAAAAATAGTACTTTATGTGCTCAAACACAGAACATTTGTACAATTTCGAATTTCGAAGCTCGATAACTTCGACAAACAAACTCCAAGTTTCTTAAACGAAGTGTCAAATTAATCAGCTCCACGAGATCTTTGAGACGTCACAACAAATCATGATTGCATCTTGTTGCATTTCCAAGACAAATAGTACTTTATGTGCTCAAACACACAACTTTTGTAACATTTCAAACTTCGAAGCTCGGTAACTTCGGCAGATGATCACAAAATTTCTTAAACGAAGTGTCAAATTAATCACCTCCACGAGATTTTTGAGACGTCACAACAAATCATGATTGCATCTTGTTGCATTTCCAAGAAAAATAGTACTTTATGTGCTCAAACACACAACTTTCGTAACATTTCAAACTTCGAAGCTCGATAACTTCGGCAAACAAACTCCAAGATTCTTAAACGAAGTGTCAAATTAATCTGCTCCACGAGATCTTTGAGACGACACAACAAATCATGATTGCATCTTGTTGCATTTCCAAGAAAAATAGTACTTTATGTGCTCAAACACAGAACATTTGTAACATTTCAAATTTCGAAGCTCGATAACTTCAGCAAACAAACTCCAAGTTTCTTAAACGAAGTGTCAAATTAATCAGCTCGTCGAGATCTTTGAGATGTCACAATAAATGATAATTGCATCTTGTTGCATTTCCAAGAAAAATAGTACTTTATGTGCTCAAACACAGAACATTTGTACAATTTCGAATTTCGAAGCTCGATAACTTCGACAAACAAACTCCAAGTTTCTTAAACGAAGTGTCAAATTAATCAGCTCCACGAGATCTTTGAGACGTCACAACAAATCATGATTGCATCTTGTTGCATTTCCAAGAAAAATAGTACTTTATGTGCTCAAACACACAACTTTCGTAACATTTCAAACTTCGAAGCTCGGTAACTTCGGCAAATGATCACCAAATTTCTTAAACAAAGTGTCAAATTAATCACCTCCACGAGATTTTTGAGACGTTACAACAAATCATGATTGCATCTTGTTGCATTTCCAAGACAAATAGTACTTTATATGTTCAAACACACAACTTTTGTAACATTTCAAATTTCGAAGCTCGATAACTTCGGCAAACAAACTTCAAGTTTCTTAAACGAGGTGTCAAATTAATCACCTCCACGAGATTTTTGAGACGTCACAACAAATCATGATTGCATCTTGTTGCATTTCCAAGACAAATAGTACTTTATATGTTCAAACACACAACTTTTGTAACATTTCAAACTTCGAAGCTCGATAACTTCGTCAAACAAACTTCAAGTTTCTTAAACGAGGTGTAAAATTAATCAGCTCGTCGAGATCTTTGAGACGTCACAACAAATCATGATTGCATCTTGTTGCATTTCCAAGAAAAATAGTACTTTATGTGCTCAAACACACAACTTTCGTAACATTTCAAACTTCGAAGCTCGTTAACTTCGACAAATGATCACCAAGTTTCTTAAACGAAGTGTCAAATTAATCAGCTCGTCGAGATCTTTGAGACGTCACAACAAATCATGATTGCATCTTGTTGCATTTCCAAGAAAAATAGTACTTTATGTGCTCAAACACACAACTTTCGTAACATTTCAAACTTCGAAGCTCGGTAACTTCGGCAAATGATCACCAAATTTCTTAAACGAAGTGTCAAATTAATCACCTCCACGAGATTTTTGAGACGTCATAACAAATCATGATTGTATCTTGTTGCATTTCCAAGAAAAATAGTACTTTATATGTTAAAACACACAACTTTTGTAACATTTCAAACTTCGAAGCTCGATGACTTCGTCAAACAAACTTCAAGTTTCTTAAACGAGGTGTAAAATTAATCACCTCGTCGAGATCTTTGAGATGTCACAACAAATGATAATTGCATCTTGTTGCATTTCCAAGAAAAATAGTACTTTATGTGCTCAAACACACAACTTTTGTAACATTTCAAACTTCGAAGCTCGGTAACTTCGGCAAATGATCACCAAATTTCTTAAACGAAGTGTCAAATTAATCACCTCCACGAGATTTTTGAGACGTCACAACAAATCATGATTGCATCTTGTTGCATTTCCAAGAAAAATAGTACTTTATGTGCTCAAACACACAACTTTTGTAACATTTCAAACTTTGAAGCTCGTTAACTTCGACAAATGATCACCAAATTTCTTAAACGAAGTGTCAAATTAATCAGCTCAACGAGATCTTTGAGACGTCACAACAAATCATGATTGCATCTTGTTGCATTTCCAAGAAAAATAGTACTTTATGTGCTCAAACACACAACTTTCGTAACATTTCAAACTTCGAAGCTCGGTAACTTCGGCAAATGATCACCAAATTTCTTAAACGAAGTGTCAAATTAATCACCTCCACGAGATTTTTGAGACGTCATAACAAATCATGATTGCATCTTGTTGCATTTCCAAGACAAATAGTACTTTATATGTTCAAACACACAACTTTCGTAACATTTCAAATTTCGAAGCTCGATAACTTCGGCAAACAAACTCCAAGTTTCTTAAACGAAGTGTCAAATTAATCAGCTCCACGAGATCTTTGAGACGTCACAACAAATCATGATTGCATCTTGTTGCATTTCCAAGAAAAATAGTACTTTATGTGCTCAAACACAGAACATTTGTACAATTTCGAATTTCGAAGCTCGATAACTTCGACAAACAAACTCCAAGTTTCTTAAACGAAGTGTCAAATTAATCAGCTCCACGAGATCTTTGAGACGTCACAACAAATCATGATTGCATCTTGTTGCATTTCCAAGACAAATAGTACTTTATGTGCTCAAACACACAACTTTTGTAACATTTCAAACTTCGAAGCTCGGTAACTTCGGCAGATGATCACAAAATTTCTTAAACGAAGTGTCAAATTAATCACCTCCACGAGATTTTTGAGACGTCACAACAAATCATGATTGCATCTTGTTGCATTTCCAAGAAAAATAGTACTTTATGTGCTCAAACACACAACTTTCGTAACATTTCAAACTTCGAAGCTCGATAACTTCGGCAAACAAACTCCAAGATTCTTAAACGAAGTGTCAAATTAATCTGCTCCACGAGATCTTTGAGACGACACAACAAATCATGATTGCATCTTGTTGCATTTCCAAGAAAAATAGTACTTTATGTGCTCAAACACAGAACATTTGTAACATTTCAAATTTCGAAGCTCGATAACTTCAGCAAACAAACTCCAAGTTTCTTAAACGAAGTGTCAAATTAATCAGCTCGTCGAGATCTTTGAGATGTCACAATAAATGATAATTGCATCTTGTTGCATTTCCAAGAAAAATAGTACTTTATGTGCTCAAACACAGAACATTTGTACAATTTCGAATTTCGAAGCTCGATAACTTCGACAAACAAACTCCAAGTTTCTTAAACGAAGTGTCAAATTAATCAGCTCCACGAGATCTTTGAGACGTCACAACAAATCATGATTGCATCTTGTTGCATTTCCAAGAAAAATAGTACTTTATGTGCTCAAACACACAACTTTCGTAACATTTCAAACTTCGAAGCTCGGTAACTTCGGCAAATGATCACCAAATTTCTTAAACAAAGTGTCAAATTAATCACCTCCACGAGATTTTTGAGACGTTACAACAAATCATGATTGCATCTTGTTGCATTTCCAAGACAAATAGTACTTTATATGTTCAAACACACAACTTTTGTAACATTTCAAATTTCGAAGCTCGATAACTTCGGCAAACAAACTTCAAGTTTCTTAAACGAGGTGTCAAATTAATCACCTCCACGAGATTTTTGAGACGTCACAACAAATCATGATTGCATCTTGTTGCATTTCCAAGACAAATAGTACTTTATATGTTCAAACACACAACTTTTGTAACATTTCAAACTTCGAAGCTCGATAACTTCGTCAAACAAACTTCAAGTTTCTTAAACGAGGTGTAAAATTAATCAGCTCGTCGAGATCTTTGAGACGTCACAACAAATCATGATTGCATCTTGTTGCATTTCCAAGAAAAATAGTACTTTATGTGCTCAAACACACAACTTTCGTAACATTTCAAACTTCGAAGCTCGTTAACTTCGACAAATGATCACCAAGTTTCTTAAACGAAGTGTCAAATTAATCAGCTCGTCGAGATCTTTGAGACGTCACAACAAATCATGATTGCATCTTGTTGCATTTCCAAGAAAAATAGTACTTTATGTGCTCAAACACACAACTTTTGTAACATTTCAAACTTCGAAGCTCGATAACTTCGGCAAACAAACTCCAAGTTTCTTAAACGATGTGTCAAATTAATCAGCTCGTCGAGATCTTTGAGACGTCACAACAAATCATGATTACATCTTGTTGCATTTCCAAGAAAAATAGTACTTTATGTGCTCAAACACAGAACATTTGTAACATTTCAAATTTCGAAGCTCGATAACTTCGGCAAACAAACTTCAAGTTTCTTAAACGAGGTGTAAAATTAATCAGCTCGTCGAGATCTTTGAGACGTCACAACAAATCATGATTGCATCTTGTTGCATTTCCAAGAAAAATAGTACTTTATGTGCTCAAACACACAACTTTTGTAACATTTCAAACTTCGAAGCTCGATAACTTCGGCAAACAAACTCCAAGTTTCTTAAACGAGGTGTCAAATTAATCAGCTCGTCGAGATCTTTGAGACGTCACAACAAATGATAATTGCATCTTGTTGCATTTCCAAGAAAAATAGTACTTTATGTGCTCAAACACAGAACATTTGTAACATTTCAAATTTCGAAGCTCGGTAACTTCGACAAACAAACTCCAAGTTTCTTAAACGAAGTGTCAAATTAATCAGCTCCACGAGATCTTTGAGACGTCACAACAAATCATGATTGCATCTTGTTGCATTTCCAAGAAAAATAGTACTTTATGTGCTCAAACACACAACTTTCGTAACATTTCAAACTTCGAAGCTCGGTAACTTCGGCAAATGATCACCAAATTTCTTAAACAAAGTGTCAAATTAATCACCTCCACGAGATTTTTGAGACGTTACAACAAATCATGATTGCATCTTGTTGCATTTCCAAGACAAATAGTACTTTATATGTTCAAACACACAACTTTTGTAACATTTCAAATTTCGAAGCTCGATAACTTCGGCAAACAAACTTCAAGTTTCTTAAACGAGGTGTCAAATTAATCACCTCCACGAGATTTTTGAGACGTCACAACAAATCATGATTGCATCTTGTTGCATTTCCAAGACAAATAGTACTTTATATGTTCAAACACACAACTTTTGTAACATTTCAAACTTCGAAGCTCGATAACTTCGTCAAACAAACTTCAAGTTTCTTAAACGAGGTGTAAAATTAATCAGCTCGTCGAGATCTTTGAGACGTCACAACAAATCATGATTGCATCTTGTTGCATTTCCAAGAAAAATAGTACTTTATGTGCTCAAACACACAACTTTTGTAACATTTCAAACTTCGAAGCTCGATAACTTCGGCAAACAAACTCCAAGTTTCTTAAACGAGGTGTCAAATTAATCAGCTCGTCGAGATCTTTGAGACGTCACAACAAATGATAATTGCATCTTGTTGCATTTCCAAGAAAAATAGTACTTTATGTGCTCAAACACACAACATTCGTAACATTTCAAACTTGGAAGCTCGTTAACTTCGACAAATGATCACCAAGTTTCTTAAACGAAGTGTCAAATTAATCAGCTCGTCGAGATCTTTGAGATGTCACAACAAATGATAATTGCATCTTGTTGCATTTCCAAGAAAAATAGTACTTTATGTGCTCAAACACACAACTTTCGTAACATTTCAAACTTCGAAGCTCGTTAACTTCGACAAATGATCACCAAGTTTCTTAAACGAAGTGTCAAATTAATCAGCTCGTCGAGATCTTTGAGACGTCACAACAAATCATGATTGCATCTTGTTGCATTTCCAAGAAAAATAGTACTTTATGTGCTCAAACACACAACTTTTGTAACATTTCAAACTTCGAAGCTCGATAACTTCGGCAAACAAACTCCAAGTTTCTTAAACGATGTGTCAAATTAATCAGCTCGTCGAGATCTTTGAGACGTCACAACAAATCATGATTACATCTTGTTGCATTTCCAAGAAAAATAGTACTTTATGTGCTCAAACACAGAACATTTGTAACATTTCAAATTTCGAAGCTCGATAACTTCGGCAAACAAACTTCAAGTTTCTTAAACGAGGTGTAAAATTAATCAGCTCGTCGAGATCTTTGAGACGTCACAACAAATCATGATTGCATCTTGTTGCATTTCCAAGAAAAATAGTACTTTATGTGCTCAAATACACAACTTTTGTAACATTTCAAACTTCGAAGCTCGATAACTTCGGCAAACAAACTCCAAGTTTCTTAAACGAGGTGTCAAATTAATCAGCTCGTCGAGATCTTTGAGACGTCACAACAAATGATAATTGCATCTTGTTGCATTTCCAAGAAAAATAGTACTTTATGTGCTCAAACACACAACTTTCGTAACATTTCAAACTTGGAAGCTCGTTAACTTCGACAAATGATCACCAAGTTTCTTAAACGAAGTGTCAAATTAATCAGCTCGTCGAGATCTTTGAGATGTCACAACAAATGATAATTGCATCTTGTTGCATTTCCAAGAAAAATAGTACTTTATGTGCTCAAACACACAACTTTCGTAACATTTCAAACTTGGAAGCTCGTTAACTTCGACAAATGATCACCAAGTTTCTTAAACGAAGTGTCAAATTAATCAGCTCGTCGAGATCTTTGAGATGTCACAACAAATGATAATTGCATCTTGTTGCATTTCCAATAAAAATAGTACTTTATGTGCTCAAACACACAACTTTCGTAACATTTCAAACTTCGAAGCTCGTTAACTTCGACAAATGATCACCAAGTTTCTTAAACGAAGTGTCAAATTAATCAGCTCGTCGAGATCTTTGAGACGTCACAACAAATCATGATTGCATCTTGTTGCATTTCCACGAAAAATAGTACTTTATGTGCTCAAACACACAACTTTTGTAACATTTCAAACTTCGAAGCTCGATAACTTCGGCAAACAAACTCCAAGTTTCTTAAACGATGTGTCAAATTAATCAGCTCGTCGAGATCTTTGAGACGTCACAACAAATCATGATTGCATCTTGTTGCATTTCCAAGAAAAATAGTACTTTATGTGCTCAAACACACAACTTTCGTAACATTTCAAACTTGGAAGCTCGTTAACTTCGACAAATGATCACCAAGTTTCTTAAACGAAGTGTCAAATTAATCAGCTCGTCGAGATCTTTGAGATGTCACAACAAATGATAATTGCATCTTGTTGCATTTCCAAGAAAAATAGTACTTTATGTGCTCAAACACACAACTTTCGTAACATTTCAAACTTCGAAGCTCGTTAACTTCGACAAATGATCACCAAGTTTCTTAAACGAAGTGTCAAATTAATCAGCTCGTCGAGATCTTTGAGACGTCACAACAAATCATGATTGCATCTTGTTGCATTTCCAAGAAAAATAGTACTTTATGTGCTCAAACACACAACTTTTGTAACATTTCAAACTTCGAAGCTCGATAACTTCGGCAAACAAACTCCAAGTTTCTTAAACGATGTGTCAAATTAATCAGCTCGTCGAGATCTTTGAGACGTCACAACAAATCATGATTACATCTTGTTGCATTTCCAAGAAAAATAGTACTTTATGTGCTCAAACACAGAACATTTGTAACATTTCACATTTCGAAGCTCGATAACTTCGGCAAACAAACTTCAAGTTTCTTAAACGAGGTGTAAAATTAATCAGCTCGTCGAGATCTTTGAGACGTCACAACAAATCATGATTGCATCTTGTTGCATTTCCAAGAAAAATAGTACTTTATGTGCTCAAATACACAACTTTTGTAACATTTCAAACTTCGAAGCTCGATAACTTCGGCAAACAAACTCCAAGTTTCTTAAACGATGTGTCAAATTAATCAGCTCGTCGAGATCTTTGAGACGTCACAACAAATCATGATTACATCTTGTTGCATTTCCAAGAAAAATAGTACTTTATGTGCTCAAACACAGAACATTTGTAACATTTCAAATTTCGAAGC
Organism: Euwallacea fornicatus; assembly: GCF_040115645.1. Lineage (NCBI taxonomy): Eukaryota > Metazoa > Arthropoda > Insecta > Coleoptera > Curculionidae > Euwallacea > Euwallacea fornicatus. The sequence goes on along the minus strand of NW_027096026.1, from coordinate 187,964 downwards.
TCGATAACTTCGGCAAACAAACTTCAAGTTTCTTAAACGAGGTGTAAAATTAATCAGCTCGTCGAGATCTTTGAGACGTCACAACAAATCATGATTGCATCTTGTTGCATTTCCAAGAAAAATAGTACTTTATGTGCTCAAATACACAACTTTTGTAACATTTCAAACTTCGAAGCTCGATAACTTCGGCAAACAAACTCCAAGTTTCTTAAACGAGGTGTCAAATTAATCAGCTCGTCGAGATCTTTGAGACGTCACAACAAATGATAATTGCATCTTGTTGCATTTCCAAGAAAAATAGTACTTTATGTGCTCAAACACACAACTTTCGTAACATTTCAAACTTGGAAGCTCGTTAACTTCGACAAATGATCACCAAGTTTCTTAAACGAAGTGTCAAATTAATCAGCTCGTCGAGATCTTTGAGATGTCACAACAAATGATAATTGCATCTTGTTGCATTTCCAAGAAAAATAGTACTTTATGTGCTCAAACACACAACTTTCGTAACATTTCAAACTTGGAAGCTCGTTAACTTCGACAAATGATCACCAAGTTTCTTAAACGAAGTGTCAAATTAATCAGCTCGTCGAGATCTTTGAGATGTCACAACAAATGATAATTGCATCTTGTTGCATTTCCAATAAAAATAGTACTTTATGTGCTCAAACACACAACTTTCGTAACATTTCAAACTTCGAAGCTCGTTAACTTCGACAAATGATCACCAAGTTTCTTAAACGAAGTGTCAAATTAATCAGCTCGTCGAGATCTTTGAGACGTCACAACAAATCATGATTGCATCTTGTTGCATTTCCACGAAAAATAGTACTTTATGTGCTCAAACACACAACTTTTGTAACATTTCAAACTTCGAAGCTCGATAACTTCGGCAAACAAACTCCAAGTTTCTTAAACGATGTGTCAAATTAATCAGCTCGTCGAGATCTTTGAGACGTCACAACAAATCATGATTGCATCTTGTTGCATTTCCAAGAAAAATAGTACTTTATGTGCTCAAACACACAACTTTCGTAACATTTCAAACTTGGAAGCTCGTTAACTTCGACAAATGATCACCAAGTTTCTTAAACGAAGTGTCAAATTAATCAGCTCGTCGAGATCTTTGAGATGTCACAACAAATGATAATTGCATCTTGTTGCATTTCCAAGAAAAATAGTACTTTATGTGCTCAAACACACAACTTTCGTAACATTTCAAACTTCGAAGCTCGTTAACTTCGACAAATGATCACCAAGTTTCTTAAACGAAGTGTCAAATTAATCAGCTCGTCGAGATCTTTGAGACGTCACAACAAATCATGATTGCATCTTGTTGCATTTCCAAGAAAAATAGTACTTTATGTGCTCAAACACACAACTTTTGTAACATTTCAAACTTCGAAGCTCGATAACTTCGGCAAACAAACTCCAAGTTTCTTAAACGATGTGTCAAATTAATCAGCTCGTCGAGATCTTTGAGACGTCACAACAAATCATGATTACATCTTGTTGCATTTCCAAGAAAAATAGTACTTTATGTGCTCAAACACAGAACATTTGTAACATTTCACATTTCGAAGCTCGATAACTTCGGCAAACAAACTTCAAGTTTCTTAAACGAGGTGTAAAATTAATCAGCTCGTCGAGATCTTTGAGACGTCACAACAAATCATGATTGCATCTTGTTGCATTTCCAAGAAAAATAGTACTTTATGTGCTCAAATACACAACTTTTGTAACATTTCAAACTTCGAAGCTCGATAACTTCGGCAAACAAACTCCAAGTTTCTTAAACGATGTGTCAAATTAATCAGCTCGTCGAGATCTTTGAGACATCACAACAAATCATGATTGCATCTTGTTGCATTTCCAAGAAAAATAGTACTTTATGTGCTCAAACACAGAACATTTGTAACATTTCAAATTTCGAAGCTCGATAACTTCGGCAAACAAACTTCAAGTTTCTTAAACGAGGTGTCAAATTAATCAGCTCGTCGAGATCTTTGAGACGTCACAACAAATGATAATTGCATCTTGTTGCATTTCCAAGAAAAATAGTACTTTATGTGCTCAAACACACAACTTTCGTAACATTTCAAACTTGGAAGCTCGTTAACTTCGACAAATGATCACCAAGTTTCTTAAACGAAGTGTCAAATTAATCAGCTCGTCGAGATCTTTGAGATGTCACAACAAATGATAATTGCATCTTGTTGCATTTCCAAGAAAAATAGTACTTTATGTGCTCAAACACACAACTTTCGTAACATTTCAAACTTGGAAGCTCGTTAACTTCGACAAATGATCACCAAGTTTCTTAAACGAAGTGTCAAATTAATCAGCTCGTCGAGATCTTTGAGATGTCACAACAAATGATAATTGCATCTTGTTGCATTTCCAATAAAAATAGTACTTTATGTGCTCAAACACACAACTTTCGTAACATTTCAAACTTCGAAGCTCGTTAACTTCGACAAATGATCACCAAGTTTCTTAAACGAAGTGTCAAATTAATCAGCTCGTCGAGATCTTTGAGACGTCACAACAAATCATGATTGCATCTTGTTGCATTTCCACGAAAAATAGTACTTTATGTGCTCAAACACACAACTTTTGTAACATTTCAAACTTCGAAGCTCGATAACTTCGGCAAACAAACTCCAAGTTTCTTAAACGATGTGTCAAATTAATCAGCTCGTCGAGATCTTTGAGACGTCACAACAAATCATGATTACATCTTGTTGCATTTCCAAGAAAAATAGTACTTTATGTGCTCAAACACAGAACATTTGTAACATTTCAAATTTCGAAGCTCGATAACTTCGGCAAACAAACTTCAAGTTTCTTAAACGAGGTGTAAAATTAATCAGCTCGTCGAGATCTTTGAGACGTCACAACAAATCATGATTGCATCTTGTTGCATTTCCAAGAAAAATAGTACTTTATGTGCTCAAATACACAACTTTTGTAACATTTCAAACTTCGAAGCTCGATAACTTCGGCAAACAAACTCCAAGTTTCTTAAACGATGTGTCAAATTAATCAGCTCGTCGAGATCTTTGAGACGTCACAACAAATCATGATTGCATCTTGTTGCATTTCCAAGAAAAATAGTACTTTATGTGCTCAAACACAGAACATTTGTAACATTTCAAATTTCGAAGCTCGATAACTTCGGCAAACAAACTTCAAGTTTCTTAAACGAGGTGTCAAATTAATCAGCTCGTCGAGATCTTTGAGACGTCACAACAAATGATAATTGCATCTTGTTGCATTTCCAAGAAAAATAGTACTTTATGTGCTCAAACACACAACTTTCGTAACATTTCAAACTTGGAAGCTCGTTAACTTCGACAAATGATCACCAAGTTTCTTAAACGAAGTGTCAAATTAATCAGCTCGTCGAGATCTTTGAGATGTCACAACAAATGATAATTGCATCTTGTTGCATTTCCAAGAAAAATAGTACTTTATGTGCTCAAACACACAACTTTCGTAACATTTCAAACTTGGAAGCTCGTTAACTTCGACAAATGATCACCAAGTTTCTTAAACGAAGTGTCAAATTAATCAGCTCGTCGAGATCTTTGAGATGTCACAACAAATGATAATTGCATCTTGTTGCATTTCCAATAAAAATAGTACTTTATGTGCTCAAACACACAACTTTCGTAACATTTCAAACTTCGAAGCTCGTTAACTTCGACAAATGATCACCAAGTTTCTTAAACGAAGTGTCAAATTAATCAGCTCGTCGAGATCTTTGAGATGTCACAACAAATGATAATTGCATCTTGTTGCATTTCCAATAAAAATAGTACTTTATGTGCTCAAACACACAACTTTCGTAACATTTCAAACTTCGAAGCTCGTTAACTTCGACAAATGATCACCAAGTTTCTTAAACGAAGTGTCAAATTAATCAGCTCGTCGAGATCTTTGAGACGTCACAACAAATCATGATTGCATCTTGTTGCATTTCCACGAAAAATAGTACTTTATGTGCTCAAACACACAACTTTTGTAACATTTCAAACTTCGAAGCTCGATAACTTCGGCAAACAAACTCCAAGTTTCTTAAACGATGTGTCAAATTAATCAGCTCGTCGAGATCTTTGAGACGTCACAACAAATCATGATTGCATCTTGTTGCATTTCCAAGAAAAATAGTACTTTATGTGCTCAAACACACAACTTTCGTAACATTTCAAACTTGGAAGCTCGTTAACTTCGACAAATGATCACCAAGTTTCTTAAACGAAGTGTCAAATTAATCAGCTCGTCGAGATCTTTGAGATGTCACAACAAATGATAATTGCATCTTGTTGCATTTCCAAGAAAAATAGTACTTTATGTGCTCAAACACACAACTTTCGTAACATTTCAAACTTCGAAGCTCGTTAACTTCGACAAATGATCACCAAGTTTCTTAAACGAAGTGTCAAATTAATCAGCTCGTCGAGATCTTTGAGACGTCACAACAAATCATGATTGCATCTTGTTGCATTTCCAAGAAAAATAGTACTTTATGTGCTCAAACACACAACTTTTGTAACATTTCAAACTTCGAAGCTCGATAACTTCGGCAAACAAACTCCAAGTTTCTTATACGATGTGTCAAATTAATCAGCTCGTCGAGATCTTTGAGACGTCACAACAAATCATGATTGCATCTTGTTGCATTTCCAAGAAAAATAGTACTTTATGTGCTCAAACACAGAACATTTGTAACATTTCAAATTTCGAAGCTCGATAACTTCGGCAAACAAACTTCAAGTTTCTTAAACGAAGTGTCAAATTAATCAGCTCCACAAGATCTTTGAGACGTCACAACAAATCATGATTGCATCTTGTTGCATTTCCAAGAAAAATAGTACTTTATGTGCTCAAACACACAACTTTTGTAACATTTCAAACTTCGAAGCTCGATAACTTCGACAAATGATCACCAAATTTCTTAAACGAAGTGTCAAATTAATCAGCTCGTCGAGATCTTTGAGATGTCACAACAAATGATAATTGCATCTTGTTGCATTTCCAAGAAAAATAGTACTTTATGTGCTCAAACACACAACTTTCGTAACATTTCAAACTTCGAAGCTCGTTAACTTCGAAAAATGATCACCAAGTTTCTTAAACGAAGTGTCAAATTAATCAGCTCGTCGAGATCTTTGAGACGTCACAACAAATGATAATTGCATCTTGTTGCATTTCCAAGAAAAATAGTACTTTATGTGCTCAAACACACAACTTTTGTAACATTTCAAACTTCGAAGCTCGATAACTTCGGCAAACAAACTCCAAGTTTCTTAAACGATGTGTCAAATTAATCAGCTCGTCGAGATCTTTGAGACGTCACAACAAATCATGATTGCATCTTGTTGCATTTCCAAGAAAAATAGTACTTTATGTGCTCAAACACAGAACATTTGTAACATTTCAAATTTCGAAGCTCGATAACTTCGGCAAACAAACTTCAAGTTTCTTAAACGAGGTGTCAAATTAATCAGCTCGTCGAGATCTTTGAGACGTCACAACAAATGATAATTGCATCTTGTTGCATTTCCAAGAAAAATAGTACTTTATGTGCTCAAACACACAACTTTCGTAACATTTCAAACTTGGAAGCTCGTTAACTTCGACAAATGATCACCAAGTTTCTTAAACGAAGTGTCAAATTAATCAGCTCGTCGAGATCTTTGAGATGTCACAACAAATGATAATTGCATCTTGTTGCATTTCCAAGAAAAATAGTACTTTATGTGCTCAAACACACAACTTTCGTAACATTTCAAACTTCGAAGCTCGTTAACTTCGACAAATGATCACCAAGTTTCTTAAACGAAGTGTCAAATTAATCAGCTCGTCGAGATCTTTGAGACGTCACAACAAATCATGATTGCATCTTGTTGCATTTCCACGAAAAATAGTACTTTATGTGCTCAAACACACAACTTTTGTAACATTTCAAACTTCGAAGCTCGATAACTTCGGCAAACAAACTCCAAGTTTCTTAAACGAAGTGTCAAATTAATCAGCTCCACAAGATCTTTGAGACGTCACAACAAATCATGATTGCATCTTGTTGCATTTCCAAGAAAAATAGTACTTTATGTGCTCAAACACACAACATTCGTAACATTTCAAACTTTGAAGCTCGTTAACTTCGACAAATGATCACCAAATTTCTTAAACGAAGTGTCACATTAATCAGCTCCACGAGATCTTTGAGACGTCACAACAAATCATGATTGCATCTTGTTGCATTTCCAAGAAAAATAGTATTTTATGTGCTCAAACACACAACTTTTGTAACATTTCAAATTTCGAAGCTCGATAACTTCAACAAACAAACTCCAAGTTTCTTAAACGAAGTGTCAAATTAATCAGCTCGTCGAGATCTTTGAGACGTCACAAGAAATCATGATTGCATCTTGTTGCATTTCCAAGAAAAATAGTACTTTATGTGCTCAAACACACAACTTTCGTAACATTTCAAACTTCGAAGCTCGTTAACTTCGACAAATGATCACCAAGTTTCTTAAACGAAGTGTCAAATTAATCAGCTCGTCGAGATCTTTGAGACGTCACAACAAATGATAATTGCATCTTGTTGCATTTCCCAGAAAAATAGTACTTTATGTGCTCAAACACACAACTTTCGTAACATTTCAAACTTCGAAGCTCGGTAACTTCGGCAAATGATCACCAAATTTCTTAAACGAAGTGTCAAATTAATCACCTCCACGAGATTTTTGAGACGTCACAACAAATCATGATTGCATCTTGTTGCATTTCCAAGAAAAAGAGTACTTTATGTGCTCAAACACACAACTTTTGTAACATTTCAAATTTCGAAGCTCGATAACTTCAACAAACAAACTCCAAGTTTCTTAAACGAAGTGTCAAATTAATCAGCTCGTCGAGATCTTTGAGATGTCACAACAAATGATAATTGCATCTTGTTGCATTTCCAAGACAAATAGTACTTTATATGTTCAAACACACAACTTTTGTAACATTTCAAATTTCGAAGCTCGATAACTTCGTCAAACAAACTTCAAGTTTCTTAAACGAGGTGTAAAATTAATCAGCTCGTCGAGATCTTTGAGATGTCAAAACAAATGATAATTGCATCTTGTTGCATTTCCAAGAAAAATAGTACTTTATGTGCTCAAACACACAACTTTCGTAACATTTCAAACTTCGAAGCTCGTTAACTTCGACAAATGATCACCAAGTTTCTTAAACGAAGTGTCAAATTAATCAGCTCGTCGAGATCTTTGAGACGTCACAACAAATCATGATTGCATCTTGTTGCATTTCCACGAAAAATAGTACTTTATGTGCTCAAACACACAACTTTTGTAACATTTCAAACTTCGAAGCTCGATAACTTCGGCAAACAAACTCCAAGTTTCTTAAACGAGGTGTCAAATTAATCAGCTCGTCGAGATCTTTGAGACGACACAACAAATCATGATTGCATCTTGTTGCATTTCCAAGAAAAATAGTACTTTATGTGCTCAAACACATAACTTTTGTAACATTTCAAACTTCGAAGCTCGATAACTTCGGCAAACAAACTCCAAGTTTCTTAAACGAGGTGTCAAATTAATCAGCTCCACGAGATCTTTGAGACGTCACAACAAATCATGATTGCATCTTGTTGCATTTCCAAGAAAAATAGTACTTTATGTGCTCAAACACACAACATTCGTAACATTTCAAACTTTGAAGCTCGTTAACTTCGACAAATGATCACCAAATTTCTTAAACGAAGTGTCACATTAATCAGCTCCACGAGATCTTTGAGACGTCACAACAAATCATGATTGCATCTTGTTGCATTTCCAAGAAAAATAGTATTTTATGTGCTCAAACACACAACTTTTGTAACATTTCAAATTTCGAAGCTCGATAACTTCAACAAACAAACTCCAAGTTTCTTAAACGAAGTGTCAAATTAATCAGCTCGTCGAGATCTTTGAGATGTCAAAACAAATGATAATTGCATCTTGTTGCATTTCCAAGAAAAATAGTACTTTATGTGCTCAAACACACAACTTTCGTAACATTTCAAACTTCGAAGCTCGTTAACTTCGACAAATGATCACCAAGTTTCTTAAACGAAGTGTCAAATTAATCAGCTCGTCGAGATCTTTGAGACGTCACAACAAATCATGATTGCATCTTGTTGCATTTCCACGAAAAATAGTACTTTATGTGCTCAAACACACAACTTTTGTAACATTTCAAACTTCGAAGCTCGATAACATCGGCAAACAAACTCCAAGTTTCTTAAACGATGTGTCAAATTAATCAGCTCGTCGAGATCTTTGAGACGTCACAACAAATCATGATTGCATCTTGTTGCATTTCCAAGAAAAATAGTACTTTATGTGCTCAAACACAGAACATTTGTAACATTTCAAATTTCGAAGCTCGATAACTTCGGCAAACAAACTTCAAGTTTCTTAAACGAAGTGTCAAATTAATCAGCTCCACAAGATCTTTGAGACGTCACAACAAATCATGATTGCATCTTGTTGCATTTCCACGAAAAATAGTACTTTATGTGCTCAAACACACAACTTTTGTAACATTTCAAACTTCGAAGCTCGATAACTTCGGCAAACAAACTCCAAGTTTCTTAAACGAGGTGTCAAATTAATCAGCTCGTCGAGATCTTTGAGACGACACAACAAATCATGATTGCATCTTGTTGCATTTCCAAGAAAAATAGTACTTTATGTGCTCAAACACATAACTTTTGTAACATTTCAAACTTCGAAGCTCGATAACTTCGGCAAACAAACTCCAAGTTTCTTAAACGAGGTGTCAAATTAATCAGCTCCACGAGATCTTTGAGACGTCACAACAAATCATGATTGCATCTTGTTGCATTTCCAAGAAAAATAGTACTTTATGTGCTCAAACACACAACATTCGTAACATTTCAAACTTTGAAGCTCGTTAACTTCGACAAATGATCACCAAATTTCTTAAACGAAGTGTCACATTAATCAGCTCCACGAGATCTTTGATACGTCACAACAAATCATGATTGCATCTTGTTGCATTTCCAAGAAAAATAGTATTTTATGTGCTCAAACACACAACTTTTGTAACATTTCAAATTTCGAAGCTCGATAACTTCAACAAACAAACTCCAAGTTTCTTAAACGAAGTGTCAAATTAATCAGCTCGTCGAGATCTTTGAGATGTCAAAACAAATGATAATTGCATCTTGTTGCATTTCCAAGAAAAATAGTACTTTATGTGCTCAAACACACAACTTTCGTAACATTTCAAACTTCGAAGCTCGTTAACTTCGACAAATGATCACCAAGTTTCTTAAACGAAGTGTCAAATTAATCAGCTCGTCGAGATCTTTGAGACGTCACAACAAATCATGATTGCATCTTGTTGCATTTCCACGAAAAATAGTACTTTATGTGCTCAAACACACAACTTTTGTAACATTTCAAACTTCGAAGCTCGATAACATCGGCAAACAAACTCCAAGTTTCTTAAACGATGTGTCAAATTAATCAGCTCGTCGAGATCTTTGAGACGTCACAACAAATCATGATTGCATCTTGTTGCATTTCCAAGAAAAATAGTACTTTATGTGCTCAAACACAGAACATTTGTAACATTTCAAATTTCGAAGCTCGATAACTTCGGCAAACAAACTTCAAGTTTCTTAAACGAAGTGTCAAATTAATCAGCTCCACAAGATCTTTGAGACGTCACAACAAATCATGATTGCATCTTGTTGCATTTCCAAGAAAAATAGTACTTTATGTGCTCAAACACACAACATTCGTAACATTTCAAACTTTGAAGCTCGTTAACTTCGACAAATGATCACCAAATTTCTTAAACGAAGTGTCACATTAATCAGCTCCACGAGATCTTTGAGACGTCACAACAAATCATGATTGCATCTTGTTGCATTTCCAAGAAAAATAGTATTTTATGTGCTCAAACACACAACTTTTGTAACATTTCAAATTTCGAAGCTCGATAACTTCAACAAACAAACTCCAAGTTTCTTAAACGAAGTGTCAAATTAATCAGCTCGTCGAGATCTTTGAGATGTCAAAACAAATGATAATTGCATCTTGTTGCATTTCCAAGAAAAATAGTACTTTATGTGCTCAAACACACAACATTCGTAACATTTCAAACTTTGAAGCTCGTTAACTTCGACAAATGATCACCAAATTTCTTAAACGAAGTGTCACATTAATCAGCTCCACGAGATCTTTGAGACGTCACAACAAATCATGATTGCATCTTGTTGCATTTCCAAGAAAAATAGTATTTTATGTGCTCAAACACACAACTTTTGTAACATTTCAAATTTCGAAGCTCGATAACTTCAACAAACAAACTCCAAGTTTCTTAAACGAAGTGTCAAATTAATCAGCTCGTCGAGATCTTTGAGATGTCAAAACAAATGATAATTGCATCTTGTTGCATTTCCAAGAAAAATAGTACTTTATGTGCTCAAACACACAACTTTCGTAACATTTCAAACTTCGAAGCTCGTTAACTTCGACAAATGATCACCAAGTTTCTTAAACGAAGTGTCAAATTAATCAGCTCGTCGAGATCTTTGAGACGTCACAACAAATCATGATTGCATCTTGTTGCATTTCCACGAAAAATAGTACTTTATGTGCTCAAACACACAACTTTTGTAACATTTCAAACTTCGAAGCTCGATAACATCGGCAAACAAACTCCAAGTTTCTTAAACGATGTGTCAAATTAATCAGCTCGTCGAGATCTTTGAGACGTCACAACAAATCATGATTGCATCTTGTTGCATTTCCAAGAAAAATAGTACTTTATGTGCTCAAACACAGAACATTTGTAACATTTCAAATTTCGAAGCTCGATAACTTCGGCAAACAAACTTCAAGTTTCTTAAACGAAGTGTCAAATTAATCAGCTCCACAAGATCTTTGAGACGTCACAACAAATCATGATTGCATCTTGTTGCATTTCCAAGAAAAATAGTACTTTATGTGCTCAAACACACAACATTCGTAACATTTCAAACTTTGAAGCTCGTTAACTTCGACAAATGATCACCAAATTTCTTAAACGAAGTGTCACATTAATCAGCTCCACGAGATCTTTGAGACGTCACAACAAATCATGATTGCATCTTGTTGCATTTCCAAGAAAAATAGTATTTTATGTGCTCAAACACACAACTTTTGTAACATTTCAAATTTCGAAGCTCGATAACTTCAACAAACAAACTCCAAGTTTCTTAAACGAAGTGTCAAATTAATCAGCTCGTCGAGATCTTTGAGATGTCACAACAAATGATAATTGCATCTTGTTGCATTTCCAAGAAAAATAGTACTTTATGTGCTCAAACACACAACTTTCGTAACATTTCAAACTTCGAAGCTCGTTAACTTCGACAAATGATCACCAAGTTTCTTAAACGAAGTGTCAAATTAATCAGCTCGTCGAGATCTTTGAGACGTCACAACAAATCATGATTGCATCTTGTTGCATTTCCAAGAAAAATAGTACTTTATGTGCTCAAACACACAACTTTTGTAACATTTCAAACTTCGAAGCTCGATAACTTCGGCAAACAAACTCCAAGTTTCTTAAACGATGTGTCAAATTAATCAGCTCGTCGAGATCTTTGAGACGTCACAACAAATCATGATTACATCTTGTTGCATTTCCAAGAAAAATAGTACTTTATGTGCTCAAACACAGAACATTTGTAACATTTCACATTTCGAAGCTCGATAACTTCGGCAAACAAACTTCAAGTTTCTTAAACGAGGTGTAAAATTAATCAGCTCGTCGAGATCTTTGAGACGTCACAACAAATCATGATTGCATCTTGTTGCATTTCCAAGAAAAATAGTACTTTATGTGCTCAAATACACAACTTTTGTAACATTTCAAACTTCGAAGCTCGATAACTTCGGCAAACAAACTCCAAGTTTCTTAAACGATGTGTCAAATTAATCAGCTCGTCGAGATCTTTGAGACATCACAACAAATCATGATTGCATCTTGTTGCATTTCCAAGAAAAATAGTACTTTATGTGCTCAAACACAGAACATTTGTAACATTTCAAATTTCGAAGCTCGATAACTTCGGCAAACAAACTTCAAGTTTCTTAAACGAGGTGTCAAATTAATCAGCTCGTCGAGATCTTTGAGACGTCACAACAAATGATAATTGCATCTTGTTGCATTTCCAAGAAAAATAGTACTTTATGTGCTCAAACACACAACTTTCGTAACATTTCAAACTTGGAAGCTCGTTAACTTCGACAAATGATCACCAAGTTTCTTAAACGAAGTGTCAAATTAATCAGCTCGTCGAGATCTTTGAGATGTCACAACAAATGATAATTGCATCTTGTTGCATTTCCAAGAAAAATAGTACTTTATGTGCTCAAACACACAACTTTCGTAACATTTCAAACTTGGAAGCTCGTTAACTTCGACAAATGATCACCAAGTTTCTTAAACGAAGTGTCAAATTAATCAGCTCGTCGAGATCTTTGAGATGTCACAACAAATGATAATTGCATCTTGTTGCATTTCCAATAAAAATAGTACTTTATGTGCTCAAACACACAACTTTCGTAACATTTCAAACTTCGAAGCTCGTTAACTTCGACAAATGATCACCAAGTTTCTTAAACGAAGTGTCAAATTAATCAGCTCGTCGAGATCTTTGAGACGTCACAACAAATCATGATTGCATCTTGTTGCATTTCCACGAAAAATAGTACTTTATGTGCTCAAACACACAACTTTTGTAACATTTCAAACTTCGAAGCTCGATAACTTCGGCAAACAAACTCCAAGTTTCTTAAACGATGTGTCAAATTAATCAGCTCGTCGAGATCTTTGAGACGTCACAACAAATCATGATTACATCTTGTTGCATTTCCAAGAAAAATAGTACTTTATGTGCTCAAACACAGAACATTTGTAACATTTCAAATTTCGAAGCTCGATAACTTCGGCAAACAAACTTCAAGTTTCTTAAACGAGGTGTAAAATTAATCAGCTCGTCGAGATCTTTGAGACGTCACAACAAATCATGATTGCATCTTGTTGCATTTCCAAGAAAAATAGTACTTTATGTGCTCAAATACACAACTTTTGTAACATTTCAAACTTCGAAGCTCGATAACTTCGGCAAACAAACTCCAAGTTTCTTAAACGATGTGTCAAATTAATCAGCTCGTCGAGATCTTTGAGACGTCACAACAAATCATGATTGCATCTTGTTGCATTTCCAAGAAAAATAGTACTTTATGTGCTCAAACACAGAACATTTGTAACATTTCAAATTTCGAAGCTCGATAACTTCGGCAAACAAACTTCAAGTTTCTTAAACGAGGTGTCAAATTAATCAGCTCGTCGAGATCTTTGAGACGTCACAACAAATGATAATTGCATCTTGTTGCATTTCCAAGAAAAATAGTACTTTATGTGCTCAAACACACAACTTTCGTAACATTTCAAACTTGGAAGCTCGTTAACTTCGACAAATGATCACCAAGTTTCTTAAACGAAGTGTCAAATTAATCAGCTCGTCGAGATCTTTGAGATGTCACAACAAATGATAATTGCATCTTGTTGCATTTCCAAGAAAAATAGTACTTTATGTGCTCAAACACACAACTTTCGTAACATTTCAAACTTGGAAGCTCGTTAACTTCGACAAATGATCACCAAGTTTCTTAAACGAAGTGTCAAATTAATCAGCTCGTCGAGATCTTTGAGATGTCACAACAAATGATAATTGCATCTTGTTGCATTTCCAATAAAAATAGTACTTTATGTGCTCAAACACACAACTTTCGTAACATTTCAAACTTCGAAGCTCGTTAACTTCGACAAATGATCACCAAGTTTCTTAAACGAAGTGTCAAATTAATCAGCTCGTCGAGATCTTTGAGATGTCACAACAAATGATAATTGCATCTTGTTGCATTTCCAATAAAAATAGTACTTTATGTGCTCAAACACACAACTTTCGTAACATTTCAAACTTCGAAGCTCGTTAACTTCGACAAATGATCACCAAGTTTCTTAAACGAAGTGTCAAATTAATCAGCTCGTCGAGATCTTTGAGACGTCACAACAAATCATGATTGCATCTTGTTGCATTTCCACGAAAAATAGTACTTTATGTGCTCAAACACACAACTTTTGTAACATTTCAAACTTCGAAGCTCGATAACTTCGGCAAACAAACTCCAAGTTTCTTAAACGATGTGTCAAATTAATCAGCTCGTCGAGATCTTTGAGACGTCACAACAAATCATGATTGCATCTTGTTGCATTTCCAAGAAAAATAGTACTTTATGTGCTCAAACACACAACTTTCGTAACATTTCAAACTTGGAAGCTCGTTAACTTCGACAAATGATCACCAAGTTTCTTAAACGAAGTGTCAAATTAATCAGCTCGTCGAGATCTTTGAGATGTCACAACAAATGATAATTGCATCTTGTTGCATTTCCAAGAAAAATAGTACTTTATGTGCTCAAACACACAACTTTCGTAACATTTCAAACTTCGAAGCTCGTTAACTTCGACAAATGATCACCAAGTTTCTTAAACGAAGTGTCAAATTAATCAGCTCGTCGAGATCTTTGAGACGTCACAACAAATCATGATTGCATCTTGTTGCATTTCCAAGAAAAATAGTACTTTATGTGCTCAAACACACAACTTTTGTAACATTTCAAACTTCGAAGCTCGATAACTTCGGCAAACAAACTCCAAGTTTCTTATACGATGTGTCAAATTAATCAGCTCGTCGAGATCTTTGAGACGTCACAACAAATCATGATTGCATCTTGTTGCATTTCCAAGAAAAATAGTACTTTATGTGCTCAAACACAGAACATTTGTAACATTTCAAATTTCGAAGCTCGATAACTTCGGCAAACAAACTTCAAGTTTCTTAAACGAAGTGTCAAATTAATCAGCTCCACAAGATCTTTGAGACGTCACAACAAATCATGATTGCATCTTGTTGCATTTCCAAGAAAAATAGTACTTTATGTGCTCAAACACACAACTTTTGTAACATTTCAAACTTCGAAGCTCGATAACTTCGACAAATGATCACCAAATTTCTTAAACGAAGTGTCAAATTAATCAGCTCGTCGAGATCTTTGAGATGTCACAACAAATGATAATTGCATCTTGTTGCATTTCCAAGAAAAATAGTACTTTATGTGCTCAAACACACAACTTTCGTAACATTTCAAACTTCGAAGCTCGTTAACTTCGAAAAATGATCACCAAGTTTCTTAAACGAAGTGTCAAATTAATCAGCTCGTCGAGATCTTTGAGACGTCACAACAAATGATAATTGCATCTTGTTGCATTTCCAAGAAAAATAGTACTTTATGTGCTCAAACACACAACTTTTGTAACATTTCAAACTTCGAAGCTCGATAACTTCGGCAAACAAACTCCAAGTTTCTTAAACGATGTGTCAAATTAATCAGCTCGTCGAGATCTTTGAGACGTCACAACAAATCATGATTGCATCTTGTTGCATTTCCAAGAAAAATAGTACTTTATGTGCTCAAACACAGAACATTTGTAACATTTCAAATTTCGAAGCTCGATAACTTCGGCAAACAAACTTCAAGTTTCTTAAACGAGGTGTCAAATTAATCAGCTCGTCGAGATCTTTGAGACGTCACAACAAATGATAATTGCATCTTGTTGCATTTCCAAGAAAAATAGTACTTTATGTGCTCAAACACACAACTTTCGTAACATTTCAAACTTGGAAGCTCGTTAACTTCGACAAATGATCACCAAGTTTCTTAAACGAAGTGTCAAATTAATCAGCTCGTCGAGATCTTTGAGATGTCACAACAAATGATAATTGCATCTTGTTGCATTTCCAAGAAAAATAGTACTTTATGTGCTCAAACACACAACTTTCGTAACATTTCAAACTTCGAAGCTCGTTAACTTCGACAAATGATCACCAAGTTTCTTAAACGAAGTGTCAAATTAATCAGCTCGTCGAGATCTTTGAGACGTCACAACAAATCATGATTGCATCTTGTTGCATTTCCAAGAAAAATAGTACTTTATGTGCTCAAACACACAACTTTTGTAACATTTCAAACTTCGAAGCTCGATAACTTCGGCAAACAAACTCCAAGTTTCTTATACGATGTGTCAAATTAATCAGCTCGTCGAGATCTTTGAGACGTCACAACAAATCATGATTGCATCTTGTTGCATTTCCAAGAAAAATAGTACTTTATGTGCTCAAACACAGAACATTTGTAACATTTCAAATTTCGAAGCTCGATAACTTCGGCAAACAAACTTCAAGTTTCTTAAACGAAGTGTCAAATTAATCAGCTCCACAAGATCTTTGAGACGTCACAACAAATCATGATTGCATCTTGTTGCATTTCCAAGAAAAATAGTACTTTATGTGCTCAAACACACAACTTTTGTAACATTTCAAACTTCGAAGCTCGATAACTTCGACAAATGATCACCAAATTTCTTAAACGAAGTGTCAAATTAATCAGCTCGTCGAGATCTTTGAGATGTCACAACAAATGATAATTGCATCTTGTTGCATTTCCAAGAAAAATAGTACTTTATGTGCTCAAACACACAACTTTCGTAACATTTCAAACTTCGAAGCTCGTTAACTTCGAAAAATGATCACCAAGTTTCTTAAACGAAGTGTCAAATTAATCAGCTCGTCGAGATCTTTGAGACGTCACAACAAATGATAATTGCATCTTGTTGCATTTCCAAGAAAAATAGTACTTTATGTGCTCAAACACACAACTTTTGTAACATTTCAAACTTCGAAGCTCGATAACTTCGGCAAACAAACTCCAAGTTTCTTAAACGATGTGTCAAATTAATCAGCTCGTCGAGATCTTTGAGACGTCACAACAAATCATGATTGCATCTTGTTGCATTTCCAAGAAAAATAGTACTTTATGTGCTCAAACACAGAACATTTGTAACATTTCAAATTTCGAAGCTCGATAACTTCGGCAAACAAACTTCAAGTTTCTTAAACGAGGTGTCAAATTAATCAGCTCGTCGAGAACTTTGAGACGTCACAACAAATGATAATTGCATCTTGTTGCATTTCCAAGAAAAATAGTACTTTATGTGCTCAAACACACAACTTTCGTAACATTTCAAACTTGGAAGCTCGTTAACTTCGACAAATGATCACCAAGTTTCTTAAACGAAGTGTCAAATTAATCAGCTCGTCGAGATCTTTGAGATGTCACAACAAATGATAATTGCATCTTGTTGCATTTCCAAGAAAAATAGTACTTTATGTGCTCAAACACACAACTTTCGTAACATTTCAAACTTCGAAGCTCGTTAACTTCGACAAATGATCACCAAGTTTCTTAAACGAAGTGTCAAATTAATCAGCTCGTCGAGATCTTTGAGACGTCACAACAAATCATGATTGCATCTTGTTGCATTTCCACGAAAAATAGTACTTTATGTGCTCAAACACACAACTTTTGTAACATTTCAAACTTCGAAGCTCGATAACTTCGGCAAACAAACTCCAAGTTTCTTAAACGAAGTGTCAAATTAATCAGCTCCACAAGATCTTTGAGACGTCACAACAAATCATGATTGCATCTTGTTGCATTTCCAAGAAAAATAGTACTTTATGTGCTCAAACACACAACATTCGTAACATTTCAAACTTTGAAGCTCGTTAACTTCGACAAATGATCACCAAATTTCTTAAACGAAGTGTCACATTAATCAGCTCCACGAGATCTTTGAGACGTCACAACAAATCATGATTGCATCTTGTTGCATTTCCAAGAAAAATAGTATTTTATGTGCTCAAACACACAACTTTTGTAACATTTCAAATTTCGAAGCTCGATAACTTCAACAAACAAACTCCAAGTTTCTTAAACGAAGTGTCAAATTAATCAGCTCGTCGAGATCTTTGAGACGTCACAAGAAATCATGATTGCATCTTGTTGCATTTCCAAGAAAAATAGTACTTTATGTGCTCAAACACACAACTTTCGTAACATTTCAAACTTCGAAGCTCGTTAACTTCGACAAATGATCACCAAGTTTCTTAAACGAAGTGTCAAATTAATCAGCTCGTCGAGATCTTTGAGACGTCACAACAAATGATAATTGCATCTTGTTGCATTTCCCAGAAAAATAGTACTTTATGTGCTCAAACACACAACTTTCGTAACATTTCAAACTTCGAAGCTCGGTAACTTCGGCAAATGATCACCAAATTTCTTAAACGAAGTGTCAAATTAATCACCTCCACGAGATTTTTGAGACGTCACAACAAATCATGATTGCATCTTGTTGCATTTCCAAGAAAAAGAGTACTTTATGTGCTCAAACACACAACTTTTGTAACATTTCAAATTTCGAAGCTCGATAACTTCAACAAACAAACTCCAAGTTTCTTAAACGAAGTGTCAAATTAATCAGCTCGTCGAGATCTTTGAGATGTCACAACAAATGATAATTGCATCTTGTTGCATTTCCAAGACAAATAGTACTTTATATGTTCAAACACACAACTTTTGTAACATTTCAAATTTCGAAGCTCGATAACTTCGTCAAACAAACTTCAAGTTTCTTAAACGAGGTGTAAAATTAATCAGCTCGTCGAGATCTTTGAGATGTCAAAACAAATGATAATTGCATCTTGTTGCATTTCCAAGAAAAATAGTACTTTATGTGCTCAAACACACAACTTTCGTAACATTTCAAACTTCGAAGCTCGTTAACTTCGACAAATGATCACCAAGTTTCTTAAACGAAGTGTCAAATTAATCAGCTCGTCGAGATCTTTGAGACGTCACAACAAATCATGATTGCATCTTGTTGCATTTCCACGAAAAATAGTACTTTATGTGCTCAAACACACAACTTTTGTAACATTTCAAACTTCGAAGCTCGATAACTTCGGCAAACAAACTCCAAGTTTCTTAAACGAGGTGTCAAATTAATCAGCTCGTCGAGATCTTTGAGACGACACAACAAATCATGATTGCATCTTGTTGCATTTCCAAGAAAAATAGTACTTTATGTGCTCAAACACATAACTTTTGTAACATTTCAAACTTCGAAGCTCGATAACTTCGGCAAACAAACTCCAAGTTTCTTAAACGAGGTGTCAAATTAATCAGCTCCACGAGATCTTTGAGACGTCACAACAAATCATGATTGCATCTTGTTGCATTTCCAAGAAAAATAGTACTTTATGTGCTCAAACACACAACATTCGTAACATTTCAAACTTTGAAGCTCGTTAACTTCGACAAATGATCACCAAATTTCTTAAACGAAGTGTCACATTAATCAGCTCCACGAGATCTTTGAGACGTCACAACAAATCATGATTGCATCTTGTTGCATTTCCAAGAAAAATAGTATTTTATGTGCTCAAACACACAACTTTTGTAACATTTCAAATTTCGAAGCTCGATAACTTCAACAAACAAACTCCAAGTTTCTTAAACGAAGTGTCAAATTAATCAGCTCGTCGAGATCTTTGAGATGTCAAAACAAATGATAATTGCATCTTGTTGCATTTCCAAGAAAAATAGTACTTTATGTGCTCAAACACACAACTTTCGTAACATTTCAAACTTCGAAGCTCGTTAACTTCGACAAATGATCACCAAGTTTCTTAAACGAAGTGTCAAATTAATCAGCTCGTCGAGATCTTTGAGACGTCACAACAAATCATGATTGCATCTTGTTGCATTTCCACGAAAAATAGTACTTTATGTGCTCAAACACACAACTTTTGTAACATTTCAAACTTCGAAGCTCGATAACATCGGCAAACAAACTCCAAGTTTCTTAAACGATGTGTCAAATTAATCAGCTCGTCGAGATCTTTGAGACGTCACAACAAATCATGATTGCATCTTGTTGCATTTCCAAGAAAAATAGTACTTTATGTGCTCAAACACAGAACATTTGTAACATTTCAAATTTCGAAGCTCGATAACTTCGGCAAACAAACTTCAAGTTTCTTAAACGAAGTGTCAAATTAATCAGCTCCACAAGATCTTTGAGACGTCACAACAAATCATGATTGCATCTTGTTGCATTTCCAAGAAAAATAGTACTTTATGTGCTCAAACACACAACATTCGTAACATTTCAAACTTTGAAGCTCGTTAACTTCGACAAATGATCACCAAATTTCTTAAACGAAGTGTCACATTAATCAGCTCCACGAGATCTTTGAGACGTCACAACAAATCATGATTGCATCTTGTTGCATTTCCAAGAAAAATAGTATTTTATGTGCTCAAACACACAACTTTTGTAACATTTCAAATTTCGAAGCTCGATAACTTCAACAAACAAACTCCAAGTTTCTTAAACGAAGTGTCAAATTAATCAGCTCGTCGAGATCTTTGAGACGTCACAAGAAATCATGATTGCATCTTGTTGCATTTCCAAGAAAAATAGTACTTTATGTGCTCAAACACACAACTTTCGTAACATTTCAAACTTCGAAGCTCGTTAACTTCGACAAATGATCACCAAGTTTCTTAAACGAAGTGTCAAATTAATCAGCTCGTCGAGATCTTTGAGACGTCACAACAAATGATAATTGCATCTTGTTGCATTTCCCAGAAAAATAGTACTTTATGTGCTCAAACACACAACTTTCGTAACATTTCAAACTTCGAAGCTCGGTAACTTCGGCAAATGATCACCAAATTTCTTAAACGAAGTGTCAAATTAATCACCTCCACGAGATTTTTGAGACGTCACAACAAATCATGATTGCATCTTGTTGCATTTCCAAGAAAAAGAGTACTTTATGTGCTCAAACACACAACTTTTGTAACATTTCAAATTTCGAAGCTCGATAACTTCAACAAACAAACTCCAAGTTTCTTAAACGAAGTGTCAAATTAATCAGCTCGTCGAGATCTTTGAGATGTCACAACAAATGATAATTGCATCTTGTTGCATTTCCAAGACAAATAGTACTTTATATGTTCAAACACACAACTTTTGTAACATTTCAAATTTCGAAGCTCGATAACTTCGTCAAACAAACTTCAAGTTTCTTAAACGAGGTGTAAAATTAATCAGCTCGTCGAGATCTTTGAGATGTCAAAACAAATGATAATTGCATCTTGTTGCATTTCCAAGAAAAATAGTACTTTATGTGCTCAAACACACAACTTTTGTAACATTTCAAACTTCGAAGCTCGGTAACTTCGGCAAATGATCACCAAATTTCTTAAACGAAGTGTCAAATTAATCACTTCCACGAGATTTTTGAGACGTCACAACAAATCATGATTGCATCTTGTTGCATTTCCAAGAAAAATAGTACTTTATGTGCTCAAACACACTACTTTCGTAACATTTCAAACTTCGAAGCTCGTTAACTTCGACAAATGATCACCAAGTTTCTTAAACGAAGTGTCAAATTAATCAGCTCGTCGAGATCTTTGAGACGTCACAACAAATGATAATTGCATCTTGTTGCATTTCCCAGAAAAATAGTACTTTATGTGCTCAAACACACAACTTTCGTAACATTTCAAACTTCGAAGCTCGGTAACTTCGGCAAATGATCACCAAATTTCTTAAACGAAGTGTCAAATTAATCACCTCCACGAGATTTTTGAGACGTCACAACAAATCATGATTGCATCTTGTTGCATTTCCAAGAAAAAGAGTACTTTATGTGCTCAAACACACAACTTTTGTAACATTTCAAATTTCGAAGCTCGATAACTTCAACAAACAAACTCCAAGTTTCTTAAACGAAGTGTCAAATTAATCAGCTCGTCGAGATCTTTGAGATGTCACAACAAATGATAATTGCATCTTGTTGCATTTCCAAGACAAATAGTACTTTATATGTTCAAACACACAACTTTTGTAACATTTCAAATTTCGAAGCTCGATAACTTCGTCAAACAAACTTCAAGTTTCTTAAACGAGGTGTAAAATTAATCAGCTCGTCGAGATCTTTGAGATGTCAAAACAAATGATAATTGCATCTTGTTGCATTTCCAAGAAAAATAGTACTTTATGTGCTCAAACACACAACTTTTGTAACATTTCAAACTTCGAAGCTCGGTAACTTCGGCAAATGATCACCAAATTTCTTAAACGAAGTGTCAAATTAATCACCTCCACGAGATTTTTGAGACGTCACAACAAATCATGATTGCATCTTGTTGCATTTCCAAGAAAAAGAGTACTTTATGTGCTCAAACACACAACTTTTGTAACATTTCAAATTTCGAAGCTCGATAACTTCAACAAACAAACTCCAAGTTTCTTAAACGAAGTGTCAAATTAATCAGCTCGTCGAGATCTTTGAGATGTCACAACAAATGATAATTGCATCTTGTTGCATTTCCAAGAAAAATAGTACTTTATGTGCTCAAACACACAACTTTTGTAACATTTCAAACTTCGAAGCTCGGTAACTTCGGCAAATGATCACCAAATTTCTTAAACGAAGTGTCAAATTAATCACTTCCACGAGATTTTTGAGACGTCACAACAAATCATGATTGCATCTTGTTGCATTTCCAAGAAAAATAGTACTTTATGTGCTCAAACACACAACTTTCGTAACATTTCAAACTTCGAAGCTCGTTAACTTCGACAAATGATCACCAAGTTTCTTAAACGAAGTGTCAAATTAATCAGCTCGTCGAGATCTTTGAGACGTCACAACAAATCATGATTGCATCTTGTTGCATTTCCACGAAAAATAGTACTTTATGTGCTCAAACACACAACTTTTGTAACATTTCAAACTTCGAAGCTCGATAACTTCGGCAAACAAACTCCAAGTTTCTTAAACGAGGTGTCAAATTAATCAGCTCGTCGAGATCTTTGAGACGACACAACAAATCATGATTGCATCTTGTTGCATTTCCAAGAAAAATAGTACTTTATGTGCTCAAACACATAACTTTTGTAACATTTCAAACTTCGAAGCTCGATAACTTCGGCAAACAAACTCCAAGTTTCTTAAACGAGGTGTCAAATTAATCAGCTCCACGAGATCTTTGAGACGTCACAACAAATCATGATTGCATCTTGTTGCATTTCCAAGAAAAATAGTACTTTATGTGCTCAAACACACAACATTCGTAACATTTCAAACTTTGAAGCTCGTTAACTTCGACAAATGATCACCAAATTTCTTAAACGAAGTGTCACATTAATCAGCTCCACGAGATCTTTGAGACGTCACAACAAATCATGATTGCATCTTGTTGCATTTCCAAGAAAAATAGTATTTTATGTGCTCAAACACACAACTTTTGTAACATTTCAAATTTCGAAGCTCGATAACTTCAACAAACAAACTCCAAGTTTCTTAAACGAAGTGTCAAATTAATCAGCTCGTCGAGATCTTTGAGACGTCACAAGAAATCATGATTGCATCTTGTTGCATTTCCAAGAAAAATAGTACTTTATGTGCTCAAACACACAACTTTCGTAACATTTCAAACTTCGAAGCTCGTTAACTTCGACAAATGATCACCAAGTTTCTTAAACGAAGTGTCAAATTAATCAGCTCGTCGAGATCTTTGAGACGTCACAACAAATGATAATTGCATCTTGTTGCATTTCCCAGAAAAATAGTACTTTATGTGCTCAAAAACACAACTTTCGTAACATTTCAAACTTCGAAGCTCGGTAACTTCGGCAAATGATCACCAAATTTCTTAAACGAAGTGTCAAATTAATCACCTCCACGAGATTTTTGAGACGTCACAACAAATCATGATTGCATCTTGTTGCATTTCCAAGAAAAAGAGTACTTTATGTGCTCAAACACACAACTTTTGTAACATTTCAAATTTCGAAGCTCGATAACTTCAACAAACAAACTCCAAGTTTCTTAAACGAAGTGTCAAATTAATCAGCTCGTCGAGATCTTTGAGATGTCACAACAAATGATAATTGCATCTTGTTGCATTTCCAAGACAAATAGTACTTTATATGTTCAAACACACAACTTTTGTAACATTTCAAATTTCGAAGCTCGATAACTTCGTCAAACAAACTTCAAGTTTCTTAAACGAGGTGTAAAATTAATCAGCTCGTCGAGATCTTTGAGATGTCAAAACAAATGATAATTGCATCTTGTTGCATTTCCAAGAAAAATAGTACTTTATGTGCTCAAACACACAACTTTTGTAACATTTCAAACTTCGAAGCTCGGTAACTTCGGCAAATGATCACCAAATTTCTTAAACGAAGTGTCAAATTAATCACCTCCACGAGATTTTTGAGACGTCACAACAAATCATGATTGCATCTTGTTGCATTTCCAAGAAAAAGAGTACTTTATGTGCTCAAACACACAACTTTTGTAACATTTCAAATTTCGAAGCTCGATAACTTCAACAAACAAACTCCAAGTTTCTTAAACGAAGTGTCAAATTAATCAGCTCGTCGAGATCTTTGAGATGTCACAACAAATGATAATTGCATCTTGTTGCATTTCCAAGAAAAATAGTACTTTATGTGATCAAACACACAACTTTTGTAACATTTCAAACTTCGAAGCTCGGTAACTTCGGCAAATGATCACCAAATTTCTTAAACGAAGTGTCAAATTAATCACTTCCACGAGATTTTTGAGACGTCACAACAAATCATGATTGCATCTTGTTGCATTTCCAAGAAAAATTGTACTTTATGTGCTCAAACACACAACTTTCGTAACATTTCAAACTTCGAAGCTCGTTAACTTCGACAAATGATCACCAAGTTTCTTAAACGAAGTGTCAAATTAATCAGCTCGTCGAGATCTTTGAGACGTCACAACAAATCATGATTGCATCTTGTTGCATTTCCAAGAAAAATAGTACTTTATGTGCTCAAACACACAACTTTTGTAACATTTCAAACTTCGAAGCTCGATAACTTCGGCAAACAAACTCCAAGTTTCTTAAACGATGTGTCAAATTAATCAGCTCGTCGAGATCTTTGAGACGTCACAACAAATCATGATTGCATCTTGTTGCATTTCCAAGAAAAATAGTACTTTATGTGCTCAAACACAGAACATTTGTAACATTTCAAATTTCGAAGCTCGATAACTTCGGCAAACAAACTTCAAGTTTCTTAAACGAGGTGTCAAATTAATCAGCTCGTCGAGATCTTTGAGACGTCACAACAAATGATAATTGCATCTTGTTGCATTTCCAAGAAAAATAGTACTTTATGTGCTCAAACACACAACTTTTGTAACATTTCAAACTTCGAAGCTCGATAACATCGGCAAACAAACTCCAAGTTTCTTAAACGATGTGTCAAATTAATCAGCTCGTCGAGATCTTTGAGACGTCACAACAAATCATGATTGCATCTTGTTGCATTTCCAAGACAAATAGTACTTTATATGTTCAAACACACAACTTTTGTAACATTTCAAATTTCGAAGCTCGATAACTTCGTCAAACAAACTTCAAGTTTCTTAAACGAGGTGTAAAATTAATCAGCTCGTCGAGATCTTTGAGATGTCAAAACAAATGATAATTGCATCTTGTTGCATTTCCAAGAAAAATAGTACTTTATGTGCTCAAACACACAACTTTTGTAACATTTCAAACTTCGAAGCTCGGTAACTTCGGCAAATGATCACCAAATTTCTTAAACGAAGTGTCAAATTAATCACCTCCACGAGATTTTTGAGACGTCACAACAAATCATGATTGCATCTTGTTGCATTTCCAAGAAAAAGAGTACTTTATGTGCTCAAACACACAACTTTTGTAACATTTCAAATTTCGAAGCTCGATAACTTCAACAAACAAACTCCAAGTTTCTTAAACGAAGTGTCAAATTAATCAGCTCGTCGAGATCTTTGAGATGTCACAACAAATGATAATTGCATCTTGTTGCATTTCCAAGAAAAATAGTACTTTATGTGCTCAAACACACAACTTTTGTAACATTTCAAACTTCGAAGCTCGGTAACTTCGGCAAATGATCACCAAATTTCTTAAACGAAGTGTCAAATTAATCACTTCCACGAGATTTTTGAGACGTCACAACAAATCATGATTGCATCTTGTTGCATTTCCAAGAAAAATAGTACTTTATGTGCTCAAACACACAACTTTCGTAACATTTCAAACTTCGAAGCTCGTTAACTTCGACAAATGATCACCAAGTTTCTTAAACGAAGTGTCAAATTAATCAGCTCGTCGAGATCTTTGAGACGTCACAACAAATCATGATTGCATCTTGTTGCATTTCCAAGAAAAATAGTACTTTATGTGCTCAAACACACAACTTTTGTAACATTTCAAACTTCGAAGCTCGATAACTTCGGCAAACAAACTCCAAGTTTCTTAAACGATGTGTCAAATTAATCAGCTCGTCGAGATCTTTGAGACGTCACAACAAATCATGATTGCATCTTGTTGCATTTCCAAGAAAAATAGTACTTTATGTGCTCAAACACAGAACATTTGTAACATTTCAAATTTCGAAGCTCGATAACTTCGGCAAACAAACTTCAAGTTTCTTAAACGAGGTGTCAAATTAATCAGCTCGTCGAGATCTTTGAGACGTCACAACAAATGATAATTGCATCTTGTTGCATTTCCAAGAAAAATAGTACTTTATGTGCTCAAACACACAACTTTCGTAACATTTCAAACTTGGAAGCTCGTTAACTTCGACAAATGATCACCAAGTTTCTTAAACGAAGTGTCAAATTAATCAGCTCGTCGAGATCTTTGAGATGTCACAACAAATGATAATTGCATCTTGTTGCATTTCCAAGAAAAATAGTACTTTATGTGCTCAAACACACAACTTTCGTAACATTTCAAACTTCGAAGCTCGTTAACTTCGACAAATGATCACCAAATTTCTTAAACAAAGTGTCAAATTAATCACCTCCACGAGATTTTTGAGACGTCACAACAAATCATGATTGCATCTTGTTGCATTTCCAAGACAAATAGTACTTTATATGCTCAAACACAGAATATTTGTAACATTTCAAATTTCGAAGCTCGATAACTTCGGCAAACAAACTTCAAGTTTCTTAAACGAGGTGTCAAATTAATCACCTCCACGAGATTTTTGAGACGTCACAACAAATCATGATTGCATCTTGTTGCATTTCCAAGACAAATAGTACTTTATATGTTCAAACACACAACTTTTGTAACATTTCAAACTTCGAAGCTCGATAACTTCGTCAAACAAACTTCATGTTTCTTAAACGAGGTGTAAAATTAATCAGCTCGTCGAGATCTTTGAGACGTCACAACAAATCATGATTGCATCTTGTTGCATTTCCAAGAAAAATAGTACTTTATGTGCTCAAACACACAACTTTTGTAACATTTCAAACTTCGAAGCTCGATAACTTCGGCAAACAAACTCCAAGTTTCTTAAACGAGGTGTCAAATTAATCAGCTCGTCGAGATCTTTGAGACGTCACAACAAATCATGATTGCATCTTGTTGCATTTCCAAGAAAAATAGTACTTTATGTGCTCAAACACACAACTTTCGTAACATTTCAAACTTGGAAGCTCGTTAACTTCGACAAATGATCACCAAGTTTCTTAAACGAAGTGTCAAATTAATCAGCTCGTCGAGATCTTTGAGATGTCACAACAAATGATAATTGCATCTTGTTGCATTTCCAAGAAAAATAGTACTTTATGTGCTCAAACACAAAACTTTCGTAACATTTCAAACTTCGAAGCTCGTTAACTTCGACAAATGATCACTAAGTTTCTTAAACGAAGTGTCAAATTAATCAGCTCGTCGAGATCTTTGAGACGACACAACAAATCATGATTGCATCTTGTTGCATTTCCAAGAAAAATAGTACTTTATGTGCTCAAACACATAACTTTTGTAACATTTCAAACTTCGAAGCTCGATAACTTCGGCAAACAAACTCCAAGTTTCTTAAACGATGTGTCAAATTAATCAGCTCGTCGAGATCTTTGAGACGTCACAACAAATCATGATTGCATCTTGTTGCATTTCCAAGAAAAATAGTACTTTATGTGCTCAAACACAGAACATTTGTAACATTTCAAATTTCGAAGCTCGATAACTTCGGCAAACAAACTTCAAGTTTCTTAAACGAAGTTTCAAATTAATCAGCTCCACAAGATCTTTGAGACGTCACAACAAATCATGATTGCATCTTGTTGCATTTCCAAGAAAAATAGTACTTTATGTGCTCAAACACACAACATTCGTAACATTTCAAACTTTGAAGCTCGTTAACTTCGACAAATGATCACCAAATTTCTTAAACGAAGTGTCACATTAATCAGCTCCACGAGATCTTTGAGACGTCACAACAAATCATGATTGCATCTTGTTGCATTTCCAAGAAAAATAGTACTTTATGTGCTCAAACACAGAACATTTGTAACATTTCGAATTTCGAAGCTCGATAACTTCAACAAACAAACTCCAAGTTTCTTAAACGAAGTGTCAAATTAATCAGCTCGTCGAGATCTTTGAGATGTCACAACAAATGATAATTGCATCTTGTTGCATTTCCAAGACAAATAGTACTTTATATGTTCAAACACACAACTTTTGTAACATTTCAAATTTCGAAGCTCGATAACTTCGTCAAACAAACTTCAAGTTTCTTAAACGAGGTGTAAAATTAATCAGCTCGTCGAGATCTTTGAGATGTCAAAACAAATGATAATTGCATCTTGTTGCATTTCCAAGAAAAATAGTACTTTATGTGCTCAAACACACAACTTTTGTAACATTTCAAAATTCGAAGCTCGGTAACTTCGGCAAATGATCACCAAATTTCTTAAACGAAGTGTCAAATTAATCACCTCCACGAGATTTTTGAGACGTCACAACAAATCATGATTGCATCTTGTTGCATTTCCAAGAAAAAGAGTACTTTATGTGCTCAAACACACAACTTTTGTAACATTTCAAATTTCGAAGCTCGATAACTTCAACAAACAAACTCCAAGTTTCTTAAACGAAGTGTCAAATTAATCAGCTCGTCGAGATCTTTGAGATGTCACAACAAATGATAATTGCATCTTGTTGCATTTCCAAGAAAAATAGTACTTTATGTGCTCAAACACACAACTTTTGTAACATTTCAAACTTCGAAGCTCGGTAACTTCGGCAAATGATCACCAAATTTCTTAAACGAAGTGTCAAATTAATCACTTCCACGAGATTTTTGAGACGTCACAACAAATCATGATTGCATCTTGTTGCATTTCCAAGAAAAATAGTACTTTATGTGCTCAAACACACAACTTTCGTAACATTTCAAACTTCGAAGCTCGTTAACTTCGACAAATGATCACCAAGTTTCTTAAACGAAGTGTCAAATTAATCAGCTCGTCGAGATCTTTGAGACGTCACAACAAATCATGATTGCATCTTGTTGCATTTCCAAGAAAAATAGTACTTTATGTGCTCAAACACACAACTTTTGTAACATTTCAAACTTCGAAGCTCGATAACTTCGGCAAACAAACTCCAAGTTTCTTAAACGATGTGTCAAATTAATCAGCTCGTCGAGATCTTTGAGACGTCACAACAAATCATGATTGCATCTTGTTGCATTTCCAAGAAAAATAGTACTTTATGTGCTCAAACACAGAACATTTGTAACATTTCAAATTTCGAAGCTCGATAACTTCGGCAAACAAACTTCAAGTTTCTTAAACGAGGTGTCAAATTAATCAGCTCGTCGAGATCTTTGAGACGTCACAACAAATGATAATTGCATCTTGTTGCATTTCCAAGAAAAATAGTACTTTATGTGCTCAAACACACAACTTTTGTAACATTTCAAACTTCGAAGCTCGATAACTTCGGCAAACAAACTCCAAGTTTCTTAAACGATGTGTCAAATTAATCAGCTCGTCGAGATCTTTGAGACGTCACAACAAATCATGATTGCATCTTGTTGCATTTCCAAGACAAATAGTACTTTATATGTTCAAACACACAACTTTTGTAACATTTCAAATTTCGAAGCTCGATAACTTCGGCAAACAAACTTCAAGTTTCTTAAACGAAGTTTCAAATTAATCAGCTCCACAAGATCTTTGAGACGTCACAACAAATCATGATTGCATCTTGTTGCATTTCCAAGAAAAATAGTACTTTATGTGCTCAAACACACAACATTCGTAACATTTCAAACTTTGAAGCTCGTTAACTTCGACAAATGATCACCAAATTTCTTAAACGAAGTGTCACATTAATCAGCTCCACGAGATCTTTGAGACGTCACAACAAATCATGATTGCATCTTGTTGCATTTCCAAGAAAAATAGTACTTTATGTGCTCAAACACAGAACATTTGTAACATTTCGAATTTCTAAGCTCGATAACTTCGACAAACAAACTCCAAGTTTCTTAAACGAAGTGTCAAATTAATCAGCTCCACGAGATCTTTGAGACGTCACAACAAATCATGATTGCATCTTGTTGCATTTCCAAGAAAAATAGTACTTTATGTGCTCAAACACACAACTTTCGTAACATTTCAAACTTCGATGCTCGGTAACTTCGGCAAATGATCACCAAATTTCTTAAACAAAGTGTCAAATTAATCACCTCCACGAGATTTTTGAGACGTCACAACAAATCATGATTGCATCTTGTTGCATTTCCAAGACAAATAGTACTTTATATGCTCAAACACAGAATATTTGTAACATTTCAAATTTCGAAGCTCGATAACTTCGGCAAACAAACTTCAAGTTTCTTAAACGAGGTGTCAAATTAATCACCTCCACGAGATTTTTGAGACGTCACAACAAATCATGATTGCATCTTGTTGCATTTCCAAGACAAATAGTACTTTATATGTTCAAACACACAACTTTTGTAACATTTCAAACTTCGAAGCTCGATAACTTCGTCAAACAAACTTCATGTTTCTTAAACGAGGTGTAAAATTAATCAGCTCGTCGAGATCTTTGAGACGTCACAACAAATCATGATTGCATCTTGTTGCATTTCCAAGAAAAATAGTACTTTATGTGCTCAAACACACAATTTTTGTAACATTTCAAACTTCGAAGCTCGATAACTTCGGCAAACAAACTCCAAGTTTCTTAAACGAGGTGTCAAATTAATCAGCTCCACGAGATCTTTGAGACGTCACGACAATTCATGATTGCATTTTGTTGCATTTCCAAGAAAAATAGTACTTTGTGTGCTCAAACACACAACTATTGTAACATTTCAAACTTCGAAGCTCGATAACTTCGGCAAATGATCACCAAATTTCTTAAACGAAGTGTCAAATTAATCAGCTCCACGAGATCTTTGAGACGTCACAACAAATCATGATTGCATCTTGTTGCATTCCCGAGAAAATTAGTACTTTGTGTGCTCAAACACACAACTTTAGTAACATTTCAAACTTCGAAGCTCGATAACTTCTGCAAAAAAACTCCAAGTTTCATAAACGAAGTGTCAAATTAATCAGCTCGTCGAGATCTTTGAGACGTCACAACAAATCATGATTGCATCTTGTTGCATTTCCAAGAAAAATAGTACTTTATGTGCTTAAACACACAACTTTCGTAACATTTCAAACTTTGAAGCTCGTTAACTTCGACAAATGATCACCAAATTTCATAAACGATATGTCGAATTAATCAGCTCCACGAGATCTTTGAGACGTCACAACAAATCATGATTGCATCTTGTTGCATTTCCGAGAAAAATAGTACTTTGTGTGATCAAACACACAACTTTCGTAACATTTCAAAATTCGAATCTCGATAACATTGGCAAATGATCACCAAATTTCTTAAACGAAGTGTCAAATTAATCAGCTCGTCGAGATCTTTGAGATGTCACAACAAATGATAATTGCATCTTGTTGCATTTCCAAGAAAAATAGTACTTTATGTGCTCAAACACACAACTTTCGTAACATTTCAAACTTCGAAGCTCGTTAACTTCGACAAATGATCACCAAGTTTCTTAAACGAAGTGTCAAATTAATCAGCTCGTCGAGATCTTTGAGACGTCACAACAAATCATGATTGCATCTTGTTGCATTTCCAAGACAAATAGTACTTTATATGTTCAAACACACAACTTTTGTAACATTTCAAACTTCGAAGCTCGATAACTTCGTCAAACAAACTTCATGTTTCTTAAACGAGGTGTAAAATTAATCAGCTCGTCGAGATCTTTGAGACGTCACAACAAATCATGATTGCATCTTGTTGCATTTCCAAGAAAAATAGTACTTTGTGTGCTCAAACACACAACTATTGTAACATTTCAAACTTCGAAGCTCGATAACTTCGGCAAACAAACTCCAAGTTTCTTAAACGAAGTGTCAAATTAATCAGCTCGTCGAGATCTTTGAGACGTCACAACAAATCATGATTGCATTTTGTTGCATTTCCGAGAAAAATAGTACTTTATGTGCTCAAACACACAACTTTTGTAACATTTCAAACTTCGAAGCTCGATAACTTCGGCAAACAAACTCCAAGTTTCTTAAACGAAGTGTCAAATTAATCAGCTCGTCGAGATCTTTGAGATGTCACAACAAATGATAATTGCATCTTGTTGCATTTCCAAGAAAAATAGTACTTTATGTGCTCAAACACACAACTTTCGTAACATTTCAAACTTCGAAGCTCGTTAACTTCGACAAATGATCACCAAGTTTCTTAAACGAAGTGTCAAATTAATCAGCTCGTCGAGATCTTTGAGACGTCACAACAAATCATGATTGCATCTTGTTGCATTTCCAAGAAAAATAGTACTTTATGTGCTCAAACACACAACTTTTGTAACATTTCAAACTTCGAAGCTCGATAACTTCGGCAAACAAACTCCAAGTTTCTTAAACGAAGTGTCAAATTAATCAGCTCGTCGAGATCTTTGAGATGTCACAACAAATGATAATTGCATCTTGTTGCATTTCCAAGAAAAATAGTACTTTATGTGCTCAAACACACAACTTTTGTAACATTTCAAACTTCGAAGCTCGATAACTTCGGCAAACAAACTCCAAGTTTCTTAAACGAAGTGTCAAATTAATCAGCTCTACGAGATCTTTGAGACGTCACAACAAATCATGATTGCATCTTGTTGCATTTCCAAGAAAAATAGTACTTTATGTGCTCAAACACACAACTTTCGTAACATTTCAAACTTGGAAGCTCGTTAACTTCGACAAATGATCACCAAGTTTCTTAAACGAAGTGTCAAATTAATCAGCTCGTCGAGATCTTTGAGATGTCACAACAAATGATAATTGCATCTTGTTGCATTTCCAAGAAAAATAGTACTTTATGTGCTCAAACACACAACTTTCGTAACATTTCAAACTTCGATGCTCGGTAACTTCGGCAAATGATCACCAAATTTCTTAAACAAAGTGTCAAATTAATCACCTCCACGAGATTTTTGAGACGTCACAACAAATCATGATTGCATCTTGTTGCATTTCCAAGACAAATAGTACTTTATATGCTCAAACACAGAATATTTGTAACATTTCAAATTTCGAAGCTCGATAACTTCGGCAAACAAACTTCAAGTTTCTTAAACGAGGTGTCAAATTAATCACCTCCACGAGATTTTTGAGACGTCACAACAAATCATGATTGCATCTTGTTGCATTTCCAAGACAAATAGTACTTTATATGTTCAAACACACAACTTTTGTAACATTTCAAACTTCGAAGCTCGATAACTTCGTCAAACAAACTTCATGTTTCTTAAACGAGGTGTAAAATTAATCAGCTCGTCGAGATCTTTGAGACGTCACAACAAATCATGATTGCATCTTGTTGCATTTCCAAGAAAAATAGTACTTTATGTGCTCAAACACACAATTTTTGTAACATTTCAAACTTCGAAGCTCGATAACTTCGGCAAACAAACTCCAAGTTTCTTAAACGAGGTGTCAAATTAATCAGCTCCACGAGATCTTTGAGACATCACGACAATTCATGATTGCATTTTGTTGCATTTCCAAGAAAAATAGTACTTTGTGTGCTCAAACACACAACTATTGTAACATTTCAAACTTCGAAGCTCGATAACTTCGGCAAATGATCACCAAATTTCTTAAACGAAGTGTCAAATTAATCAGCTCCACGAGATCTTTGAGACGTCACAACAAATCATGATTGCATCTTGTTGCATTCCCGAGAAAATTAGTACTTTGTGTGCTCAAACACACAACTTTAGTAACATTTCAAACTTCGAAGCTCGATAACTTCTGCAAAAAAACTCCAAGTTTCATAAACGAAGTGTCAAATTAATCAGCTCGTCGAGATCTTTGAGACGTCACAACAAATCATGATTGCATCTTGTTGCATTTCCAAGAAAAATAGTACTTTATGTGCTCAAACACACAACTTTCGTAACATTTCAAACTTCGATGCTCGGTAACTTCGGCAAATGATCACCAAATTTCTTAAACAAAGTGTCAAATTAATCACCTCCACGAGATTTTTGAGACGTCACAACAAATCATGATTGCATCTTGTTGCATTTCCGAGAAAAATAGTACTTTGTGTGATCAAACACACAACTTTCGTAACATTTAAAAATTCGAATCTCGATAACATTGGCAAATGATCACCAAATTTCTTAAACGAAGTGTCAAATTAATCAGCTCCACGAGATCTTTGAGACGTCACAACAAATCATGATTGCATCTTGTTGCATTTCCAAGAAAAATAGTACTTTGTGTGCTCAAACACACAACTATTGTAACATTTCAAACTTCGAAGCTCGATAACTTCGGCAAACAAACTCCAAGTTTCTTAAACGAAGTGTCAAATTAATCAGCTCGTCGAGATCTTTGAGACGTCACAACAAATCATGATTGCATTTTGTTGCATTTCCGAGAAAAATAGTACTTTATGTGCTCAAACACACAACTTTTGTAACATTTCAAACTTCGAAGCTCGATAACTTCGGCAAACAAACTCCAAGTTTCTTAAACGAAGTGTCAAATTAATCAGCTCGTCGAGATCTTTGAGATGTCACAACAAATGATAATTGCATCTTGTTGCATTTCCAAGAAAAATAGTACTTTATGTGCTCAAACACACAACTTTCGTAACATTTCAAACTTCGAAGCTCGTTAACTTCGACAAATGATCACCAAGTTTCTTAAACGAAGTGTCAAATTAATCAGCTCGTCGAGATCTTTGAGACGTCACAACAAATCATGATTGCATCTTGTTGCATTTCCAAGAAAAATAGTACTTTATGTGCTCAAACACACAACTTTTGTAACATTTCAAACTTCGAAGCTCGATAACTTCGGCAAACAAACTCCAAGTTTCTTAAACGAAGTGTCAAATTAATCAGCTCGTCGAGATCTTTGAGATGTCACAACAAATGATAATTGCATCTTGTTGCATTTCCAAGAAAAATAGTACTTTATGTGCTCAAACACACAACTTTTGTAACATTTCAAACTTCGAAGCTCGATAACTTCGGCAAACAAACTCCAAGTTTCTTAAACGAAGTGTCAAATTAATCAGCTCTACGAGATCTTTGAGACGTCACAACAAATCATGATTGCATCTTGTTGCATTTCCAAGAAAAATAATACTTTATGTGCTCAAACACACAACTTTCGTAACATTTCAAACTTGGAAGCTCGTTAACTTCGACAAATGATCACCAAGTTTCTTAAACGAAGTGTCAAATTAATCAGCTCGTCGAGATCTTTGAGATGTCACAACAAATGATAATTGCATCTTGTTGCATTTCCAAGAAAAATAGTACTTTATGTGCTCAAACACACAACTTTTGTAACATTTCGAATTTCGAAGCTCGATAACTTCGACAAACAAACTCCAAGTTTCTTAAACGAAGTGTCAAATTAATCAGCTCCACGAGATCTTTGAGACGTCACAACAAATCATGATTGCATCTTGTTGCATTTCCAAGAAAAATAGTACTTTATGTGCTCAAACACACAACATTCGTAACATTTCAAACTTTGAAGCTCGTTAACTTCGACAAATGATCACCAAATTTCTTAAACGAAGTGTCACATTAATCAGCTCCACGAGATCTTTGAGACGTCACAACAAATCATGATTGCATCTTGTTGCATTTCCAAGAAAAATAGTATTTTATGTGCTCAAACACACAACTTTTGTAACATTTCAAATTTCGAAGCTCGATAACTTCAACAAACAAACTCCAAGTTTCTTAAACGAAGTGTCAAATTAATCAGCTCGTCGAGATCTTTGAGACGTCACAAGAAATCATGATTGCATCTTGTTGCATTTCCAAGAAAAATAGTACTTTATGTGCTCAAACACACAACTTTCGTAACATTTCAAACTTCGAAGCTCGTTAACTTCGACAAATGATCACCAAGTTTCTTAAACGAAGTGTCAAATTAATCAGCTCGTCGAGATCTTTGAGACGTCACAACAAATGATAATTGCATCTTGTTGCATTTCCCAGAAAAATAGTACTTTATGTGCTCAAACACACAACTTTCGTAACATTTCAAACTTCGAAGCTCGTTAACTTCGACAAATGATCACCAAGTTTCTTAAACGAAGTGTCAAATTAATCTGCTCGTCGAGATCTTTGAGATGTCACAACAAATGATAATTGCATCTTGTTGCATTTCCAAGAAAAATAGTACTTTATGTGCTCAAACACACAACTTTCGTAACATTTCAAACTTCGAAGCTCGTTAACTTCGACAAATGATCACCAAGTTTCTTAAACGAAGTGTCAAATTAATCAGCTCGTCGAGATCTTTGAGATGTCACAACAAATGATAATTGCATCTTGTTGCATTTCCAAGAAAAATAGTACTTTATGTGCTCAAACACACAACTTTTGTAACATTTCGAATTTCGAAGCTCGATAACTTCGACAAACAAACTCCAAGTTTCTTAAACGAAGTGTCAAATTAATCAGCTCCACGAGATCTTTGAGACGTCACAACAAATCATGATTGCATCTTGTTGCATTTCCAAGAAAAATAGTACTTTATGTGCTCAAACACACAACTTTTGTAACATTTCAAACTTCGAAGCTCGATAACTTCGGCAAACAAACTCCAAGTTTCTTAAACGATGTGTCAAATTAATCAGCTCGTCGAGATCTTTGAGACGTCACAACAAATCATGATTACATCTTGTTGCATTTCCAAGAAAAATAGTACTTTATGTGCTCAAACACACAACTTTTGTAACATTTCAAACTTCGAAGCTCGATAACTTCGGCAAACAAACTCCAAGTTTCTTATACGATGTGTCAAATTAATCAGCTCGTCGAGATCTTTGAGACGTCACAACAAATCATGATTGCATCTTGTTGCATTTCCAAGAAAAATAGTACTTTATGTGCTCAAACACAGAACATTTGTAACATTTCAAATTTCGAAGCTCGATAACTTCGGCAAACAAACTTCAAGTTTCTTAAACGAAGTGTCAAATTAATCAGCTCCACAAGATCTTTGAGACGTCACAACAAATCATGATTGCATCTTGTTGCATTTCCAAGAAAAATAGTACTTTATGTGCTCAAACACACAACTTTTGTAACATTTCAAACTTCGAAGCTCGATAACTTCGACAAATGATCACCAAATTTCTTAAACGAAGTGTCAAATTAATCAGCTCGTCGAGATCTTTGAGATGTCACAACAAATGATAATTGCATCTTGTTGCATTTCCAAGAAAAATAGTACTTTATGTGCTCAAACACACAACTTTCGTAACATTTCAAACTTCGAAGCTCGTTAACTTCGACAAATGATCACCAAGTTTCTTAAACGAAGTGTCAAATTAATCAGCTCGTCGAGATCTTTGAGACGTCACAACAAATGATAATTGCATCTTGTTGCATTTCCAAGAAAAATAGTACTTTATGTGCTCAAACACACAACTTTTGTAACATTTCAAACTTCGAAGCTCGATAACTTCGGCAAACAAACTCCAAGTTTCTTAAACGATGTGTCAAATTAATCAGCTCGTCGAGATCTTTGAGACGTCACAACAAATCATGATTGCATCTTGTTGCATTTCCAAGAAAAATAGTACTTTATGTGCTCAAACACAGAACATTTGTAACATTTCAAATTTCGAAGCTCGATAACTTCGGCAAACAAACTTCAAGTTTCTTAAACGAGGTGTCAAATTAATCAGCTCGTCGAGATCTTTGAGACGTCACAACAAATGATAATTGCATCTTGTTGCATTTCCAAGAAAAATAGTACTTTATGTGCTCAAACACACAACTTTCGTAACATTTCAAACTTGGAAGCTCGTTAACTTCGACAAATGATCACCAAGTTTCTTAAACGAAGTGTCAAATTAATCAGCTCGTCGAGATCTTTGAGATGTCACAACAAATGATAATTGCATCTTGTTGCATTTCCAAGAAAAATAGTACTTTATGTGCTCAAACACACAACTTTCGTAACATTTCAAACTTCGAAGCTCGTTAACTTCGACAAATGATCACCAAGTTTCTTAAACGAAGTGTCAAATTAATCAGCTCGTCGAGATCTTTGAGACGTCACAACAAATCATGATTGCATCTTGTTGCATTTCCACGAAAAATAGTACTTTATGTGCTCAAACACACAACTTTTGTAACATTTCAAACTTCGAAGCTCGATAACTTCGGCAAACAAACTCCAAGTTTCTTAAACGAAGTGTCAAATTAATCAGCTCCACAAGATCTTTGAGACGTCACAACAAATGATAATTGCATCTTGTTGCATTTCCCAGAAAAATAGTACTTTATGTGCTCAAACACACAACTTTCGTAACATTTCAAACTTCGAAGCTCGGTAACTTCGGCAAATGATCACCAAATTTCTTAAACGAA
Source organism: Euwallacea fornicatus (assembly GCF_040115645.1). NCBI lineage: Eukaryota > Metazoa > Arthropoda > Insecta > Coleoptera > Curculionidae > Euwallacea > Euwallacea fornicatus. The sequence continues at coordinate 149,027 of NW_027096026.1, read as the reverse complement.
GTGTCAAATTAATCACCTCCACGAGATTTTTGAGACGTCACAACAAATCATGATTGCATCTTGTTGCATTTCCAAGAAAAAGAGTACTTTATGTGCTCAAACACACAACTTTTGTAACATTTCAAATTTCGAAGCTCGATAACTTCAACAAACAAACTCCAAGTTTCTTAAACGAAGTGTCAAATTAATCAGCTCGTCGAGATCTTTGAGATGTCACAACAAATGATAATTGCATCTTGTTGCATTTCCAAGACAAATAGTACTTTATATGTTCAAACACACAACTTTTGTAACATTTCAAATTTCGAAGCTCGATAACTTCGTCAAACAAACTTCAAGTTTCTTAAACGAGGTGTAAAATTAATCAGCTCGTCGAGATCTTTGAGATGTCAAAACAAATGATAATTGCATCTTGTTGCATTTCCAAGAAAAATAGTACTTTATGTGCTCAAACACACAACTTTTGTAACATTTCAAACTTCGATGCTCGGTAACTTCGGCAAATGATCACCAAATTTCTTAAACGAAGTGTCAAATTAATCACTTCCACGAGATTTTTGAGACGTCACAACAAATCATGATTGCATCTTGTTGCATTTCCAAGAAAAATAGTACTTTATGTGCTCAAACACACAACTTTCGTAACATTTCAAACTTCGAAGCTCGTTAACTTCGACAAATGATCACCAAGTTTCTTAAACGAAGTGTCAAATTAATCAGCTCGTCGAGATCTTTGAGACGTCACAACAAATCATGATTGCATCTTGTTGCATTTCCACGAAAAATAGTACTTTATGTGCTCAAACACACAACTTTTGTAACATTTCAAACTTCGCAGCTCGATAACTTCGGCAAACAAACTCCAAGTTTCTTAAACGAGGTGTCAAATTAATCAGCTCGTCGAGATCTTTGAGACGACACAACAAATCATGATTGCATCTTGTTGCATTTCCAAGAAAAATAGTACTTTATGTGCTCAAACACATAACTTTTGTAACATTTCAAACTTCGAAGCTCGATAACTTCGTCAAACAAACTTCAAGTTTCTTAAACGAGGTGTAAAATTAATCAGCTCGTCGAGATCTTTGAGATGTCAAAACAAATGATAATTGCATCTTGTTGCATTTCCAAGAAAAATAGTACTTTATGTGCTCAAACACACAACTTTTGTAACATTTCAAACTTCGATGCTCGGTAACTTCGGCAAATGATCACCAAATTTCTTAAACGAAGTGTCAAATTAATCACTTCCACGAGATTTTTGAGACGTCACAACAAATCATGATTGCATCTTGTTGCATTTCCAAGAAAAATAGTACTTTATGTGCTCAAACACACAACTTTCGTAACATTTCAAACTTCGAAGCTCGTTAACTTCGACAAATGATCACCAAGTTTCTTAAACGAAGTGTCAAATTAATCAGCTCGTCGAGATCTTTGAGACGTCACAACAAATCATGATTGCATCTTGTTGCATTTCCACGAAAAATAGTACTTTATGTGCTCAAACACACAACATTCGTAACATTTCAAACTTTGAAGCTCGTTAACTTCGACAAATGATCACCAAATTTCTTAAACGAAGTGTCACATTAATCAGCTCCACGAGATCTTTGAGACGTCACAACAAATCATGATTGCATCTTGTTGCATTTCCAAGAAAAATAGTATTTTATGTGCTCAAACACACAACTTTTGTAACATTTCAAATTTCGAAGCTCGATAACTTCAACAAACAAACTCCAAGTTTCTTAAACGAAGTGTCAAATTAATCAGCTCGTCGAGATCTTTGAGATGTCAAAACAAATGATAATTGCATCTTGTTGCATTTCCAAGAAAAATAGTACTTTATGTGCTCAAACACACAACTTTCGTAACATTTCAAACTTCGAAGCTCGTTAACTTCGACAAATGATCACCAAGTTTCTTAAACGAAGTGTCAAATTAATCAGCTCGTCGAGATCTTTGAGACGTCACAACAAATCATGATTGCATCTTGTTGCATTTCCACGAAAAATAGTACTTTATGTGCTCAAACACACAACTTTTGTAACATTTCAAACTTCGAAGCTCGATAACTTCGGCAAACAAACTCCAAGTTTCTTAAACGATGTGTCAAATTAATCAGCTCGTCGAGATCTTTGAGACGTCACAACAAATCATGATTGCATCTTGTTGCATTTCCAAGAAAAATAGTACTTTATGTGCTCAAACACAGAACATTTGTAACATTTCAAATTTCGAAGCTCGATAACTTCGGCAAACAAACTTCAAGTTTCTTAAACGAAGTGTCAAATTAATCAGCTCCACAAGATCTTTGAGACGTCACAACAAATCATGATTGCATCTTGTTGCATTTCCAAGAAAAATAGTACTTTATGTGCTCAAACACACAACATTCGTAACATTTCAAACTTTGAAGCTCGTTAACTTCGACAAATGATCACCAAATTTCTTAAACGAAGTGTCACATTAATCAGCTCCACGAGATCTTTGAGACGTCACAACAAATCATGATTGCATCTTGTTGCATTTCCAAGAAAAATAGTATTTTATGTGCTCAAACACACAACTTTTGTAACATTTCAAATTTCGAAGCTCGATAACTTCAACAAACAAACTCCAAGTTTCTTAAACGAAGTGTCAAATTAATCAGCTCGTCGAGATCTTTGAGACGTCACAAGAAATCATGATTGCATCTTGTTGCATTTCCAAGAAAAATAGTACTTTATGTGCTCAAACACACAACTTTCGTAACATTTCAAACTTCGAAGCTCGTTAACTTCGACAAATGATCACCAAGTTTCTTAAACGAAGTGTCAAATTAATCAGCTCGTCGAGATCTTTGAGACGTCACAACAAATGATAATTGCATCTTGTTGCATTTCCCAGAAAAATAGTACTTTATGTGCTCAAACACACAACTTTCGTAACATTTCAAACTTCGAAGCTCGGTAACTTCGGCAAATGATCACCAAATTTCTTAAACGAAGTGTCAAATTAATCACCTCCACGAGATTTTTGAGACGTCACAACAAATCATGATTGCATCTTGTTGCATTTCCAAGAAAAAGAGTACTTTATGTGCTCAAACACACAACTTTTGTAACATTTCAAATTTCGAAGCTCGATAACTTCAACAAACAAACTCCAAGTTTCTTAAACGAAGTGTCAAATTAATCAGCTCGTCGAGATCTTTGAGATGTCACAACAAATGATAATTGCATCTTGTTGCATTTCCAAGACAAATAGTACTTTATATGTTCAAACACACAACTTTTGTAACATTTCAAATTTCGAAGCTCGATAACTTCGTCAAACAAACTTCAAGTTTCTTAAACGAGGTGTAAAATTAATCAGCTCGTCGAGATCTTTGAGATGTCAAAACAAATGATAATTGCATCTTGTTGCATTTCCAAGAAAAATAGTACTTTATGTGCTCAAACACACAACTTTTGTAACATTTCAAACTTCGAAGCTCGGTAACTTCGGCAAATGATCACCAAATTTCTTAAACGAAGTGTCAAATTAATCACCTCCACGAGATTTTTGAGACGTCACAACAAATCATGATTGCATCTTGTTGCATTTCCAAGAAAAAGAGTACTTTATGTGCTCAAACATACAACTTTTGTAACATTTCAAATTTCGAAGCTCGATAACTTCAACAAACAAACTCCAAGTTTCTTAAACGAAGTGTCAAATTAATCAGCTCGTCGAGATCTTTGAGATGTCACAACAAATGATAATTGCATCTTGTTGCATTTCCAAGAAAAATAGTACTTTATGTGCTCAAACACACAACTTTTGTAACATTTCAAACTTCGAAGCTCGGTAACTTCGGCAAATGATCACCAAATTTCTTAAACGAAGTGTCAAATTAATCACTTCCACGAGATTTTTGAGACGTCACAACAAATCATGATTGCATCTTGTTGCATTTCCAAGAAAAATAGTACTTTATGTGCTCAAACACACAACTTTCGTAACATTTCAAACTTCGAAGCTCGTTAACTTCGACAAATGATCACCAAGTTTCTTAAACGAAGTGTCAAATTAATCAGCTCGTCGAGATCTTTGAGACGTCACAACAAATCATGATTGCATCTTGTTGCATTTCCAAGAAAAATAGTATTTTATGTGCTCAAACACACAACTTTTGTAACATTTCAAATTTCGAAGCTCGATAACTTCAACAAACAAACTCCAAGTTTCTTAAACGAAGTGTCAAATTAATCAGCTCGTCGAGATCTTTGAGACGTCACAACAAATGATAATTGCATCTTGTTGCATTTCCCAGAAAAATAGTACTTTATGTGCTCAAACACACAACTTTCGTAACATTTCAAACTTCGAAGCTCGGTAACTTCGGCAAATGATCACCAAATTTCTTAAACGAAGTGTCAAATTAATCACCTCCACGAGATTTTTGAGACGTCACAACAAATCATGATTGCATCTTGTTGCATTTCCAAGAAAAAGAGTACTTTATGTGCTCAAACACACAACTTTTGTAACATTTCAAATTTCGAAGCTCGATAACTTCAACAAACAAACTCCAAGTTTCTTAAACGAAGTGTCAAATTAATCAGCTCGTCGAGATCTTTGAGATGTCACAACAAATGATAATTGCATCTTGTTGCATTTCCAAGACAAATAGTACTTTATATGTTCAAACACACAACTTTTGTAACATTTCAAATTTCGAAGCTCGATAACTTCGTCAAACAAACTTCAAGTTTCTTAAACGAGGTGTAAAATTAATCAGCTCGTCGAGATCTTTGAGATGTCAAAACAAATGATAATTGCATCTTGTTGCATTTCCAAGAAAAATAGTACTTTATGTGCTCAAACACACAACTTTTGTAACATTTCAAACTTCGATGCTCGGTAACTTCGGCAAATGATCACCAAATTTCTTAAACGAAGTGTCAAATTAATCACTTCCACGAGATTTTTGAGACGTCACAACAAATCATGATTGCATCTTGTTGCATTTCCAAGAAAAATAGTACTTTATGTGCTCAAACACACAACTTTCGTAACATTTCAAACTTCGAAGCTCGTTAACTTCGACAAATGATCACCAAGTTTCTTAAACGAAGTGTCAAATTAATCAGCTCGTCGAGATCTTTGAGACGTCACAACAAATCATGATTGCATCTTGTTGCATTTCCACGAAAAATAGTACTTTATGTGCTCAAACACACAACTTTTGTAACATTTCAAACTTCGAAGCTCGATAACTTCGGCAAACAAACTCCAAGTTTCTTAAACGAGGTGTCAAATTAATCAGCTCGTCGAGATCTTTGAGACGACACAACAAATCATGATTGCATCTTGTTGCATTTCCAAGAAAAATAGTACTTTATGTGCTCAAACACATAACTTTTGTAACATTTCAAACTTCGAAGCTCGATAACTTCGGCAAACAAACTCCAAGTTTCTTAAACGAGGTGTCAAATTAATCAGCTCCACGAGATCTTTGAGACGTCACAACAAATCATGATTGCATCTTGTTGCATTTCCAAGAAAAATAGTACTTTATGTGCTCAAACACACAACATTCGTAACATTTCAAACTTTGAAGCTCGTTAACTTCGACAAATGATCACCAAATTTCTTAAACGAAGTGTCACATTAATCAGCTCCACGAGATCTTTGAGACGTCACAACAAATCATGATTGCATCTTGTTGCATTTCCAAGAAAAATAGTATTTTATGTGCTCAAACACACAACTTTTGTAACATTTCAAATTTCGAAGCTCGATAACTTCAACAAACAAACTCCAAGTTTCTTAAACGAAGTGTCAAATTAATCAGCTCGTCGAGATCTTTGAGATGTCAAAACAAATGATAATTGCATCTTGTTGCATTTCCAAGAAAAATAGTACTTTATGTGCTCAAACACACAACTTTCGTAACATTTCAAACTTCGAAGCTCGTTAACTTCGACAAATGATCACCAAGTTTCTTAAACGAAGTGTCAAATTAATCAGCTCGTCGAGATCTTTGAGACGTCACAACAAATCATGATTGCATCTTGTTGCATTTCCACGAAAAATAGTACTTTATGTGCTCAAACACACAACTTTTGTAACATTTCAAACTTCGAAGCTCGATAACTTCGGCAAACAAACTCCAAGTTTCTTAAACGATGTGTCAAATTAATCAGCTCGTCGAGATCTGTGAGACGTCACAACAAATCATGATTGCATCTTGTTGCATTTCCTAGAAAAATAGTACTTTATGTGCTCAAACACAGAACATTTGTAACATTTCAAATTTCGAAGCTCGATAACTTCGGCAAACAAACTTCAAGTTTCTTAAACGAAGTGTCAAATTAATCAGCTCCACAAGATCTTTGAGACGTCACAACAAATCATGATTGCATCTTGTTGCATTTCCAAGAAAAATAGTACTTTATGTGCTCAAACACACAACATTCGTAACATTTCAAACTTTGAAGCTCGTTAACTTCGACAAATGATCACCAAATTTCTTAAACGAAGTGTCACATTAATCAGCTCCACGAGATCTTTGAGACGTCACAACAAATCATGATTGCATCTTGTTGCATTTCCAAGAAAAATAGTATTTTATGTGCTCAAACACACAACTTTTGTAACATTTCAAATTTCGAAGCTCGATAACTTCAACAAACAAACTCCAAGTTTCTTAAACGAAGTGTCAAATTAATCAGCTCGTCGAGATCTTTGAGACGTCACAAGAAATCATGATTGCATCTTGTTGCATTTCCAAGAAAAATAGTACTTTATGTGCTCAAACACACAACTTTCGTAACATTTCAAACTTCGAAGCTCGTTAACTTCGACAAATGATCACCAAGTTTCTTAAACGAAGTGTCAAATTAATCAGCTCGTCGAGATCTTTGAGACGTCACAACAAATGATAATTGCATCTTGTTGCATTTCCCAGAAAAATAGTACTTTATGTGCTCAAACACACAACTTTCGTAACATTTCAAACTTCGAAGCTCGGTAACTTCGGCAAATGATCACCAAATTTCTTAAACGAAGTGTCAAATTAATCACCTCCACGAGATTTTTGAGACGTCACAACAAATCATGATTGCATCTTGTTGCATTTCCAAGAAAAAGAGTACTTTATGTGCTCAAACACACAACTTTTGTAACATTTCAAATTTCGAAGCTCGATAACTTCAACAAACAAACTCCAAGTTTCTTAAACGAAGTGTCAAATTAATCAGCTCGTCGAGATCTTTGAGATGTCACAACAAATGATAATTGCATCTTGTTGCATTTCCAAGACAAATAGTACTTTATATGTTCAAACACACAACTTTTGTAACATTTCAAATTTCGAAGCTCGATAACTTCGTCAAACAAACTTCAAGTTTCTTAAACGAGGTGTAAAATTAATCAGCTCGTCGAGATCTTTGAGATGTCAAAACAAATGATAATTGCATCTTGTTGCATTTCCAAGAAAAATAGTACTTTATGTGCTCAAACACACAACTTTTGTAACATTTCAAACTTCGAAGCTCGGTAACTTCGGCAAATGATCACCAAATTTCTTAAACGAAGTGTCAAATTAATCACCTCCACGAGATTTTTGAGACGTCACAACAAATCATGATTGCATCTTGTTGCATTTCCAAGAAAAAGAGTACTTTATGTGCTCAAACACACAACTTTTGTAACATTTCAAATTTCGAAGCTCGATAACTTCAACAAACAAACTCCAAGTTTCTTAAACGAAGTGTCAAATTAATCAGCTCGTCGAGATCTTTGAGATGTCACAACAAATGATAATTGCATCTTGTTGCATTTCCAAGAAAAATAGTACTTTATGTGCTCAAACACACAACTTTTGTAACATTTCAAACTTCGAAGCTCGGTAACTTCGGCAAATGATCACCAAATTTCTTAAACGAAGTGTCAAATTAATCACTTCCACGAGATTTTTGAGACGTCACAACAAATCATGATTGCATCTTGTTGCATTTCCAAGAAAAATAGTACTTTATGTGCTCAAACACACAACTTTCGTAACATTTCAAACTTCGAAGCTCGGTAACTTCGGCAAATGATCACCAAATTTCTTAAACGAAGTGTCAAATTAATCACCTCCACGAGATTTTTGAGACGTCACAACAAATCATGATTGCATCTTGTTGCATTTCCAAGAAAAAGAGTACTTTATGTGCTCAAACACACAACTTTTGTAACATTTCAAATTTCGAAGCTCGATAACTTCAACAAACAAACTCCAAGTTTCTTAAACGAAGTGTCAAATTAATCAGCTCGTCGAGATCTTTGAGATGTCACAACAAATGATAATTGCATCTTGTTGCATTTCCAAGACAAATAGTACTTTATATGTTCAAACACACAACTTTTGTAACATTTCAAATTTCGAAGCTCGATAACTTCGTCAAACAAACTTCAAGTTTCTTAAACGAGGTGTAAAATTAATCAGCTCGTCGAGATCTTTGAGATGTCAAAACAAATGATAATTGCATCTTGTTGCATTTCCAAGAAAAATAGTACTTTATGTGCTCAAACACACAACTTTTGTAACATTTCAAACTTCGATGCTCGGTAACTTCGGCAAATGATCACCAAATTTCTTAAACGAAGTGTCAAATTAATCACTTCCACGAGATTTTTGAGACGTCACAACAAATCATGATTGCATCTTGTTGCATTTCCAAGAAAAATAGTACTTTATGTGCTCAAACACACAACTTTCGTAACATTTCAAACTTCGAAGCTCGTTAACTTCGACAAATGATCACCAAGTTTCTTAAACGAAGTGTCAAATTAATCAGCTCGTCGAGATCTTTGAGACGTCACAACAAATCATGATTGCATCTTGTTGCATTTCCACGAAAAATAGTACTTTATGTGCTCAAACACACAACTTTTGTAACATTTCAAACTTCGAAGCTCGATAACTTCGGCAAACAAACTCCAAGTTTCTTAAACGAGGTGTCAAATTAATCAGCTCGTCGAGATCTTTGAGACGACACAACAAATCATGATTGCATCTTGTTGCATTTCCAAGAAAAATAGTACTTTATGTGCTCAAACACATAACTTTTGTAACATTTCAAACTTCGAAGCTCGATAACTTCGGCAAACAAACTCCAAGTTTCTTAAACGAGGTGTCAAATTAATCAGCTCCACGAGATCTTTGAGACGTCACAACAAATCATGATTGCATCTTGTTGCATTTCCAAGAAAAATAGTACTTTATGTGCTCAAACACACAACATTCGTAACATTTCAAACTTTGAAGCTCGTTAACTTCGACAAATGATCACCAAATTTCTTAAACGAAGTGTCACATTAATCAGCTCCACGAGATCTTTGAGACGTCACAACAAATCATGATTGCATCTTGTTGCATTTCCAAGAAAAATAGTATTTTATGTGCTCAAACACACAACTTTTGTAACATTTCAAATTTCGAAGCTCGATAACTTCAACAAACAAACTCCAAGTTTCTTAAACGAAGTGTCAAATTAATCAGCTCGTCGAGATCTTTGAGATGTCACAACAAATGATAATTGCATCTTGTTGCATTTCCAAGAAAAATAGTACTTTATGTGCTCAAACACACAACTTTTGTAACATTTCAAACTTCGAAGCTCGGTAACTTCGGCAAATGATCACCAAATTTCTTAAACGAAGTGTCAAATTAATCACTTCCACGAGATTTTTGAGACGTCACAACAAATCATGATTGCATCTTGTTGCATTTCCAAGAAAAATAGTACTTTATGTGCTCAAACACACAACTTTCGTAACATTTCAAACTTCGAAGCTCGTTAACTTCGACAAATGATCACCAAGTTTCTTAAACGAAGTGTCAAATTAATCAGCTCGTCGAGATCTTTGAGACGTCACAACAAATCATGATTGCATCTTGTTGCATTTCCACGAAAAATAGTACTTTATGTGCTCAAACACACAACTTTTGTAACATTTCAAACTTCGAAGCTCGATAACTTCGGCAAACAAACTCCAAGTTTCTTAAACGAGGTGTCAAATTAATCAGCTCGTCGAGATCTTTGAGACGACACAACAAATCATGATTGCATCTTGTTGCATTTCCAAGAAAAATAGTACTTTATGTGCTCAAACACATAACTTTTGTAACATTTCAAACTTCGAAGCTCGATAACTTCGGCAAACAAACTCCAAGTTTCTTAAACGAGGTGTCAAATTAATCAGCTCCACGAGATCTTTGAGACGTCACAACAAATCATGATTGCATCTTGTTGCATTTCCAAGAAAAATAGTACTTTATGTGCTCAAACACACAACATTCGTAACATTTCAAACTTTGAAGCTCGTTAACTTCGACAAATGATCACCAAATTTCTTAAACGAAGTGTCACATTAATCAGCTCCACGAGATCTTTGAGACGTCACAACAAATCATGATTGCATCTTGTTGCATTTCCAAGAAAAATAGTATTTTATGTGCTCAAACACACAACTTTTGTAACATTTCAAATTTCGAAGCTCGATAACTTCAACAAACAAACTCCAAGTTTCTTAAACGAAGTGTCAAATTAATCAGCTCGTCGAGATCTTTGAGACGTCACAAGAAATCATGATTGCATCTTGTTGCATTTCCAAGAAAAATAGTACTTTATGTGCTCAAACACACAACTTTCGTAACATTTCAAACTTCGAAGCTCGTTAACTTCGACAAATGATCACCAAGTTTCTTAAACGAAGTGTCAAATTAATCAGCTCGTCGAGATCTTTGAGACGTCACAACAAATGATAATTGCATCTTGTTGCATTTCCCAGAAAAATAGTACTTTATGTGCTCAAACACACAACTTTCGTAACATTTCAAACTTCGAAGCTCGGTAACTTCGGCAAATGATCACCAAATTTCTTAAACGAAGTGTCAAATTAATCACCTCCACGAGATTTTTGAGACGTCACAACAAATCATGATTGCATCTTGTTGCATTTCCAAGAAAAAGAGTACTTTATGTGCTCAAACACACAACTTTTGTAACATTTCAAATTTCGAAGCTCGATAACTTCAACAAACAAACTCCAAGTTTCTTAAACGAAGTGTCAAATTAATCAGCTCGTCGAGATCTTTGAGATGTCACAACAAATGATAATTGCATCTTGTTGCATTTCCAAGACAAATAGTACTTTATATGTTCAAACACACAACTTTTGTAACATTTCAAATTTCGAAGCTCGATAACTTCGTCAAACAAACTTCAAGTTTCTTAAACGAGGTGTAAAATTAATCAGCTCGTCGAGATCTTTGAGATGTCAAAACAAATGATAATTGCATCTTGTTGCATTTCCAAGAAAAATAGTACTTTATGTGCTCAAACACACAACTTTTGTAACATTTCAAACTTCGAAGCTCGGTAACTTCGGCAAATGATCACCAAATTTCTTAAACGAAGTGTCAAATTAATCACCTCCACGAGATTTTTGAGACGTCACAACAAATCATGATTGCATCTTGTTGCATTTCCAAGAAAAAGAGTACTTTATGTGCTCAAACACACAACTTTTGTAACATTTCAAATTTCGAAGCTCGATAACTTCAACAAACAAACTCCAAGTTTCTTAAACGAGGTGTCAAATTAATCAGCTCGTCGAGATCTTTGAGACGTCACAACAAATGATAATTGCATCTTGTTGCATTTCCCAGAAAAATAGTACTTTATGTGCTCAAACACACAACTTTCGTAACATTTCAAACTTCGAAGCTCGTTAACTTCGACAAATGATCACCAAGTTTCTTAAACGAAGTGTCAAATTAATCTGCTCGTCGAGATCTTTGAGATGTCACAACAAATGATAATTGCATCTTGTTGCATTTCCAAGAAAAATAGTACTTTATGTGCTCAAACACACAACTTTCGTAACATTTCAAACTTCGAAGCTCGTTAACTTCGACAAATGATCACCAAGTTTCTTAAACGAAGTGTCAAATTAATCAGCTCGTCGAGATCTTTGAGATGTCACAACAAATGATAATTGCATCTTGTTGCATTTCCAAGAAAAATAGTACTTTATGTGCTCAAACACACAACTTTTGTAACATTTCGAATTTCGAAGCTCGATAACTTCGACAAACAAACTCCAAGTTTCTTAAACGAAGTGTCAAATTAATCAGCTCCACGAGATCTTTGAGACGTCACAACAAATCATGATTGCATCTTGTTGCATTTCCAAGAAAAATAGTACTTTATGTGCTCAAACACACAACTTTTGTAACATTTCAAACTTCGAAGCTCGATAACTTCGGCAAACAAACTCCAAGTTTCTTAAACGATGTGTCAAATTAATCAGCTCGTCGAGATCTTTGAGACGTCACAACAAATCATGATTACATCTTGTTGCATTTCCAAGAAAAATAGTACTTTATGTGCTCAAACACAGAACATTTGTAACATTTCAAATTTCGAAGCTCGATAACTTCGGCAAACAAACTTCAAGTTTCTTAAACGAGGTGTCAAATTAATCAGCTCGTCGAGATCTTTGAGACGTCACAACAAATGATAATTGCATCTTGTTGCATTTCCAAGAAAAATAGTACTTTATGTGCTCAAACACACAACTTTCGTAACATTTCAAACTTGGAAGCTCGTTAACTTCGACAAATGATCACCAAGTTTCTTAAACGAAGTGTCAAATTAATCAGCTCGTCGAGATCTTTGAGATGTCACAACAAATGATAATTGCATCTTGTTGCATTTCCAAGAAAAATAGTACTTTATGTGCTCAAACACACAACTTTCGTAACATTTCAAACTTGGAAGCTCGTTAACTTCGACAAATGATCACCAAGTTTCTTAAACGAAGTGTCAAATTAATCAGCTCGTCGAGATCTTTGAGATGTCACAACAAATGATAATTGCATCTTGTTGCATTTCCAATAAAAATAGTACTTTATGTGCTCAAACACACAACTTTCGTAACATTTCAAACTTCGAAGCTCGTTAACTTCGACAAATGATCACCAAGTTTCTTAAACGAAGTGTCAAATTAATCAGCTCGTCGAGATCTTTGAGACGTCACAACAAATCATGATTGCATCTTGTTGCATTTCCACGAAAAATAGTACTTTATGTGCTCAAACACACAACTTTTGTAACATTTCAAACTTCGAAGCTCGATAACTTCGGCAAACAAACTCCAAGTTTCTTAAACGATGTGTCAAATTAATCAGCTCGTCGAGATCTTTGAGACGTCACAACAAATCATGATTGCATCTTGTTGCATTTCCAAGAAAAATAGTACTTTATGTGCTCAAACACACAACTTTCGTAACATTTCAAACTTGGAAGCTCGTTAACTTCGACAAATGATCACCAAGTTTCTTAAACGAAGTGTCAAATTAATCAGCTCGTCGAGATCTTTGAGATGTCACAACAAATGATAATTGCATCTTGTTGCATTTCCAAGAAAAATAGTACTTTATGTGCTCAAACACACAACTTTCGTAACATTTCAAACTTCGAAGCTCGTTAACTTCGACAAATGATCACCAAGTTTCTTAAACGAAGTGTCAAATTAATCAGCTCGTCGAGATCTTTGAGACGTCACAACAAATCATGATTGCATCTTGTTGCATTTCCAAGAAAAATAGTACTTTATGTGCTCAAACACACAACTTTTGTAACATTTCAAACTTCGAAGCTCGATAACTTCGGCAAACAAAGTCCAAGTTTCTTATACGATGTGTCAAATTAATCAGCTCGTCGAGATCTTTGAGACGTCACAACAAATCATGATTGCATCTTGTTGCATTTCCAAGAAAAATAGTACTTTATGTGCTCAAACACAGAACATTTGTAACATTTCAAATTTCGAAGCTCGATAACTTCGGCAAACAAACTCCAAGTTTCTTAAACGAAGTGTCAAATTAATCAGCTCCACAAGATCTTTGAGACGTCACAACAAATCATGATTGCATCTTGTTGCATTTCCAAGAAAAATAGTACTTTATGTGCTCAAACACACAACTTTTGTAACATTTCAAACTTCGAAGCTCGATAACTTCGACAAATGATCACCAAATTTCTTAAACGAAGTGTCAAATTAATCAGCTCGTCGAGATCTTTGAGATGTCACAACAAATGATAATTGCATCTTGTTGCATTTCCAAGAAAAATAGTACTTTATGTGCTCAAACACACAACTTTCGTAACATTTCAAACTTCGAAGCTCGTTAACTTCGACAAATGATCACCAAGTTTCTTAAACGAAGTGTCAAATTAATCAGCTCGTCGAGATCTTTGAGACGTCACAACAAATGATAATTGCATCTTGTTGCATTTCCAAGAAAAATAGTACTTTATGTGCTCAAACACACAACTTTTGTAACATTTCAAACTTCGAAGCTCGATAACTTCGGCAAACAAACTCCAAGTTTCTTAAACGATGTGTCAAATTAATCAGCTCGTCGAGATCTTTGAGACGTCACAACAAATCATGATTGCATCTTGTTGCATTTCCAAGAAAAATAGTACTTTATGTGCTCAAACACAGAACATTTGTAACATTTCAAATTTCGAAGCTCGATAACTTCGGCAAACAAACTTCAAGTTTCTTAAACGAGGTGTCAAATTAATCAGCTCGTCGAGATCTTTGAGACGTCACAACAAATGATAATTGCATCTTGTTGCATTTCCAAGAAAAATAGTACTTTATGTGCTCAAACACACAACTTTCGTAACATTTCAAACTTGGAAGCTCGTTAACTTCGACAAATGATCACCAAGTTTCTTAAACGAAGTGTCAAATTAATCAGCTCGTCGAGATCTTTGAGATGTCACAACAAATGATAATTGCATCTTGTTGCATTTCCAAGAAAAATAGTACTTTATGTGCTCAAACACACAACTTTCGTAACATTTCAAACTTCGAAGCTCGTTAACTTCGACAAATGATCACCAAGTTTCTTAAACGAAGTGTCAAATTAATCAGCTCGTCGAGATCTTTGAGACGTCACAACAAATCATGATTGCATCTTGTTGCATTTCCACGAAAAATAGTACTTTATGTGCTCAAACACACAACTTTTGTAACATTTCAAACTTCGAAGCTCGATAACTTCGGCAAACAAACTCCAAGTTTCTTAAACGAAGTGTCAAATTAATCAGCTCCACAAGATCTTTGAGACGTCACAACAAATCATGATTGCATCTTGTTGCATTTCCAAGAAAAATAGTACTTTATGTGCTCAAACACACAACATTCGTAACATTTCAAACTTTGAAGCTCGTTAACTTCGACAAATGATCACCAAATTTCTTAAACGAAGTGTCACATTAATCAGCTCCACGAGATCTTTGAGACGTCACAACAAATCATGATTGCATCTTGTTGCATTTCCAAGAAAAATAGTATTTTATGTGCTCAAACACACAACTTTTGTAACATTTCAAATTTCGAAGCTCGATAACTTCAACAAACAAACTCCAAGTTTCTTAAACGAAGTGTCAAATTAATCAGCTCGTCGAGATCTTTGAGACGTCACAACAAATGATAATTGCATCTTCTTGCATTTCCAAGAAAAATAGTACTTTATGTGCTCAAACACACAACTTTCGTAACATTTCAAACTTCGAAGCTCGTTAACTTCGACAAATGATCACCAAGTTTCTTAAACGAAGTGTCAAATTAATCAGCTCGTCGAGATCTTTGAGACGTCACAACAAATGATAATTGCATCTTGTTGCATTTCCCAGAAAAATAGTACTTTATGTGCTCAAACACACAACTTTCGTAACATTTCAAACTTCGAAGCTCGGTAACTTCGGCAAATGATCACCAAATTTCTTAAACGAAGTGTCAAATTAATCACCTCCACGAGATTTTTGAGACGTCACAACAAATCATGATTGCATCTTGTTGCATTTCCAAGAAAAAGAGTACTTTATGTGCTCAAACACACAACTTTTGTAACATTTCAAATTTCGAAGCTCGATAACTTCAACAAACAAACTCCAAGTTTCTTAAACGAAGTGTCAAATTAATCAGCTCGTCGAGATCTTTGAGATGTCACAACAAATGATAATTGCATCTTGTTGCATTTCCAAGACAAATAGTACTTTATATGTTCAAACACACAACTTTTGTAACATTTCAAATTTCGAAGCTCGATAACTTCGTCAAACAAACTTCAAGTTTCTTAAACGAGGTGTAAAATTAATCAGCTCGTCGAGATCTTTGAGATGTCAAAACAAATGATAATTGCATCTTGTTGCATTTCCAAGAAAAATAGTACTTTATGTGCTCAAACACACAACTTTTGTAACATTTCAAACTTCGATGCTCGGTAACTTCGGCAAATGATCACCAAATTTCTTAAACGAAGTGTCAAATTAATCACTTCCACGAGATTTTTGAGACGTCACAACAAATCATGATTGCATCTTGTTGCATTTCCAAGAAAAATAGTACTTTATGTGCTCAAACACACAACTTTCGTAACATTTCAAACTTCGAAGCTCGTTAACTTCGACAAATGATCACCAAGTTTCTTAAACGAAGTGTCAAATTAATCAGCTCGTCGAGATCTTTGAGACGTCACAACAAATCATGATTGCATCTTGTTGCATTTCCACGAAAAATAGTACTTTATGTGCTCAAACACACAACTTTTGTAACATTTCAAACTTCGAAGCTCGATAACTTCGGCAAACAAACTCCAAGTTTCTTAAACGAGGTGTCAAATTAATCAGCTCGTCGAGATCTTTGAGACGACACAACAAATCATGATTGCATCTTGTTGCATTTCCAAGAAAAATAGTACTTTATGTGCTCAAACACATAACTTTTGTAACATTTCAAACTTCGAAGCTCGATAACTTCGGCAAACAAACTCCAAGTTTCTTAAACGAGGTGTCAAATTAATCAGCTCCACGAGATCTTTGAGACGTCACAACAAATCATGATTGCATCTTGTTGCATTTCCAAGAAAAATAGTACTTTATGTGCTCAAACACACAACATTCGTAACATTTCAAACTTTGAAGCTCGTTAACTTCGACAAATGATCACCAAATTTCTTAAACGAAGTGTCACATTAATCAGCTCCACGAGATCTTTGAGACGTCACAACAAATCATGATTGCATCTTGTTGCATTTCCAAGAAAAATAGTATTTTATGTGCTCAAACACACAACTTTTGTAACATTTCAAATTTCGAAGCTCGATAACTTCAACAAACAAACTCCAAGTTTCTTAAACGAAGTGTCAAATTAATCAGCTCGTCGAGATCTTTGAGATGTCAAAACAAATGATAATTGCATCTTGTTGCATTTCCAAGAAAAATAGTACTTTATGTGCTCAAACACACAACTTTCGTAACATTTCAAACTTCGAAGCTCGTTAACTTCGACAAATGATCACCAAGTTTCTTAAACGAAGTGTCAAATTAATCAGCTCGTCGAGATCTTTGAGACGTCACAACAAATCATGATTGCATCTTGTTGCATTTCCACGAAAAATAGTACTTTATGTGCTCAAACACACAACTTTTGTAACATTTCAAACTTCGAAGCTCGATAACTTCGGCAAACAAACTCCAAGTTTCTTAAACGATGTGTCAAATTAATCAGCTCGTCGAGATCTTTGAGACGTCACAACAAATCATGATTGCATCTTGTTGCATTTCCAAGAAAAATAGTACTTTATGTGCTCAAACACAGAACATTTGTAACATTTCAAATTTCGAAGCTCGATAACTTCGGCAAACAAACTTCAAGTTTCTTAAACGAAGTGTCAAATTAATCAGCTCCACAAGATCTTTGAGACGTCACAACAAATCATGATTGCATCTTGTTGCATTTCCAAGAAAAATAGTACTTTATGTGCTCAAACACACAACATTCGTAACATTTCAAACTTTGAAGCTCGTTAACTTCGACAAATGATCACCAAATTTCTTAAACGAAGTGTCACATTAATCAGCTCCACGAGATCTTTGAGACGTCACAACAAATCATGATTGCATCTTGTTGCATTTCCAAGAAAAATAGTATTTTATGTGCTCAAACACACAACTTTTGTAACATTTCAAATTTCGAAGCTCGATAACTTCAACAAACAAACTCCAAGTTTCTTAAACGAAGTGTCAAATTAATCAGCTCGTCGAGATCTTTGAGACGTCACAAGAAATCATGATTGCATCTTGTTGCATTTCCAAGAAAAATAGTACTTTATGTGCTCAAACACACAACTTTCGTAACATTTCAAACTTCGAAGCTCGTTAACTTCGACAAATGATCACCAAGTTTCTTAAACGAAGTGTCAAATTAATCAGCTCGTCGAGATCTTTGAGACGTCACAACAAATGATAATTGCATCTTGTTGCATTTCCCAGAAAAATAGTACTTTATGTGCTCAAACACACAACTTTCGTAACATTTCAAACTTCGAAGCTCGGTAACTTCGGCAAATGATCACCAAATTTCTTAAACGAAGTGTCAAATTAATCACCTCCACGAGATTTTTGAGACGTCACAACAAATCATGATTGCATCTTGTTGCATTTCCAAGAAAAAGAGTACTTTATGTGCTCAAACACACAACTTTTGTAACATTTCAAATTTCGAAGCTCGATAACTTCAACAAACAAACTCCAAGTTTCTTAAACGAAGTGTCAAATTAATCAGCTCGTCGAGATCTTTGAGATGTCACAACAAATGATAATTGCATCTTGTTGCATTTCCAAGACAAATAGTACTTTATATGTTCAAACACACAACTTTTGTAACATTTCAAATTTCGAAGCTCGATAACTTCGTCAAACAAACTTCAAGTTTCTTAAACGAGGTGTAAAATTAATCAGCTCGTCGAGATCTTTGAGATGTCAAAACAAATGATAATTGCATCTTGTTGCATTTCCAAGAAAAATAGTACTTTATGTGCTCAAACACACAACTTTTGTAACATTTCAAACTTCGAAGCTCGGTAACTTCGGCAAATGATCACCAAATTTCTTAAACGAAGTGTCAAATTAATCACCTCCACGAGATTTTTGAGACGTCACAACAAATCATGATTGCATCTTGTTGCATTTCCAAGAAAAAGAGTACTTTATGTGCTCAAACACACAACTTTTGTAACATTTCAAATTTCGAAGCTCGATAACTTCAACAAACAAACTCCAAGTTTCTTAAACGAAGTGTCAAATTAATCAGCTCGTCGAGATCTTTGAGATGTCACAACAAATGATAATTGCATCTTGTTGCATTTCCAAGAAAAATAGTACTTTATGTGCTCAAACACACAACTTTTGTAACATTTCAAACTTCGAAGCTCGGTAACTTCGGCAAATGATCACCAAATTTCTTAAACGAAGTGTCAAATTAATCACTTCCACGAGATTTTTGAGACGTCACAACAAATCATGATTGCATCTTGTTGCATTTCCAAGAAAAATAGTACTTTATGTGCTCAAACACACAACTTTCGTAACATTTCAAACTTCGAAGCTCGTTAACTTCGACAAATGATCACCAAGTTTCTTAAACGAAGTGTCAAATTAATCAGCTCGTCGAGATCTTTGAGACGTCACAACAAATCATGATTGCATCTTGTTGCATTTCCAAGAAAAATAGTATTTTATGTGCTCAAACACACAACTTTTGTAACATTTCAAACTTCGAAGCTCGTTAACTTCGACAAATGATCACCAAGTTTCTTAAACGAAGTGTCAAATTAATCAGCTCGTCGAGATCTTTGAGACGTCACAACAAATGATAATTGCATCTTGTTGCATTTCCCAGAAAAATAGTACTTTATGTGCTCAAACACACAACTTTCGTAACATTTCAAACTTCGAAGCTCGGTAACTTCGGCAAATGATCACCAAATTTCTTAAACGAAGTGTCAAATTAATCACCTCCACGAGATTTTTGAGACGTCACAACAAATCATGATTGCATCTTGTTGCATTTCCAAGAAAAAGAGTACTTTATGTGCTCAAACACACAACTTTTGTAACATTTCAAATTTCGAAGCTCGATAACTTCAACAAACAAACTCCAAGTTTCTTAAACGAAGTGTCAAATTAATCAGCTCGTCGAGATCTTTGAGATGTCACAACAAATGATAATTGCATCTTGTTGCATTTCCAAGACAAATAGTACTTTATATGTTCAAACACACAACTTTTGTAACATTTCAAATTTCGAAGCTCGATAACTTCGTCAAACAAACTTCAAGTTTCTTAAACGAGGTGTAAAATTAATCAGCTCGTCGAGATCTTTGAGATGTCAAAACAAATGATAATTGCATCTTGTTGCATTTCCAAGAAAAATAGTACTTTATGTGCTCAAACACACAACTTTTGTAACATTTCAAACTTCGATGCTCGGTAACTTCGGCAAATGATCACCAAATTTCTTAAACGAAGTGTCAAATTAATCACTTCCACGAGATTTTTGAGACGTCACAACAAATCATGATTGCATCTTGTTGCATTTCCAAGAAAAATAGTACTTTATGTGCTCAAACACACAACTTTCGTAACATTTCAAACTTCGAAGCTCGTTAACTTCGACAAATGATCACCAAGTTTCTTAAACGAAGTGTCAAATTAATCAGCTCGTCGAGATCTTTGAGACGTCACAACAAATCATGATTGCATCTTGTTGCATTTCCACGAAAAATAGTACTTTATGTGCTCAAACACACAACTTTTGTAACATTTCAAACTTCGAAGCTCGATAACTTCGGCAAACAAACTCCAAGTTTCTTAAACGAGGTGTCAAATTAATCAGCTCCACGAGATCTTTGAGACGTCACAACAAATCATGATTGCATCTTGTTGCATTTCCAAGAAAAATAGTACTTTATGTGCTCAAACACACAACATTCGTAACATTTCAAACTTTGAAGCTCGTTAACTTCGACAAATGATCACCAAATTTCTTAAACGAAGTGTCACATTAATCAGCTCCACGAGATCTTTGAGACGTCACAACAAATCATGATTGCATCTTGTTGCATTTCCAAGAAAAATAGTATTTTATGTGCTCAAACACACAACTTTTGTAACATTTCAAATTTCGAAGCTCGATAACTTCAACAAACAAACTCCAAGTTTCTTAAACGAAGTGTCAAATTAATCAGCTCGTCGAGATCTTTGAGATGTCAAAACAAATGATAATTGCATCTTGTTGCATTTCCAAGAAAAATAGTACTTTATGTGCTCAAACACACAACTTTCGTAACATTTCAAACTTCGAAGCTCGTTAACTTCGACAAATGATCACCAAGTTTCTTAAACGAAGTGTCAAATTAATCAGCTCGTCGAGATCTTTGAGACGTCACAACAAATCATGATTGCATCTTGTTGCATTTCCACGAAAAATAGTACTTTATGTGCTCAAACACACAACTTTTGTAACATTTCAAACTTCGAAGCTCGATAACTTCGGCAAACAAACTCCAAGTTTCTTAAACGATGTGTCAAATTAATCAGCTCGTCGAGATCTTTGAGACGTCACAACAAATCATGATTGCATCTTGTTGCATTTCCAAGAAAAATAGTACTTTATGTGCTCAAACACAGAACATTTGTAACATTTCAAATTTCGAAGCTCGATAACTTCGGCAAACAAACTTCAAGTTTCTTAAACGAAGTGTCAAATTAATCAGCTCCACAAGATCTTTGAGACGTCACAACAAATCATGATTGCATCTTGTTGCATTTCCAAGAAAAATAGTACTTTATGTGCTCAAACACACAACATTCGTAACATTTCAAACTTTGAAGCTCGTTAACTTCGACAAATGATCACCAAATTTCTTAAACGAAGTGTCACATTAATCAGCTCCACGAGATCTTTGAGACGTCACAACAAATCATGATTGCATCTTGTTGCATTTCCAAGAAAAATAGTATTTTATGTGCTCAAACACACAACTTTTGTAACATTTCAAATTTCGAAGCTCGATAACTTCAACAAACAAACTCCAAGTTTCTTAAACGAAGTGTCAAATTAATCAGCTCGTCGAGATCTTTGAGACGTCACAAGAAATCATGATTGCATCTTGTTGCATTTCCAAGAAAAATAGTACTTTATGTGCTCAAACACACAACTTTCGTAACATTTCAAACTTCGAAGCTCGTTAACTTCGACAAATGATCACCAAGTTTCTTAAACGAAGTGTCAAATTAATCAGCTCGTCGAGATCTTTGAGACGTCACAACAAATGATAATTGCATCTTGTTGCATTTCCCAGAAAAATAGTACTTTATGTGCTCAAACACACAACTTTCGTAACATTTCAAACTTCGAAGCTCGGTAACTTCGGCAAATGATCACCAAATTTCTTAAACGAAGTGTCAAATTAATCACCTCCACGAGATTTTTGAGACGTCACAACAAATCATGATTGCATCTTGTTGCATTTCCAAGAAAAAGAGTACTTTATGTGCTCAAACACACAACTTTTGTAACATTTCAAATTTCGAAGCTCGATAACTTCAACAAACAAACTCCAAGTTTCTTAAACGAAGTGTCAAATTAATCAGCTCGTCGAGATCTTTGAGATGTCACAACAAATGATAATTGCATCTTGTTGCATTTCCAAGACAAATAGTACTTTATATGTTCAAACACACAACTTTTGTAACATTTCAAATTTCGAAGCTCGATAACTTCGTCAAACAAACTTCAAGTTTCTTAAACGAGGTGTAAAATTAATCAGCTCGTCGAGATCTTTGAGATGTCAAAACAAATGATAATTGCATCTTGTTGCATTTCCAAGAAAAATAGTACTTTATGTGCTCAAACACACAACTTTTGTAACATTTCAAACTTCGAAGCTCGGTAACTTCGGCAAATGATCACCAAATTTCTTAAACGAAGTGTCAAATTAATCACCTCCACGAGATTTTTGAGACGTCACAACAAATCATGATTGCATCTTGTTGCATTTCCAAGAAAAAGAGTACTTTATGTGCTCAAACACACAACTTTTGTAACATTTCAAATTTCGAAGCTCGATAACTTCAACAAACAAACTCCAAGTTTCTTAAACGAAGTGTCAAATTAATCAGCTCGTCGAGATCTTTGAGATGTCACAACAAATGATAATTGCATCTTGTTGCATTTCCAAGAAAAATAGTACTTTATGTGCTCAAACACACAACTTTTGTAACATTTCAAACTTCGAAGCTCGGTAACTTCGGCAAATGATCACCAAATTTCTTAAACGAAGTGTCAAATTAATCACTTCCACGAGATTTTTGAGACGTCACAACAAATCATGATTGCATCTTGTTGCATTTCCAAGAAAAATAGTACTTTATGTGCTCAAACACACAACTTTCGTAACATTTCAAACTTCGAAGCTCGTTAACTTCGACAAATGATCACCAAGTTTCTTAAACGAAGTGTCAAATTAATCAGCTCGTCGAGATCTTTGAGACGTCACAACAAATCATGATTGCATCTTGTTGCATTTCCAAGAAAAATAGTATTTTATGTGCTCAAACACACAACTTTTGTAACATTTCAAACTTCGAAGCTCGTTAACTTCGACAAATGATCACCAAGTTTCTTAAACGAAGTGTCAAATTAATCAGCTCGTCGAGATCTTTGAGACGTCACAACAAATGATAATTGCATCTTGTTGCATTTCCCAGAAAAATAGTACTTTATGTGCTCAAACACACAACTTTCGTAACATTTCAAACTTCGAAGCTCGGTAACTTCGGCAAATGATCACCAAATTTCTTAAACGAAGTGTCAAATTAATCACCTCCACGAGATTTTTGAGACGTCACAACAAATCATGATTGCATCTTGTTGCATTTCCAAGAAAAAGAGTACTTTATGTGCTCAAACACACAACTTTTGTAACATTTCAAATTTCGAAGCTCGATAACTTCAACAAACAAACTCCAAGTTTCTTAAACGAAGTGTCAAATTAATCAGCTCGTCGAGATCTTTGAGATGTCACAACAAATGATAATTGCATCTTGTTGCATTTCCAAGACAAATAGTACTTTATATGTTCAAACACACAACTTTTGTAACATTTCAAATTTCGAAGCTCGATAACTTCGTCAAACAAACTTCAAGTTTCTTAAACGAGGTGTAAAATTAATCAGCTCGTCGAGATCTTTGAGATGTCAAAACAAATGATAATTGCATCTTGTTGCATTTCCAAGAAAAATAGTACTTTATGTGCTCAAACACACAACTTTTGTAACATTTCAAACTTCGATGCTCGGTAACTTCGGCAAATGATCACCAAATTTCTTAAACGAAGTGTCAAATTAATCACTTCCACGAGATTTTTGAGACGTCACAACAAATCATGATTGCATCTTGTTGCATTTCCAAGAAAAATAGTACTTTATGTGCTCAAACACACAACTTTCGTAACATTTCAAACTTCGAAGCTCGTTAACTTCGACAAATGATCACCAAGTTTCTTAAACGAAGTGTCAAATTAATCAGCTCGTCGAGATCTTTGAGACGTCACAACAAATCATGATTGCATCTTGTTGCATTTCCACGAAAAATAGTACTTTATGTGCTCAAACACACAACTTTTGTAACATTTCAAACTTCGAAGCTCGATAACTTCGGCAAACAAACTCCAAGTTTCTTAAACGAGGTGTCAAATTAATCAGCTCGTCGAGATCTTTGAGACGACACAACAAATCATGATTGCATCTTGTTGCATTTCCAAGAAAAATAGTACTTTATGTGCTCAAACACATAACTTTTGTAACATTTCAAACTTCGAAGCTCGATAACTTCGGCAAACAAACTCCAAGTTTCTTAAACGAGGTGTCAAATTAATCAGCTCCACGAGATCTTTGAGACGTCACAACAAATCATGATTGCATCTTGTTGCATTTCCAAGAAAAATAGTACTTTATGTGCTCAAACACACAACATTCGTAACATTTCAAACTTTGAAGCTCGTTAACTTCGACAAATGATCACCAAATTTCTTAAACGAAGTGTCACATTAATCAGCTCCACGAGATCTTTGAGACGTCACAACAAATCATGATTGCATCTTGTTGCATTTCCAAGAAAAATAGTATTTTATGTGCTCAAACACACAACTTTTGTAACATTTCAAATTTCGAAGCTCGATAACTTCAACAAACAAACTCCAAGTTTCTTAAACGAAGTGTCAAATTAATCAGCTCGTCGAGATCTTTGAGATGTCAAAACAAATGATAATTGCATCTTGTTGCATTTCCAAGAAAAATAGTACTTTATGTGCTCAAACACACAACTTTCGTAACATTTCAAACTTCGAAGCTCGTTAACTTCGACAAATGATCACCAAGTTTCTTAAACGAAGTGTCAAATTAATCAGCTCGTCGAGATCTTTGAGACGTCACAACAAATCATGATTGCATCTTGTTGCATTTCCACGAAAAATAGTACTTTATGTGCTCAAACACACAACTTTTGTAACATTTCAAACTTCGAAGCTCGATAACTTCGGCAAACAAACTCCAAGTTTCTTAAACGATGTGTCAAATTAATCAGCTCGTCGAGATCTTTGAGACGTCACAACAAATCATGATTGCATCTTGTTGCATTTCCAAGAAAAATAGTACTTTATGTGCTCAAACACAGAACATTTGTAACATTTCAAATTTCGAAGCTCGATAACTTCGGCAAACAAACTTCAAGTTTCTTAAACGAAGTGTCAAATTAATCAGCTCCACAAGATCTTTGAGACGTCACAACAAATCATGATTGCATCTTGTTGCATTTCCAAGAAAAATAGTACTTTATGTGCTCAAACACACAACATTCGTAACATTTCAAACTTTGAAGCTCGTTAACTTCGACAAATGATCACCAAATTTCTTAAACGAAGTGTCACATTAATCAGCTCCACGAGATCTTTGAGACGTCACAACAAATCATGATTGCATCTTGTTGCATTTCCAAGAAAAATAGTATTTTATGTGCTCAAACACACAACTTTTGTAACATTTCAAATTTCGAAGCTCGATAACTTCAACAAACAAACTCCAAGTTTCTTAAACGAAGTGTCAAATTAATCAGCTCGTCGAGATCTTTGAGACGTCACAAGAAATCATGATTGCATCTTGTTGCATTTCCAAGAAAAATAGTACTTTATGTGCTCAAACACACAACTTTCGTAACATTTCAAACTTCGAAGCTCGGTAACTTCGGCAAATGATCACCAAATTTCTTAAACGAAGTGTCAAATTAATCACCTCCACGAGATTTTTGAGACGTCACAACAAATCATGATTGCATCTTGTTGCATTTCCAAGAAAAATAGTACTTTATGTGCTCAAACACACAACTTTCGTAACATTTCAAACTTCGAAGCTCGTTAACTTCGACAAATGATCACCAAGTTTCTTAAACGAAGTGTCAAATTAATCAGCTCGTCGAGATCTTTGAGACGTCACAACAAATCATGATTGCATCTTGTTGCATTTCCAAGAAAAATAGTATTTTATGTGCTCAAACACACAACTTTTGTAACATTTCAAACTTCGAAGCTCGTTAACTTCGACAAATGATCACCAAGTTTCTTAAACGAAGTGTCAAATTAATCAGCTCGTCGAGATCTTTGAGACGTCACAACAAATGATAATTGCATCTTGTTGCATTTCCCAGAAAAATAGTACTTTATGTGCTCAAACACACAACTTTCGTAACATTTCAAACTTCGAAGCTCGGTAACTTCGGCAAATGATCACCAAATTTCTTAAACGAAGTGTCAAATTAATCACCTCCACGAGATTTTTGAGACGTCACAACAAATCATGATTGCATCTTGTTGCATTTCCAAGAAAAAGAGTACTTTATGTGCTCAAACACACAACTTTTGTAACATTTCAAATTTCGAAGCTCGATAACTTCAACAAACAAACTCCAAGTTTCTTAAACGAAGTGTCAAATTAATCAGCTCGTCGAGATCTTTGAGATGTCACAACAAATGATAATTGCATCTTGTTGCATTTCCAAGACAAATAGTACTTTATATGTTCAAACACACAACTTTTGTAACATTTCAAATTTCGAAGCTCGATAACTTCGTCAAACAAACTTCAAGTTTCTTAAACGAGGTGTAAAATTAATCAGCTCGTCGAGATCTTTGAGATGTCAAAACAAATGATAATTGCATCTTGTTGCATTTCCAAGAAAAATAGTACTTTATGTGCTCAAACACACAACTTTTGTAACATTTCAAACTTCGATGCTCGGTAACTTCGGCAAATGATCACCAAATTTCTTAAACGAAGTGTCAAATTAATCACTTCCACGAGATTTTTGAGACGTCACAACAAATCATGATTGCATCTTGTTGCATTTCCAAGAAAAATAGTACTTTATGTGCTCAAACACACAACTTTCGTAACATTTCAAACTTCGAAGCTCGTTAACTTCGACAAATGATCACCAAGTTTCTTAAACGAAGTGTCAAATTAATCAGCTCGTCGAGATCTTTGAGACGTCACAACAAATCATGATTGCATCTTGTTGAATTTCCACGAAAAATAGTACTTTATGTGCTCAAACACACAACTTTTGTAACATTTCAAACTTCGAAGCTCGATAACTTCGGCAAACAAACTCCAAGTTTCTTAAACGAGGTGTCAAATTAATCAGCTCGTCGAGATCTTTGAGACGACACAACAAATCATGATTGCATCTTGTTGCATTTCCAAGAAAAATAGTACTTTATGTGCTCAAACACATAACTTTTGTAACATTTCAAACTTCGAAGCTCGATAACTTCGGCAAACAAACTCCAAGTTTCTTAAACGAGGTGTCAAATTAATCAGCTCCACGAGATCTTTGAGACGTCACAACAAATCATGATTGCATCTTGTTGCATTTCCAAGAAAAATAGTACTTTATGTGCTCAAACACACAACATTCGTAACATTTCAAACTTTGAAGCTCGTTAACTTCGACAAATGATCACCAAATTTCTTAAACGAAGTGTCACATTAATCAGCTCCACGAGATCTTTGAGACGTCACAACAAATCATGATTGCATCTTGTTGCATTTCCAAGAAAAATAGTATTTTATGTGCTCAAACACACAACTTTTGTAACATTTCAAATTTCGAAGCTCGATAACTTCAACAAACAAACTCCAAGTTTCTTAAACGAAGTGTCAAATTAATCAGCTCGTCGAGATCTTTGAGACGTCACAAGAAATCATGATTGCATCTTGTTGCATTTCCAAGAAAAATAGTACTTTATGTGCTCAAACACACAACTTTCGTAACATTTCAAACTTCGAAGCTCGTTAACTTCGACAAATGATCACCAAGTTTCTTAAACGAAGTGTCAAATTAATCAGCTCGTCGAGATCTTTGAGACGTCACAACAAATGATAATTGCATCTTGTTGCATTTCCCAGAAAAATAGTACTTTATGTGCTCAAACACACAACTTTCGTAACATTTCAAACTTCGAAGCTCGGTAACTTCGGCAAATGATCACCAAATTTCTTAAACGAAGTGTCAAATTAATCACTTCCACGAGATTTTTGAGACGTCACAACAAATCATGATTGCATCTTGTTGCATTTCCAAGAAAAATAGTACTTTATGTGCTCAAACACACAACTTTCGTAACATTTCAAACTTCGAAGCTCGTTAACTTCGACAAATGATCACCAAGTTTCTTAAACGAAGTGTCAAATTAATCAGCTCGTCGAGATCTTTGAGACGTCACAACAAATCATGATTGCATCTTGTTGCATTTCCACGAAAAATAGTACTTTATGTGCTCAAACACACAACTTTTGTAACATTTCAAACTTCGAAGCTCGATAACTTCGGCAAACAAACTCCAAGTTTCTTAAACGAGGTGTCAAATTAATCAGCTCGTCGAGATCTTTGAGACGACACAACAAATCATGATTGCATCTTGTTGCATTTCCAAGAAAAATAGTACTTTATGTGCTCAAACACATAACTTTTGTAACATTTCAAACTTCGAAGCTCGATAACTTCGGCAAACAAACTCCAAGTTTCTTAAACGAGGTGTCAAATTAATCAGCTCCACGAGATCTTTGAGACGTCACAACAAATCATGATTGCATCTTGTTGCATTTCCAAGAAAAATAGTACTTTATGTGCTCAAACACACAACATTCGTAACATTTCAAACTTTGAAGCTCGTTAACTTCGACAAATGATCACCAAATTTCTTAAACGAAGTGTCACATTAATCAGCTCCACGAGATCTTTGAGACGTCACAACAAATCATGATTGCATCTTGTTGCATTTCCAAGAAAAATAGTATTTTATGTGCTCAAACACACAACTTTTGTAACATTTCAAATTTCGAAGCTCGATAACTTCAACAAACAAACTCCAAGTTTCTTAAACGAAGTGTCAAATTAATCAGCTCGTCGAGATCTTTGAGACGTCACAAGAAATCATGATTGCATCTTGTTGCATTTCCAAGAAAAATAGTACTTTATGTGCTCAAACACACAACTTTCGTAACATTTCAAACTTCGAAGCTCGTTAACTTCGACAAATGATCACCAAGTTTCTTAAACGAAGTGTCAAATTAATCAGCTCGTCGAGATCTTTGAGACGTCACAACAAATGATAATTGCATCTTGTTGCATTTCCCAGAAAAATAGTACTTTATGTGCTCAAACACACAACTTTCGTAACATTTCAAACTTCGAAGCTCGGTAACTTCGGCAAATGATCACCAAATTTCTTAAACGAAGTGTCAAATTAATCAGCTCCACGAGATCTTTGAGACGTCACAACAAATCATGATTGCATCTTGTTGCATTTCCAAGAAAAATAGTACTTTATGTGCTCAAACACACAACTTTTGTAACATTTCAAACTTCGAAGCTCGATAACTTCGGCAAACAAACTCCAAGTTTCTTAAACGATGTGTCAAATTAATCAGCTCGTCGAGATCTTTGAGACGTCACAACAAATCATGATTACATCTTGTTGCATTTCCAAGAAAAATAGTACTTTATGTGCTCAAACACAGAACATTTGTAACATTTCAAATTTCGAAGCTCGATAACTTCGGCAAACAAACTTCAAGTTTCTTAAACGAGGTGTCAAATTAATCAGCTCGTCGAGATCTTTGAGACGTCACAACAAATGATAATTGCATCTTGTTGCATTTCCAAGAAAAATAGTACTTTATGTGCTCAAACACACAACTTTCGTAACATTTCAAACTTGGAAGCTCGTTAACTTCGACAAATGATCACCAAGTTTCTTAAACGAAGTGTCAAATTAATCAGCTCGTCGAGATCTTTGAGATGTCACAACAAATGATAATTGCATCTTGTTGCATTTCCAATAAAAATAGTACTTTATGTGCTCAAACACACAACTTTCGTAACATTTCAAACTTCGAAGCTCGTTAACTTCGACAAATGATCACCAAGTTTCTTAAACGAAGTGTCAAATTAATCAGCTCGTCGAGATCTTTGAGACGTCACAACAAATCATGATTGCATCTTGTTGCATTTCCACGAAAAATAGTACTTTATGTGCTCAAACACACAACTTTTGTAACATTTCAAACTTCGAAGCTCGATAACTTCGGCAAACAAACTCCAAGTTTCTTAAACGATGTGTCAAATTAATCAGCTCGTCGAGATCTTTGAGACGTCACAACAAATCATGATTGCATCTTGTTGCATTTCCAAGAAAAATAGTACTTTATGTGCTCAAACACACAACTTTCGTAACATTTCAAACTTGGAAGCTCGTTAACTTCGACAAATGATCACCAAGTTTCTTAAACGAAGTGTCAAATTAATCAGCTCGTCGAGATCTTTGAGATGTCACAACAAATGATAATTGCATCTTGTTGCATTTCCAAGAAAAATAGTACTTTATGTGCTCAAACACACAACTTTCGTAACATTTCAAACTTCGAAGCTCGTTAACTTCGACAAATGATCACCAAGTTTCTTAAACGAAGTGTCAAATTAATCAGCTCGTCGAGATCTTTGAGATGTCACAACAAATGATAATTGCATCTTGTTGCATTTCCAAGAAAAATAGTACTTTATGTGCTCAAACACACAACTTTCGTAACATTTCAAACTTGGAAGCTCGTTAACTTCGACAAATGATCACCAAGTTTCTTAAACGAAGTGTCAAATTAATCAGCTCGTCGAGATCTTTGAGATGTCACAACAAATGATAATTGCATCTTGTTGCATTTCCAATAAAAATAGTACTTTATGTGCTCAAACACACAACTTTCGTAACATTTCAAACTTCGAAGCTCGTTAACTTCGACAAATGATCACCAAGTTTCTTAAACGAAGTGTCAAATTAATCAGCTCGTCGAGATCTTTGAGATGTCACAACAAATGATAATTGCATCTTGTTGCATTTCCAAGAAAAATAGTACTTTATGTGCTCAAACACAGAACATTTGTAACATTTCAAATTTCGAAGCTCGATAACTT
Organism: Euwallacea fornicatus; assembly: GCF_040115645.1. Lineage (NCBI taxonomy): Eukaryota > Metazoa > Arthropoda > Insecta > Coleoptera > Curculionidae > Euwallacea > Euwallacea fornicatus. Next base: position 117,554 of record NW_027096026.1, on the reverse strand, counting down.
CGGCAAACAAACTCCAAGTTTCTTAAACGAAGTGTCAAATTAATCAGCTCCACAAGATCTTTGAGACGTCACAACAAATCATGATTGCATCTTGTTGCATTTCCAAGAAAAATAGTACTTTATGTGCTCAAACACACAACTTTTGTAACATTTCAAACTTCGAAGCTCGATAACTTCGACAAATGATCACCAAATTTCTTAAACGAAGTGTCAAATTAATCAGCTCGTCGAGATCTTTGAGATGTCACAACAAATGATAATTGCATCTTGTTGCATTTCCAAGAAAAATAGTACTTTATGTGCTCAAACACACAACTTTCGTAACATTTCAAACTTCGAAGCTCGTTAACTTCGACAAATGATCACCAAGTTTCTTAAACGAAGTGTCAAATTAATCAGCTCGTCGAGATCTTTGAGACGTCACAACAAATGATAATTGCATCTTGTTGCATTTCCAAGAAAAATAGTACTTTATGTGCTCAAACACACAACTTTTGTAACATTTCAAACTTCGAAGCTCGATAACTTCGGCAAACAAACTCCAAGTTTCTTAAACGATGTGTCAAATTAATCAGCTCGTCGAGATCTTTGAGACGTCACAACAAATCATGATTGCATCTTGTTGCATTTCCAAGAAAAATAGTACTTTATGTGCTCAAACACAGAACATTTGTAACATTTCAAATTTCGAAGCTCGATAACTTCGGCAAACAAACTTCAAGTTTCTTAAACGAGATGTCAAATTAATCAGCTCGTCGAGATCTTTGAGACGTCACAACAAATGATAATTGCATCTTGTTGCATTTCCAAGAAAAATAGTACTTTATGTGCTCAAACACACAACTTTCGTAACATTTCAAACTTGGAAGCTCGTTAACTTCGACAAATGATCACCAAGTTTCTTAAACGAAGTGTCAAATTAATCAGCTCGTCGAGATCTTTGAGATGTCACAACAAATGATAATTGCATCTTGTTGCATTTCCAAGAAAAATAGTACTTTATGTGCTCAAACACACAACTTTCGTAACATTTCAAACTTCGAAGCTCGTTAACTTCGACAAATGATCACCAAGTTTCTTAAACGAAGTGTCAAATTAATCAGCTCGTCGAGATCTTTGAGACGTCACAACAAATCATGATTGCATCTTGTTGCATTTCCACGAAAAATAGTACTTTATGTGCTCAAACACACAACTTTTGTAACATTTCAAACTTCGAAGCTCGATAACTTCGGCAAACAAACTCCAAGTTTCTTAAACGATGTGTCAAATTAATCAGCTCGTCGAGATCTTTGAGACGTCACAACAAATCATGATTGCATCTTGTTGCATTTCCAAGAAAAATAGTACTTTATGTGCTCAAACACACAACTTTCGTAACATTTCAAACTTGGAAGCTCGTTAACTTCGACAAATGATCACCAAGTTTCTTAAACGAAGTGTCAAATTAATCAGCTCGTCGAGATCTTTGAGATGTCACAACAAATGATAATTGCATCTTGTTGCATTTCCAAGAAAAATAGTACTTTATGTGCTCAAACACAGAACATTTGTAACATTTCAAATTTCGAAGCTCGATAACTTCGGCAAACAAACTCCAAGTTTCTTAAACGAAGTGTCAAATTAATCAGCTCCACAAGATCTTTGAGACGTCACAACAAATCATGATTGCATCTTGTTGCATTTCCAAGAAAAATAGTACTTTATGTGCTCAAACACACAACTTTTGTAACATTTCAAACTTCGAAGCTCGATAACTTCGACAAATGATCACCAAATTTCTTAAACGAAGTGTCAAATTAATCAGCTCGTCGAGATCTTTGAGATGTCACAACAAATGATAATTGCATCTTGTTGCATTTCCAAGAAAAATAGTACTTTATGTGCTCAAACACACAACTTTCGTAACATTTCAAACTTCGAAGCTCGTTAACTTCGACAAATGATCACCAAGTTTCTTAAACGAAGTGTCAAATTAATCAGCTCGTCGAGATCTTTGAGACGTCACAACAAATGATAATTGCATCTTGTTGCATTTCCAAGAAAAATAGTACTTTATGTGCTCAAACACACAACTTTTGTAACATTTCAAACTTCGAAGCTCGATAACTTCGGCAAACAAACTCCAAGTTTCTTAAACGATGTGTCAAATTAATCAGCTCGTCGAGATCTTTGAGACGTCACAACAAATCATGATTGCATCTTGTTGCATTTCCAAGAAAAATAGTACTTTATGTGCTCAAACACAGAACATTTGTAACATTTCAAATTTCGAAGCTCGATAACTTCGGCAAACAAACTTCAAGTTTCTTAAACGAGGTGTCAAATTAATCAGCTCGTCGAGATCTTTGAGACGTCACAACAAATGATAATTGCATCTTGTTGCATTTCCAAGAAAAATAGTACTTTATGTGCTCAAACACACAACTTTCGTAACATTTCAAACTTGGAAGCTCGTTAACTTCGACAAATGATCACCAAGTTTCTTAAACGAAGTGTCAAATTAATCAGCTCGTCGAGATCTTTGAGATGTCACAACAAATGATAATTGCATCTTGTTGCATTTCCAAGAAAAATAGTACTTTATGTGCTCAAACACACAACTTTCGTAACATTTCAAACTTCGAAGCTCGTTAACTTCGACAAATGATCACCAAGTTTCTTAAACGAAGTGTCAAATTAATCAGCTCGTCGAGATCTTTGAGACGTCACAACAAATCATGATTGCATCTTGTTGCATTTCCACGAAAAATAGTACTTTATGTGCTCAAACACACAACTTTTGTAACATTTCAAACTTCGAAGCTCGATAACTTCGGCAAACAAACTCCAAGTTTCTTAAACGAAGTGTCAAATTAATCAGCTCCACAAGATCTTTGAGACGTCACAACAAATCATGATTGCATCTTGTTGCATTTCCAAGAAAAATAGTACTTTATGTGCTCAAACACACAACATTCGTAACATTTCAAACTTTGAAGCTCGTTAACTTCGACAAATGATCACCAAATTTCTTAAACGAAGTGTCACATTAATCAGCTCCACGAGATCTTTGAGACGTCACAACAAATCATGATTGCATCTTGTTGCATTTCCAAGAAAAATAGTATTTTATGTGCTCAAACACACAACTTTTGTAACATTTCAAATTTCGAAGCTCGATAACTTCAACAAACAAACTCCAAGTTTCTTAAACGAAGTGTCAAATTAATCAGCTCGTCGAGATCTTTGAGACGTCACAACAAATGATAATTGCATCTTCTTGCATTTCCAAGAAAAATAGTACTTTATGTGCTCAAACACACAACTTTCGTAACATTTCAAACTTCGAAGCTCGTTAACTTCGACAAATGATCACCAAGTTTCTTAAACGAAGTGTCAAATTAATCAGCTCGTCGAGATCTTTGAGACGTCACAACAAATGATAATTGCATCTTGTTGCATTTCCCAGAAAAATAGTACTTTATGTGCTCAAACACACAACTTTCGTAACATTTCAAACTTCGAAGCTCGGTAACTTCGGCAAATGATCACCAAATTTCTTAAACGAAGTGTCAAATTAATCACCTCCACGAGATTTTTGAGACGTCACAACAAATCATGATTGCATCTTGTTGCATTTCCAAGAAAAAGAGTACTTTATGTGCTCAAACACACAACTTTTGTAACATTTCAAATTTCGAAGCTCGATAACTTCAACAAACAAACTCCAAGTTTCTTAAACGAAGTGTCAAATTAATCAGCTCGTCGAGATCTTTGAGATGTCACAACAAATGATAATTGCATCTTGTTGCATTTCCAAGACAAATAGTACTTTATATGTTCAAACACACAACTTTTGTAACATTTCAAATTTCGAAGCTCGATAACTTCGTCAAACAAACTTCAAGTTTCTTAAACGAGGTGTAAAATTAATCAGCTCGTCGAGATCTTTGAGATGTCAAAACAAATGATAATTGCATCTTGTTGCATTTCCAAGAAAAATAGTACTTTATGTGCTCAAACACACAACTTTTGTAACATTTCAAACTTCGATGCTCGGTAACTTCGGCAAATGATCACCAAATTTCTTAAACGAAGTGTCAAATTAATCACTTCCACGAGATTTTTGAGACGTCACAACAAATCATGATTGCATCTTGTTGCATTTCCAAGAAAAATAGTACTTTATGTGCTCAAACACACAACTTTCGTAACATTTCAAACTTCGAAGCTCGTTAACTTCGACAAATGATCACCAAGTTTCTTAAACGAAGTGTCAAATTAATCAGCTCGTCGAGATCTTTGAGACGTCACAACAAATCATGATTGCATCTTGTTGCATTTCCACGAAAAATAGTACTTTATGTGCTCAAACACACAACTTTTGTAACATTTCAAACTTCGAAGCTCGATAACTTCGGCAAACAAACTCCAAGTTTCTTAAACGAGGTGTCAAATTAATCAGCTCGTCGAGATCTTTGAGACGACACAACAAATCATGATTGCATCTTGTTGCATTTCCAAGAAAAATAGTACTTTATGTGCTCAAACACATAACTTTTGTAACATTTCAAACTTCGAAGCTCGATAACTTCGGCAAACAAACTCCAAGTTTCTTAAACGAGGTGTCAAATTAATCAGCTCCACGAGATCTTTGAGACGTCACAACAAATCATGATTGCATCTTGTTGCATTTCCAAGAAAAATAGTACTTTATGTGCTCAAACACACAACATTCGTAACATTTCAAACTTTGAAGCTCGTTAACTTCGACAAATGATCACCAAATTTCTTAAACGAAGTGTCACATTAATCAGCTCCACGAGATCTTTGAGACGTCACAACAAATCATGATTGCATCTTGTTGCATTTCCAAGAAAAATAGTATTTTATGTGCTCAAACACACAACTTTTGTAACATTTCAAATTTCGAAGCTCGATAACTTCAACAAACAAACTCCAAGTTTCTTAAACGAAGTGTCAAATTAATCAGCTCGTCGAGATCTTTGAGATGTCAAAACAAATGATAATTGCATCTTGTTGCATTTCCAAGAAAAATAGTACTTTATGTGCTCAAACACACAACTTTCGTAACATTTCAAACTTCGAAGCTCGTTAACTTCGACAAATGATCACCAAGTTTCTTAAACGAAGTGTCAAATTAATCAGCTCGTCGAGATCTTTGAGACGTCACAACAAATCATGATTGCATCTTGTTGCATTTCCACGAAAAATAGTACTTTATGTGCTCAAACACACAACTTTTGTAACATTTCAAACTTCGAAGCTCGATAACTTCGGCAAACAAACTCCAAGTTTCTTAAACGATGTGTCAAATTAATCAGCTCGTCGAGATCTTTGAGACGTCACAACAAATCATGATTGCATCTTGTTGCATTTCCAAGAAAAATAGTACTTTATGTGCTCAAACACAGAACATTTGTAACATTTCAAATTTCGAAGCTCGATAACTTCGGCAAACAAACTTCAAGTTTCTTAAACGAAGTGTCAAATTAATCAGCTCCACAAGATCTTTGAGACGTCACAACAAATCATGATTGCATCTTGTTGCATTTCCAAGAAAAATAGTACTTTATGTGCTCAAACACACAACATTCGTAACATTTCAAACTTTGAAGCTCGTTAACTTCGACAAATGATCACCAAATTTCTTAAACGAAGTGTCACATTAATCAGCTCCACGAGATCTTTGAGACGTCACAACAAATCATGATTGCATCTTGTTGCATTTCCAAGAAAAATAGTATTTTATGTGCTCAAACACACAACTTTTGTAACATTTCAAATTTCGAAGCTCGATAACTTCAACAAACAAACTCCAAGTTTCTTAAACGAAGTGTCAAATTAATCAGCTCGTCGAGATCTTTGAGACGTCACAAGAAATCATGATTGCATCTTGTTGCATTTCCAAGAAAAATAGTACTTTATGTGCTCAAACACACAACTTTCGTAACATTTCAAACTTCGAAGCTCGTTAACTTCGACAAATGATCACCAAGTTTCTTAAACGAAGTGTCAAATTAATCAGCTCGTCGAGATCTTTGAGACGTCACAACAAATGATAATTGCATCTTGTTGCATTTCCCAGAAAAATAGTACTTTATGTGCTCAAACACACAACTTTCGTAACATTTCAAACTTCGAAGCTCGGTAACTTCGGCAAATGATCACCAAATTTCTTAAACGAAGTGTCAAATTAATCACCTCCACGAGATTTTTGAGACGTCACAACAAATCATGATTGCATCTTGTTGCATTTCCAAGAAAAAGAGTACTTTATGTGCTCAAACACACAACTTTTGTAACATTTCAAATTTCGAAGCTCGATAACTTCAACAAACAAACTCCAAGTTTCTTAAACGAAGTGTCAAATTAATCAGCTCGTCGAGATCTTTGAGATGTCACAACAAATGATAATTGCATCTTGTTGCATTTCCAAGACAAATAGTACTTTATATGTTCAAACACACAACTTTTGTAACATTTCAAATTTCGAAGCTCGATAACTTCGGCAAATGATCACCAAGTTTCTTAAACGAAGTGTCAAATTAATCAGCTCGTCGAGATCTTGGAGATGTCACAACAAATGATAATTGCATCTTGTTGCATTTCCAAGAAAAATAGTACTTTATGTGCTCAAACACACAACTTTCGTAACATTTCAAACTTGGAAGCTCGTTAACTTCGACAAATGATCACCAAGTTTCTTAAACGAAGTGTCAAATTAATCAGCTCGTCGAGATCTTTGAGATGTCACAACAAATGATAATTGCATCTTGTTGCATTTCCAAGAAAAATAGTACTTTATGTGCTCAAACACAGAACATTTGTAACATTTCAAATTTCGAAGCTCGATAACTTCGGCAAACAAACTCCAAGTTTCTTAAACGAAGTGTCAAATTAATCAGCTCCACAAGATCTTTGAGACGTCACAACAAATCATGATTGCATCTTGTTGCATTTCCAAGAAAAATAGTACTTTATGTGCTCAAACACACAACTTTTGTAACATTTCAAACTTCGAAGCTCGATAACTTCGACAAATGATCACCAAATTTCTTAAACGAAGTGTCAAATTAATCAGCTCGTCGAGATCTTTGAGATGTCACAACAAATGATAATTGCATCTTGTTGCATTTCCAAGAAAAATAGTACTTTATGTGCTCAAACACACAACTTTCGTAACATTTCAAACTTCGAAGCTCGTTAACTTCGACAAATGATCACCAAGTTTCTTAAACGAAGTGTCAAATTAATCAGCTCGTCGAGATCTTTGAGACGTCACAACAAATGATAATTGCATCTTGTTGCATTTCCAAGAAAAATAGTACTTTATGTGCTCAAACACACAACTTTTGTAACATTTCAAACTTCGAAGCTCGATAACTTCGGCAAACAAACTCCAAGTTTCTTAAACGATGTGTCAAATTAATCAGCTCGTCGAGATCTTTGAGACGTCACAACAAATCATGATTGCATCTTGTTGCATTTCCAAGAAAAATAGTACTTTATGTGCTCAAACACAGAACATTTGTAACATTTCAAATTTCGAAGCTCGATAACTTCGGCAAACAAACTTCAAGTTTCTTAAACGAGGTGTCAAATTAATCAGCTCGTCGAGATCTTTGAGACGTCACAACAAATGATAATTGCATCTTGTTGCATTTCCAAGAAAAATAGTACTTTATGTGCTCAAACACACAACTTTCGTAACATTTCAAACTTGGAAGCTCGTTAACTTCGACAAATGATCACCAAGTTTCTTAAACGAAGTGTCAAATTAATCAGCTCGTCGAGATCTTTGAGATGTCACAACAAATGATAATTGCATCTTGTTGCATTTCCAAGAAAAATAGTACTTTATGTGCTCAAACACACAACTTTCGTAACATTTCAAACTTCGAAGCTCGTTAACTTCGACAAATGATCACCAAGTTTCTTAAACGAAGTGTCAAATTAATCAGCTCGTCGAGATCTTTGAGACGTCACAACAAATCATGATTGCATCTTGTTGCATTTCCACGAAAAATAGTACTTTATGTGCTCAAACACACAACTTTTGTAACATTTCAAACTTCGAAGCTCGATAACTTCGGCAAACAAACTCCAAGTTTCTTAAACGAAGTGTCAAATTAATCAGCTCCACAAGATCTTTGAGACGTCACAACAAATCATGATTGCATCTTGTTGCATTTCCAAGAAAAATAGTACTTTATGTGCTCAAACACACAACATTCGTAACATTTCAAACTTTGAAGCTCGTTAACTTCGACAAATGATCACCAAATTTCTTAAACGAAGTGTCACATTAATCAGCTCCACGAGATCTTTGAGACGTCACAACAAATCATGATTGCATCTTGTTGCATTTCCAAGAAAAATAGTATTTTATGTGCTCAAACACACAACTTTTGTAACATTTCAAATTTCGAAGCTCGATAACTTCAACAAACAAACTCCAAGTTTCTTAAACGAAGTGTCAAATTAATCAGCTCGTCGAGATCTTTGAGACGTCACAACAAATGATAATTGCATCTTCTTGCATTTCCAAGAAAAATAGTACTTTATGTGCTCAAACACACAACTTTCGTAACATTTCAAACTTCGAAGCTCGTTAACTTCGACAAATGATCACCAAGTTTCTTAAACGAAGTGTCAAATTAATCAGCTCGTCGAGATCTTTGAGACGTCACAACAAATGATAATTGCATCTTGTTGCATTTCCCAGAAAAATAGTACTTTATGTGCTCAAACACACAACTTTCGTAACATTTCAAACTTCGAAGCTCGGTAACTTCGGCAAATGATCACCAAATTTCTTAAACGAAGTGTCAAATTAATCACCTCCACGAGATTTTTGAGACGTCACAACAAATCATGATTGCATCTTGTTGCATTTCCAAGAAAAAGAGTACTTTATGTGCTCAAACACACAACTTTTGTAACATTTCAAATTTCGAAGCTCGATAACTTCAACAAACAAACTCCAAGTTTCTTAAACGAAGTGTCAAATTAATCAGCTCGTCGAGATCTTTGAGATGTCACAACAAATGATAATTGCATCTTGTTGCATTTCCAAGACAAATAGTACTTTATATGTTCAAACACACAACTTTTGTAACATTTCAAATTTCGAAGCTCGATAACTTCGTCAAACAAACTTCAAGTTTCTTAAACGAGGTGTAAAATTAATCAGCTCGTCGAGATCTTTGAGATGTCAAAACAAATGATAATTGCATCTTGTTGCATTTCCAAGAAAAATAGTACTTTATGTGCTCAAACACACAACTTTTGTAACATTTCAAACTTCGATGCTCGGTAACTTCGGCAAATGATCACCAAATTTCTTAAACGAAGTGTCAAATTAATCACTTCCACGAGATTTTTGAGACGTCACAACAAATCATGATTGCATCTTGTTGCATTTCCAAGAAAAATAGTACTTTATGTGCTCAAACACACAACTTTCGTAACATTTCAAACTTCGAAGCTCGTTAACTTCGACAAATGATCACCAAGTTTCTTAAACGAAGTGTCAAATTAATCAGCTCGTCGAGATCTTTGAGACGTCACAACAAATCATGATTGCATCTTGTTGCATTTCCACGAAAAATAGTACTTTATGTGCTCAAACACACAACTTTTGTAACATTTCAAACTTCGAAGCTCGATAACTTCGGCAAACAAACTCCAAGTTTCTTAAACGAGGTGTCAAATTAATCAGCTCGTCGAGATCTTTGAGACGACACAACAAATCATGATTGCATCTTGTTGCATTTCCAAGAAAAATAGTACTTTATGTGCTCAAACACATAACTTTTGTAACATTTCAAACTTCGAAGCTCGATAACTTCGGCAAACAAACTCCAAGTTTCTTAAACGAGGTGTCAAATTAATCAGCTCCACGAGATCTTTGAGACGTCACAACAAATCATGATTGCATCTTGTTGCATTTCCAAGAAAAATAGTACTTTATGTGCTCAAACACACAACATTCGTAACATTTCAAACTTTGAAGCTCGTTAACTTCGACAAATGATCACCAAATTTCTTAAACGAAGTGTCACATTAATCAGCTCCACGAGATCTTTGAGACGTCACAACAAATCATGATTGCATCTTGTTGCATTTCCAAGAAAAATAGTATTTTATGTGCTCAAACACACAACTTTTGTAACATTTCAAATTTCGAAGCTCGATAACTTCAACAAACAAACTCCAAGTTTCTTAAACGAAGTGTCAAATTAATCAGCTCGTCGAGATCTTTGAGATGTCAAAACAAATGATAATTGCATCTTGTTGCATTTCCAAGAAAAATAGTACTTTATGTGCTCAAACACACAACTTTCGTAACATTTCAAACTTCGAAGCTCGTTAACTTCGACAAATGATCACCAAGTTTCTTAAACGAAGTGTCAAATTAATCAGCTCGTCGAGATCTTTGAGACGTCACAACAAATCATGATTGCATCTTGTTGCATTTCCACGAAAAATAGTACTTTATGTGCTCAAACACACAACTTTTGTAACATTTCAAACTTCGAAGCTCGATAACTTCGGCAAACAAACTCCAAGTTTCTTAAACGATGTGTCAAATTAATCAGCTCGTCGAGATCTTTGAGACGTCACAACAAATCATGATTGCATCTTGTTGCATTTCCAAGAAAAATAGTACTTTATGTGCTCAAACACAGAACATTTGTAACATTTCAAATTTCGAAGCTCGATAACTTCGGCAAACAAACTTCAAGTTTCTTAAACGAAGTGTCAAATTAATCAGCTCCACAAGATCTTTGAGACGTCACAACAAATCATGATTGCATCTTGTTGCATTTCCAAGAAAAATAGTACTTTATGTGCTCAAACACACAACATTCGTAACATTTCAAACTTTGAAGCTCGTTAACTTCGACAAATGATCACCAAATTTCTTAAACGAAGTGTCACATTAATCAGCTCCACGAGATCTTTGAGACGTCACAACAAATCATGATTGCATCTTGTTGCATTTCCAAGAAAAATAGTATTTTATGTGCTCAAACACACAACTTTTGTAACATTTCAAATTTCGAAGCTCGATAACTTCAACAAACAAACTCCAAGTTTCTTAAACGAAGTGTCAAATTAATCAGCTCGTCGAGATCTTTGAGACGTCACAAGAAATCATGATTGCATCTTGTTGCATTTCCAAGAAAAATAGTACTTTATGTGCTCAAACACACAACTTTCGTAACATTTCAAACTTCGAAGCTCGTTAACTTCGACAAATGATCACCAAGTTTCTTAAACGAAGTGTCAAATTAATCAGCTCGTCGAGATCTTTGAGACGTCACAACAAATGATAATTGCATCTTGTTGCATTTCCCAGAAAAATAGTACTTTATGTGCTCAAACACACAACTTTCGTAACATTTCAAACTTCGAAGCTCGGTAACTTCGGCAAATGATCACCAAATTTCTTAAACGAAGTGTCAAATTAATCACCTCCACGAGATTTTTGAGACGTCACAACAAATCATGATTGCATCTTGTTGCATTTCCAAGAAAAAGAGTACTTTATGTGCTCAAACACACAACTTTTGTAACATTTCAAATTTCGAAGCTCGATAACTTCAACAAACAAACTCCAAGTTTCTTAAACGAAGTGTCAAATTAATCAGCTCGTCGAGATCTTTGAGATGTCACAACAAATGATAATTGCATCTTGTTGCATTTCCAAGACAAATAGTACTTTATATGTTCAAACACACAACTTTTGTAACATTTCAAATTTCGAAGCTCGATAACTTCGTCAAACAAACTTCAAGTTTCTTAAACGAGGTGTAAAATTAATCAGCTCGTCGAGATCTTTGAGATGTCAAAACAAATGATAATTGCATCTTGTTGCATTTCCAAGAAAAATAGTACTTTATGTGCTCAAACACACAACTTTTGTAACATTTCAAACTTCGAAGCTCGGTAACTTCGGCAAATGATCACCAAATTTCTTAAACGAAGTGTCAAATTAATCACCTCCACGAGATTTTTGAGACGTCACAACAAATCATGATTGCATCTTGTTGCATTTCCAAGAAAAAGAGTACTTTATGTGCTCAAACACACAACTTTTGTAACATTTCAAATTTCGAAGCTCGATAACTTCAACAAACAAACTCCAAGTTTCTTAAACGAAGTGTCAAATTAATCAGCTCGTCGAGATCTTTGAGATGTCACAACAAATGATAATTGCATCTTGTTGCATTTCCAAGAAAAATAGTACTTTATGTGCTCAAACACACAACTTTTGTAACATTTCAAACTTCGAAGCTCGGTAACTTCGGCAAATGATCACCAAATTTCTTAAACGAAGTGTCAAATTAATCACTTCCACGAGATTTTTGAGACGTCACCACAAATCATGATTGCATCTTGTTGCATTTCCAAGAAAAATAGTACTTTATGTGCTCAAACACACAACTTTCGTAACATTTCAAACTTCGAAGCTCGTTAACTTCGACAAATGATCACCAAGTTTCTTAAACGAAGTGTCAAATTAATCAGCTCGTCGAGATCTTTGAGACGTCACAACAAATCATGATTGCATCTTGTTGCATTTCCACGAAAAATAGTACTTTATGTGCTCAAACACACAACTTTTGTAACATTTCAAACTTCGAAGCTCGATAACTTCGGCAAACAAACTCCAAGTTTCTTAAACGAGGTGTCAAATTAATCAGCTCGTCGAGATCTTTGAGACGACACAACAAATCATGATTGCATCTTGTTGCATTTCCAAGAAAAATAGTACTTTATGTGCTCAAACACATAACTTTTGTAACATTTCAAACTTCGAAGCTCGATAACTTCGGCAAACAAACTCCAAGTTTCTTAAACGAGGTGTCAAATTAATCAGCTCCACGAGATCTTTGAGACGTCACAACAAATCATGATTGCATCTTGTTGCATTTCCAAGAAAAATAGTACTTTATGTGCTCAAACACACAACATTCGTAACATTTCAAACTTTGAAGCTCGTTAACTTCGACAAATGATCACCAAATTTCTTAAACGAAGTGTCACATTAATCAGCTCCACGAGATCTTTGAGACGTCACAACAAATCATGATTGCATCTTGTTGCATTTCCAAGAAAAATAGTATTTTATGTGCTCAAACACACAACTTTTGTAACATTTCAAATTTCGAAGCTCGATAACTTCAACAAACAAACTCCAAGTTTCTTAAACGAAGTGTCAAATTAATCAGCTCGTCGAGATCTTTGAGACGTCACAAGAAATCATGATTGCATCTTGTTGCATTTCCAAGAAAAATAGTACTTTATGTGCTCAAACACACAACTTTCGTAACATTTCAAACTTCGAAGCTCGTTAACTTCGACAAATGATCACCAAGTTTCTTAAACGAAGTGTCAAATTAATCAGCTCGTCGAGATCTTTGAGACGTCACAACAAATGATAATTGCATCTTGTTGCATTTCCCAGAAAAATAGTACTTTATGTGCTCAAACACACAACTTTTGTAACATTTCAAACTTCGAAGCTCGATAACTTCGGCAAACAAACTCCAAGTTTCCTAAACGATGTGTCAAATTAATCAGCTCGTCGAGATCTTTGAGACGTCACAACAAATCATGATTGCATCTTGTTGCATTTCCAAGAAAAATAGTACTTTATGTGCTCAAACACAGAACATTTGTAACATTTCAAATTTCGAAGCTCGATAACTTCGACAAATGATCACCAAGTTTCTTAAACGAAGTGTCAAATTAATCAGCTCGTCGAGATCTTTGAGACGTCACAACAAATCATGATTGCATCTTGTTGCATTTCCAAGAAAAATAGTACTTTATGTGCTCAAACACACAACTTTTGTAACATTTCAAACTTCGAAGCTCGATAACTTCGGCAAACAAACTCCAAGATTCTTAAACGATGTGTCAAATTAATCAGCTCGTCGAGATCTTTGAGACGTCACAACAAATCATGATTGCATCTTGTTGCATTTCCAAGAAAAATAGTACTTTATGTGCTCAAACACAGAACATTTGTAACATTTCAAATTTCGAAGCTCGATAACTTCGGCAAACAAACTTCAAGTTTCTTAAACGAGGTGTCAAATTAATCAGCTCGTCGAGATCTTTGAGACGTCACAACAAATGATAATTGCATCTTGTTGCATTTCCAAGAAAAATAGTACTTTATGTGCTCAAACACACAACTTTCGTAACATTTCAAACTTGGAAGCTCGTTAACTTCGACAAATGATCACCAAGTTTCTTAAACGAAGTGTCAAATTAATCAGCTCGTCGAGATCTTTGAGACGTCACAACAAATCATGATTGCATCTTGTTGCATTTCCAAGACAAATAGTACTTTATATGTTCAAACACACAACTTTTGTAACATTTCAAATTTCGAAGCTCGATAACTTCGTCAAACAAACTTCAAGTTTCTTAAACGAGGTGTAAAATTAATCAGCTCGTCGAGATCTTTGAGATGTCAAAACAAATGATAATTGCATCTTGTTGCATTTCCAAGAAAAATAGTACTTTATGTGCTCAAACACACAACTTTTGTAACATTTCAAACTTCGAAGCTCGGTAACTTCGGCAAATGATCACCAAATTTCTTAAACGAAGTGTCAAATTAATCACCTCCACGAGATTTTTGAGACGTCACAACAAATCATGATTGCATCTTGTTGCATTTCCAAGACAAATAGTACTTTATATGCTCAAACACAGAATATTTGTAACATTTCAAATTTCGAAGCTCGATAACTTCGGCAAACAAACTTCAAGTTTCTTAAACGAGGTGTCAAATTAATCACCTCCACGAGATTTTTGAGACGTCACAACAAATCATGATTGCATCTTGTTGCATTTCCAAGACAAATAGTACTTTATATGTTCAAACACACAACTTTTGTAACATTTCAAACTTCGAAGCTCGATAACTTCGTCAAACAAACTTCATGTTTCTTAAACGAGGTGTAAAATTAATCAGCTCGTCGAGATCTTTGAGACGTCACAACAAATCATGATTGCATCTTGTTGCATTTCCAAGAAAAATAGTACTTTATGTGCTCAAACACACAACTTTCGTAACATTTCAAACTTGGAAGCTCGTTAACTTCGACAAATGATCACCAAGTTTCTTAAACGAAGTGTCAAATTAATCAGCTCGTCGAGATCTTTGAGATGTCACAACAAATGATAATTGCATCTTGTTGCATTTCCAAGAAAAATAGTACTTTATGTGCTCAAACACAAAACTTTCGTAACATTTCAAACTTCGAAGCTCGTTAACTTCGACAAATGATCACTAAGTTTCTTAAACGAAGTGTCAAATTAATCAGCTCGTCGAGATCTTTGAGACGACACAACAAATCATGATTGCATCTTGTTGCATTTCCAAGAAAAATAGTACTTTATGTGCTCAAACACAGAACATTTGTAACATTTCAAACTTCGAAGCTCGATAACTTCGGCAAACAAACTCCAAGTTTCTTAAACGATGTGTCAAATTAATCAGCTCGTCGAGATCTTTGAGACGTCACAACAAATCATGATTGCATCTTGTTGCATTTCCAAGAAAAATAGTACTTTATGTGCTCAAACACAGAACATTTGTAACATTTCAAATTTCGAAGCTCGATAACTTCGGCAAACAAACTTCAAGTTTCTTAAACGAAGTTTCAAATTAATCAGCTCCACAAGATCTTTGAGACGTCACAACAAATCATGATTGCATCTTGTTGCATTTCCAAGAAAAATAGTACTTTATGTGCTCAAACACACAACATTCGTAACATTTCAAACTTTGAAACTCGTTAACTTCGACAAATGATCACCAAATTTCTTAAACGAAGTGTCACATTAATCAGCTCCACGAGATCTTTGAGACGTCACAACAAATCATGATTGCATCTTGTTGCATTTCCAAGAAAAATAGTACTTTATGTGCTCAAACACAGAACATTTGTAACATTTCGAATTTCTAAGCTCGATAACTTCGACAAACAAACTCCAAGTTTCTTAAACGAAGTGTCAAATTAATCAGCTCCACGAGATCTTTGAGACGTCACAACAAATCATGATTGCATCTTGTTGCATTTCCAAGAAAAATAGTACTTTATGTGCTCAAACACACAACTTTCGTAACATTTCAAACTTCGATGCTCGGTAACTTCGGCAAATGATCACCAAATTTCTTAAACAAAGTGTCAAATTAATCACCTCCACGAGATTTTTGAGACGTCACAACAAATCATGATTGCATCTTGTTGCATTTCCAAGACAAATAGTACTTTATATGCTCAAACACAGAATATTTGTAACATTTCAAATTTCGAAGCTCGATAACTTCGGCAAACAAACTTCAAGTTTCTTAAACGAGGTGTCAAATTAATCACCTCCACGAGATTTTTGAGACGTCACAACAAATCATGACTGCATCTTGTTGCATTTCCAAGACAAATAGTACTTTATATGTTCAAACACACAACTTTTGTAACATTTCAAACTTCGAAGCTCGATAACTTCGTCAAACAAACTTCATGTTTCTTAAACGAGGTGTAAAATTAATCAGCTCGTCGAGATCTTTGAGACGTCACAACAAATCATGATTGCATCTTGTTGCATTTCCAAGAAAAATAGTACTTTATGTGCTCAAACACACAATTTTTGTAACATTTCAAACTTCGAAGCTCGATAACTTCGGCAAACAAACTCCAAGTTTCTTAAACGAGGTGTCAAATTAATCAGCTCCACGAGATCTTTGAGACGTCACGACAATTCATGATTGCATTTTGTTGCATTTCCAAGAAAAATAGTACTTTGTGTGCTCAAACACACAACTATTGTAACATTTCAAACTTCGAAGCTCGATAACTTCGGCAAATGATCACCAAATTTCTTAAACGAAGTGTCAAATTAATCAGCTCCACGAGATCTTTGAGACGTCACAACAAATCATGATTGCATCTTGTTGCATTCCCGAGAAAATTAGTACTTTGTGTGCTCAAACACACAACTTTAGTAACATTTCAAACTTCGAAGCTCGATAACTTCTGCAAAAAAACTCCAAGTTTCATAAACGAAGTGTCAAATTAATCAGCTCGTCGAGATCTTTGAGACGTCACAACAAATCATGATTGCATCTTGTTGCATTTCCAAGAAAAATAGTACTTTATGTGCTTAAACACACAACTTTCGTAACATTTCAAACTTTGAAGCTCGTTAACTTCGACAAATGATCACCAAATTTCATAAACGATATGTCGAATTAATCAGCTCCACGAGATCTTTGAGACGTCACAACAAATCATGATTGCATCTTGTTGCATTTCCGAGAAAAATAGTACTTTGTGTGATCAAACACACAACTTTCGTAACATTTCAAAATTCGAATCTCGATAACATTGGCAAATGATCACCAAATTTCTTAAACGAAGTGTCAAATTAATCAGCTCCACGAGATCTTTGAGACGTCACAACAAATCATGATTGCATCTTGTTGCATTTCCAAGAAAAATAGTACTTTGTGTGCTCAAACACACAACTATTGTAACATTTCAAACTTCGAAGCTCGATAACTTCGGCAAACAAACTCCAAGTTTCTTAAACGAAGTGTCAAATTAATCAGCTCGTCGAGATCTTTGAGACGTCACAACAAATCATGATTGCATTTTGTTGCATTTCCGAGAAAAATAGTACTTTATGTGCTCAAACACACAACTTTTGTAACATTTCAAACTTCGAAGCTCGATAACTTCGGCAAACAAACTCCAAGTTTCTTAAACGAAGTGTCAAATTAATCAGCTCGTCGAGATCTTTGAGATGTCACAACAAATGATAATTGCATCTTGTTGCATTTCCAAGAAAAATAGTACTTTATGTGCTCAAACACACAACTTTCGTAACATTTCAAACTTCGAAGCTCGTTAACTTCGACAAATGATCACCAAGTTTCTTAAACGAAGTGTCAAATTAATCAGCTCGTCGAGATCTTTGAGACGTCACAACAAATCATGATTGCATCTTGTTGCATTTCCAAGAAAAATAGTACTTTATGTGCTCAAACACACAACTTTTGTAACATTTCAAACTTCGAAGCTCGATAACTGCGGCAAACAAACTCCAAGTTTCTTAAACGAAGTGTCAAATTAATCAGCTCGTCGAGATCTTTGAGATGTCACAACAAATGATAATTGCATCTTGTTGCATTTCCAAGAAAAATAGTACTTTATGTGCTCAAACACACAACTTTTGTAACATTTCAAACTTCGAAGCTCGATAACTTCGGCAAACAAACTCCAAGTTTCTTAAACGAAGTGTCAAATTAATCAGCTCTACGAGATCTTTGAGACGTCACAACAAATCATGATTGCATCTTGTTGCATTTCCAAGAAAAATAGTACTTTATGTGCTCAAACACACAACTTTCGTAACATTTCAAACTTGGAAGCTCGTTAACTTCGACAAATGATCACCAAGTTTCTTAAACGAAGTGTCAAATTAATCAGCTCGTCGAGATCTTTGAGATGTCACAACAAATGATAATTGCATCTTGTTGCATTTCCAAGAAAAATAGTACTTTATGTGCTCAAACACACAACTTTCGTAACATTTCAAACTTCGATGCTCGGTAACTTCGGCAAATGATCACCAAATTTCTTAAACAAAGTGTCAAATTAATCACCTCTACGAGATTTTTGAGACGTCACAACAAATCATGATTGCATCTTGTTGCATTTCCAAGACAAATAGTACTTTATATGCTCAAACACAGAATATTTGTAACATTTCAAATTTCGAAGCTCGATAACTTCGGCAAACAAACTTCAAGTTTCTTAAACGAGGTGTCAAATTAATCACCTCCACGAGATTTTTGAGACGTCACAACAAATCATGATTGCATCTTGTTGCATTTCCAAGACAAATAGTACTTTATATGTTCAAACACACAACTTTTGTAACATTTCAAACTTCGAAGCTCGATAACTTCGTCAAACAAACTTTATGTTTCTTAAACGAGGTGTAAAATTAATCAGCTCGTCGAGATCTTTGAGACGTCACAACAAATCATGATTGCATCTTGTTGCATTTCCAAGAAAAATAGTACTTTATGTGCTCAAACACACAATTTTTGTAACATTTCAAACTTCGAAGCTCGATAACTTCGGCAAACAAACTCCAAGTTTCTTAAACGAGGTGTCAAATTAATCAGCTCCACGAGATCTTTGAGACGTCACGACAATTCATGATTGCATTTTGTTGCATTTCCAAGAAAAATAGTACTTTGTGTGCTCAAACACACAACTATTGTAACATTTCAAACTTCGAAGCTCGATAACTTCGGCAAATGATCACCAAATTTCTTAAACGAAGTGTCAAATTAATCAGCTCCACGAGATCTTTGAGACGTCACAACAAATCATGATTGCATCTTGTTGCATTCCCGAGAAAATTAGTACTTTGTGTGCTCAAACACACAACTTTAGTAACATTTCAAACTTCGAAGCTCGATAACTTCTGCAAAAAAACTCCAAGTTTCATAAACGAAGTGTCAAATTAATCAGCTCGTCGAGATCTTTGAGACGTCACAACAAATCATGATTGCATCTTGTTGCATTTCCAAGAAAAATAGTACTTTATGTGCTCAAACACACAACTTTCGTAACATTTCAAACTTCGATGCTCGGTAACTTCGGCAAATGATCACCAAATTTCTTAAACAAAGTGTCAAATTAATCACCTACACGAGATTTTTGAGACGTCACAACAAATCATGATTGCATCTTGTTGCATTTCCGAGAAAAATAGTACTTTGTGTGATCAAACACACAACTTTCGTAACATTTCAAAATTCGAATCTCGATAACATTGGCAAATGATCACCAAATTTCTTAAACGAAGTGTCAAATTAATCAGCTCCACGAGATCTTTGAGACGTCACAACAAATCATGATTGCATCTTGTTGCATTTCCAAGAAAAATAGTACTTTGTGTGCTCAAACACACAACTATTGTAACATTTCAAACTTCGAAGTTCGATAACTTCGGCAAACAAACTCCAAGTTTCTTAAACGAAGTGTCAAATTAATCAGCTCGTCGAGATCTTTGAGACGTCACAACAAATCATGATTGCATTTTGTTGCATTTCCGAGAAAAATAGTACTTTATGTGCTCAAACACACAACTTTTGTAACATTTCAAACTTCGAAGCTCGATAACTTCGGCAAACAAACTCCAAGTTTCTTAAACGAAGTGTCAAATTAATCAGCTCGTCGAGATCTTTGAGATGTCACAACAAATGATAATTGCATCTTGTTGCATTTCCAAGAAAAATAGTACTTTATGTGCTCAAACACACAACTTTTGTAACATTTCAAACTTCGAAGCTCGATAACTTCGGCAAACAAACTCCAAGTTTCTTAAACGAAGTGTCAAATTAATCAGCTCTACGAGATCTTTGAGACGTCACAACAAATCATGATTGCATCTTGTTGCATTTCCAAGAAAAATAGTACTTTATGTGCTCAAACACACAACTTTCGTAACATTTCAAACTTGGAAGCTCGTTAACTTCGACAAATGATCACCAAGTTTCTTAAACGAAGTGTCAAATTAATCAGCTCGTCGAGATCTTTGAGATGTCACAACAAATGATAATTGCATCTTGTTGCATTTCCAAGAAAAATAGTACTTTATGTGCTCAAACACACAACTTTTGTAACATTTCGAATTTCGAAGCTCGATAACTTCGACAAACAAACTCCAAGTTTCTTAAACGAAGTGTCAAATTAATCAGCTCCACGAGATCTTTGAGACGTCACAACAAATCATGATTGCATCTTGTTGCATTTCCAAGAAAAATAGTACTTTATGTGCTCAAACACACAACATTCGTAACATTTCAAACTTTGAAGCTCGTTAACTTCGACAAATGATCACCAAATTTCTTAAACGAAGTGTCACATTAATCAGCTCCACGAGATCTTTGAGACGTCACAACAAATCATGATTGCATCTTGTTGCATTTCCAAGAAAAATAGTATTTTATGTGCTCAAACACACAACTTTTGTAACATTTCAAATTTCGAAGCTCGATAACTTCAACAAACAAACTCCAAGTTTCTTAAACGAAGTGTCAAATTAATCAGCTCGTCGAGATCTTTGAGACGTCACAAGAAATCATGATTGCATCTTGTTGCATTTCCAAGAAAAATAGTACTTTATGTGCTCAAACACACAACTTTCGTAACATTTCAAACTTCGAAGCTCGTTAACTTCGACAAATGATCACCAAGTTTCTTAAACGAAGTGTCAAATTAATCAGCTCGTCGAGATCTTTGAGACGTCACAACAAATGATAATTGCATCTTGTTGCATTTCCCAGAAAAATAGTACTTTATGTGCTCAAACACACAACTTTCGTAACATTTCAAACTTCGAAGCTCGTTAACTTCGACAAATGATCACCAAGTTTCTTAAACGAAGTGTCAAATTAATCTGCTCGTCGAGATCTTTGAGATGTCACAACAAATGATAATTGCATCTTGTTGCATTTCCAAGAAAAATAGTACTTTATGTGCTCAAACACACAACTTTCGTAACATTTCAAACTTCGAAGCTCGTTAACTTCGACAAATGATCACCAAGTTTCTTAAACGAAGTGTCAAATTAATCAGCTCGTCGAGATCTTTGAGACGACACAACAAATCATGATTGCATCTTGTTGCATTTCCAAGAAAAATAGTACTTTATGTGCTCAAACACATAACTTTTGTAACATTTCAAACTTCGAAGCTCGATAACTTCGGCAAACAAACTCCAAGTTTCTTAAACGATGTGTCAAATTAATCAGCTCGTCGAGATCTTTGAGACGTCACAACAAATCATGATTGCATCTTGTTGCATTTCCAAGAAAAATAGTACTTTATGTGCTCAAACACAGAACATTTGTAACATTTCAAATTTCGAAGCTCGATAACTTCGGCAAACAAACTTCAAGTTTCTTAAACGAAGTTTCAAATTAATCAGCTCCACAAGATCTTTGAGACGTCACAACAAATCATGATTGCATCTTGTTGCATTTCCAAGAAAAATAGTACTTTATGTGCTCAAACACACAACATTCGTAACATTTCAAACTTTGAAGCTCGTTAACTTCGACAAATGATCACCAAATTTCTTAAACGAAGTGTCACATTAATCAGCTCCACGAGATCTTTGAGACGTCACAACAAATCATGATTGCATCTTGTTGCATTTCCAAGAAAAATAGTACTTTGTGTGCTCAAACACACAACTATTGTAACATTTCAAACTTCGAAGCTCGATAACTTCGGCAAACAAACTCCAAGTTTCTTAAACGAAGTGTCAAATTAATCAGCTCGTCGAGATCTTTGAGACGTCACAACAAATCATGATTGCATTTTGTTGCATTTCCGAGAAAAATAGTACTTTATGTGCTCAAACACACAACTTTTGTAACATTTCAAACTTCGAAGCTCGATAACTTCGGCAAACAAACTCCAAGTTTCTTAAACGAAGTGTCAAATTAATCAGCTCGTCGAGATCTTTGAGATGTCACAACAAATGATAATTGCATCTTGTTGCATTTCCAAGAAAAATAGTACTTTATGTGCTCAAACACACAACTTTCGTAACATTTCAAACTTCGAAGCTCGTTAACTTCGACAAATGATCACCAAGTTTCTTAAACGAAGTGTCAAATTAATCAGCTCGTCGAGATCTTTGAGACGTCACAACAAATCATGATTGCATCTTGTTGCATTTCCAAGAAAAATAGTACTTTATGTGCTCAAACACACAACTTTTGTAACATTTCAAACTTCGAAGCTCGATAACTGCGGCAAACAAACTCCAAGTTTCTTAAACGAAGTGTCAAATTAATCAGCTCGTCGAGATCTTTGAGATGTCACAACAAATGATAATTGCATCTTGTTGCATTTCCAAGAAAAATAGTACTTTATGTGCTCAAACACACAACTTTTGTAACATTTCAAACTTCGAAGCTCGATAACTTCGGCAAACAAACTCCAAGTTTCTTAAACGAAGTGTCAAATTAATCAGCTCTACGAGATCTTTGAGACGTCACAACAAATCATGATTGCATCTTGTTGCATTTCCAAGAAAAATAGTACTTTATGTGCTCAAACACACAACTTTCGTAACATTTCAAACTTGGAAGCTCGTTAACTTCGACAAATGATCACCAAGTTTCTTAAACGAAGTGTCAAATTAATCAGCTCGTCGAGATCTTTGAGATGTCACAACAAATGATAATTGCATCTTGTTGCATTTCCAAGAAAAATAGTACTTTATGTGCTCAAACACACAACTTTCGTAACATTTCAAACTTCGATGCTCGGTAACTTCGGCAAATGATCACCAAATTTCTTAAACAAAGTGTCAAATTAATCACCTCTACGAGATTTTTGAGACGTCACAACAAATCATGATTGCATCTTGTTGCATTTCCAAGACAAATAGTACTTTATATGCTCAAACACAGAATATTTGTAACATTTCAAATTTCGAAGCTCGATAACTTCGGCAAACAAACTTCAAGTTTCTTAAACGAGGTGTCAAATTAATCACCTCCACGAGATTTTTGAGACGTCACAACAAATCATGATTGCATCTTGTTGCATTTCCAAGACAAATAGTACTTTATATGTTCAAACACACAACTTTTGTAACATTTCAAACTTCGAAGCTCGATAACTTCGTCAAACAAACTTTATGTTTCTTAAACGAGGTGTAAAATTAATCAGCTCGTCGAGATCTTTGAGACGTCACAACAAATCATGATTGCATCTTGTTGCATTTCCAAGAAAAATAGTACTTTATGTGCTCAAACACACAATTTTTGTAACATTTCAAACTTCGAAGCTCGATAACTTCGGCAAACAAACTCCAAGTTTCTTAAACGAGGTGTCAAATTAATCAGCTCCACGAGATCTTTGAGACGTCACGACAATTCATGATTGCATTTTGTTGCATTTCCAAGAAAAATAGTACTTTGTGTGCTCAAACACACAACTATTGTAACATTTCAAACTTCGAAGCTCGATAACTTCGGCAAATGATCACCAAATTTCTTAAACGAAGTGTCAAATTAATCAGCTCCACGAGATCTTTGAGACGTCACAACAAATCATGATTGCATCTTGTTGCATTCCCGAGAAAATTAGTACTTTGTGTGCTCAAACACACAACTTTAGTAACATTTCAAACTTCGAAGCTCGATAACTTCTGCAAAAAAACTCCAAGTTTCATAAACGAAGTGTCAAATTAATCAGCTCGTCGAGATCTTTGAGACGTCACAACAAATCATGATTGCATCTTGTTGCATTTCCAAGAAAAATAGTACTTTATGTGCTCAAACACACAACTTTCGTAACATTTCAAACTTCGATGCTCGGTAACTTCGGCAAATGATCACCAAATTTCTTAAACAAAGTGTCAAATTAATCACCTACACGAGATTTTTGAGACGTCACAACAAATCATGATTGCATCTTGTTGCATTTCCGAGAAAAATAGTACTTTGTGTGATCAAACACACAACTTTCGTAACATTTCAAAATTCGAATCTCGATAACATTGGCAAATGATCACCAAATTTCTTAAACGAAGTGTCAAATTAATCAGCTCCACGAGATCTTTGAGACGTCACAACAAATCATGATTGCATCTTGTTGCATTTCCAAGAAAAATAGTACTTTGTGTGCTCAAACACACAACTATTGTAACATTTCAAACTTCGAAGTTCGATAACTTCGGCAAACAAACTCCAAGTTTCTTAAACGAAGTGTCAAATTAATCAGCTCGTCGAGATCTTTGAGACGTCACAACAAATCATGATTGCATTTTGTTGCATTTCCGAGAAAAATAGTACTTTATGTGCTCAAACACACAACTTTTGTAACATTTCAAACTTCGAAGCTCGATAACTTCGGCAAACAAACTCCAAGTTTCTTAAACGAAGTGTCAAATTAATCAGCTCGTCGAGATCTTTGAGATGTCACAACAAATGATAATTGCATCTTGTTGCATTTCCAAGAAAAATAGTACTTTATGTGCTCAAACACACAACTTTTGTAACATTTCAAACTTCGAAGCTCGATAACTTCGGCAAACAAACTCCAAGTTTCTTAAACGAAGTGTCAAATTAATCAGCTCTACGAGATCTTTGAGACGTCACAACAAATCATGATTGCATCTTGTTGCATTTCCAAGAAAAATAGTACTTTATGTGCTCAAACACACAACTTTCGTAACATTTCAAACTTGGAAGCTCGTTAACTTCGACAAATGATCACCAAGTTTCTTAAACGAAGTGTCAAATTAATCAGCTCGTCGAGATCTTTGAGATGTCACAACAAATGATAATTGCATCTTGTTGCATTTCCAAGAAAAATAGTACTTTATGTGCTCAAACACACAACTTTTGTAACATTTCGAATTTCGAAGCTCGATAACTTCGACAAACAAACTCCAAGTTTCTTAAACGAAGTGTCAAATTAATCAGCTCCACGAGATCTTTGAGACGTCACAACAAATCATGATTGCATCTTGTTGCATTTCCAAGAAAAATAGTACTTTATGTGCTCAAACACACAACATTCGTAACATTTCAAACTTTGAAGCTCGTTAACTTCGACAAATGATCACCAAATTTCTTAAACGAAGTGTCACATTAATCAGCTCCACGAGATCTTTGAGACGTCACAACAAATCATGATTGCATCTTGTTGCATTTCCAAGAAAAATAGTATTTTATGTGCTCAAACACACAACTTTTGTAACATTTCAAATTTCGAAGCTCGATAACTTCAACAAACAAACTCCAAGTTTCTTAAACGAAGTGTCAAATTAATCAGCTCGTCGAGATCTTTGAGACGTCACAAGAAATCATGATTGCATCTTGTTGCATTTCCAAGAAAAATAGTACTTTATGTGCTCAAACACACAACTTTCGTAACATTTCAAACTTCGAAGCTCGTTAACTTCGACAAATGATCACCAAGTTTCTTAAACGAAGTGTCAAATTAATCAGCTCGTCGAGATCTTTGAGACGTCACAACAAATGATAATTGCATCTTGTTGCATTTCCCAGAAAAATAGTACTTTATGTGCTCAAACACACAACTTTCGTAACATTTCAAACTTCGAAGCTCGTTAACTTCGACAAATGATCACCAAGTTTCTTAAACGAAGTGTCAAATTAATCTGCTCGTCGAGATCTTTGAGATGTCACAACAAATGATAATTGCATCTTGTTGCATTTCCAAGAAAAATAGTACTTTATGTGCTCAAACACACAACTTTCGTAACATTTCAAACTTCGAAGCTCGTTAACTTCGACAAATGATCACCAAGTTTCTTAAACGAAGTGTCAAATTAATCAGCTCGTCGAGATCTTTGAGACGACACAACAAATCATGATTGCATCTTGTTGCATTTCCAAGAAAAATAGTACTTTATGTGCTCAAACACATAACTTTTGTAACATTTCAAACTTCGAAGCTCGATAACTTCGGCAAACAAACTCCAAGTTTCTTAAACGATGTGTCAAATTAATCAGCTCGTCGAGATCTTTGAGACGTCACAACAAATCATGATTGCATCTTGTTGCATTTCCAAGAAAAATAGTACTTTATGTGCTCAAACACAGAACATTTGTAACATTTCAAATTTCGAAGCTCGATAACTTCGGCAAACAAACTTCAAGTTTCTTAAACGAAGTTTCAAATTAATCAGCTCCACAAGATCTTTGAGACGTCACAACAAATCATGATTGCATCTTGTTGCATTTCCAAGAAAAATAGTACTTTATGTGCTCAAACACACAACATTCGTAACATTTCAAACTTTGAAGCTCGTTAACTTCGACAAATGATCACCAAATTTCTTAAACGAAGTGTCACATTAATCAGCTCCACGAGATCTTTGAGACGTCACAACAAATCATGATTGCATCTTGTTGCATTTCCAAGAAAAATAGTACTTTATGTGCTCAAACACAGAACATTTGTAACATTTCGAATTTCTAAGCTCGATAACTTCGACAAACAAACTCCAAGTTTCTTAAACGAAGTGTCAAATTAATCAGCTCCACGAGATCTTTGAGACGTCACAACAAATCATGATTGCATCTTGTTGCATTTCCAAGAAAAATAGTACTTTATGTGCTCAAACACACAACTTTCGTAACATTTCAAACTTGGAAGCTCGTTAACTTCGACAAATGATCACCAAGTTTCTTAAACGAAGTGTCAAATTAATCAGCTCGTCGAGATCTTTGAGATGTCACTACAAATGATAATTGCATCTTGTTGCATTTCCAAGAAAAATAATACTTTATGTGCTCAAACACACAACTTTCGTAACATTTCAAACTTCGAAGCTCGATAACTTCGGCAAACAAACTCCAAGTTTCTTAAACGAAGTGTCAAATTAATCAGCTCGTCGAGATCTTTGAGATGTCACAACAAATGATAATTGCATCTTGTTGCATTTCCAAGAAAAATAGTACTTTATGTGCTCAAACACACAACTTTTGTAACATTTCAAACTTCGAAGCTCGTTAACTTCGACAAATGATCACCAAGTTTCTTAAACGAAGTGTCAAATTAATCAGCTCGTCGAGATCTTTGAGACGTCACAACAAATCATGATTGCATCTTGTTGCATTTCCAAGAAAAATAGTACTTTATGTGCTCAAACACACAACTTTTGTAACATTTCAAACTTCGAAGCTCGATAACTTCGGCAAACAAACTCCAAGTTTCTTAAACGAAGTGTCAAATTAATCAGCTCGTCGAGATCTTTGAGATGTCACAACAAATGATAATTGCATCTTGTTGCATTTCCAAGAAAAATAGTACTTTATGTGCTCAAACACACAACTTTTGTAACATTTCAAACTTCGAAGCTCGATAACTTCGGCAAACAAACTCCAAGTTTCTTAAACGAAGTGTCAAATTAATCAGCTCTACGAGATCTTTGAGACGTCACAACAAATCATGATTGCATCTTGTTGCATTTCCAAGAAAAATAGTACTTTATGTGCTCAAACACACAACTTTCGTAACATTTCAAACTTGGAAGCTCGTTAACTTCGACAAATGATCACCAAGTTTCTTAAACGAAGTGTCAAATTAATCAGCTCGTCGAGATCTTTGAGATGTCACAACAAATGATAATTGCATCTTGTTGCATTTCCAAGAAAAATAGTACTTTATGTGCTCAAACACACAACTTTTGTAACATTTCGAATTTCGAAGCTCGATAACTTCGACAAACAAACTCCAAGTTTCTTAAACGAAGTGTCAAATTAATCAGCTCCACGAGATCTTTGAGACGTCACAACAAATCATGATTGCATCTTGTTGCATTTCCAAGAAAAATAGTACTTTATGTGCTCAAACACACAACATTCGTAACATTTCAAACTTTGAAGCTCGTTAACTTCGACAAATGATCACCAAATTTCTTAAACGAAGTGTCACATTAATCAGCTCCACGAGATCTTTGAGACGTCACAACAAATCATGATTGCATCTTGTTGCATTTCCAAGAAAAATAGTACTTTATGTGCTCAAACACACAACTTTCGTAACATTTCAAACTTCGAAGCTCGTTAACTTCGACAAATGATCACCAAGTTTCTTAAACGAAGTGTCAAATTAATCAGCTCGTCGAGATCTTTGAGACGTCACAACAAATGATAATTGCATCTTGTTGCATTTCCCAGAAAAATAGTACTTTATGTGCTCAAACACACAACTTTCGTAACATTTCAAACTTCGAAGCTCGGTAACTTCGGCAAATGATCACCAAATTTCTTAAACGAAGTGTCAAATTAATCACCTCCACGAGATTTTTGAGACGTCACAACAAATCATGATTGCATCTTGTTGCATTTCCAAGACAAATAGTACTTTATATGTTCAAACACACAACTTTTGTAACATTTCAAACTTCGAAGCTCGATAACTTCGTCAAACAAACTTCAAGTTTCTTAAACGAGGTGTAAAATTAATCAGCTCGTCGAGATCTTTGAGATGTCAAAACAAATGATAATTGCATCTTGTTGCATTTCCCAGAAAAATAGTACTTTATGTGCTCAAACACACAACATTCGTAACATTTCAAACTTCGAAGCTCGTTAACTTCGACAAATGATCACCAAGTTTCTTAAACGAAGTGTCAAATTAATCTGCTCGTCGAGATCTTTGAGATGTCACAACAAATGATAATTGCATCTTGTTGCATTTCCAAGAAAAATAGTACTTTATGTGCTCAAACACACAACTTTCGTAACATTTCAAACTTCGAAGCTCGTTAACTTCGACAAATGATCACCAAGTTTCTTAAACGAAGTGTCAAATTAATCAGCTCGTCGAGATCTTTGAGATGTCACAACAAATGATAATTGCATCTTGTTGCATTTCCAAGAAAAATAGTACTTTATGTGCTCAAACACACAACTTTCGTAACATTTCAAACTTCGAAGCTCGTTAACTTCGACAAATGATCACCAAGTTTCTTAAACGAAGTGTCAAATTAATCAGCTCGTCGAGATCTTTGAGACGACACAACAAATCATGATTGCATCTTGTTGCATTTCCAAGAAAAATAGTACTTTATGTGCTCAAACACATAACTTTTGTAACATTTCAAACTTCGAAGCTCGATAACTTCGGCAAACAAACTCCAAGTTTCTTAAACGATGTGTCAAATTAATCAGCTCGTCGAGATCTTTGAGACGTCACAACAAATCATGATTGCATCTTGTTGCATTTCCAAGAAAAATAGTACTTTATGTGCTCAAACACAGAACATTTGTAACATTTCAAATTTCGAAGCTCGATAACTTCGGCAAACAAACTTCAAGTTTCTTAAACGAAGTTTCAAATTAATCAGCTCCACAAGATCTTTGAGACGTCACAACAAATCATGATTGCATCTTGTTGCATTTCCAAGAAAAATAGTACTTTATGTGCTCAAACACACAACATTCGTAACATTTCAAACTTTGAAGCTCGTTAACTTCGACAAATGATCACCAAATTTCTTAAACGAAGTGTCACATTAATCAGCTCCACGAGATCTTTGAGACGTCACAACAAATCATGATTGCATCTTGTTGCATTTCCAAGAAAAATAGTACTTTATGTGCTCAAACACAGAACATTTGTAACATTTCGAATTTCTAAGCTCGATAACTTCGACAAACAAACTCCAAGTTTCTTAAACGAAGTGTCAAATTAATCAGCTCCACGAGATCTTTGAGACGTCACAACAAATCATGATTGCATCTTGTTGCATTTCCAAGAAAAATAGTACTTTATGTGCTCAAACACACAACTTTCGTAACATTTCAAACTTGGAAGCTCGTTAACTTCGACAAATGATCACCAAGTTTCTTAAACGAAGTGTCAAATTAATCAGCTCGTCGAGATCTTTGAGATGTCACAACAAATGATAATTGCATCTTGTTGCATTTCCAAGAAAAATAGTACTTTATGTGCTCAAACACACAACTTTCGTAACATTTCAAACTTCGAAGCTCGTTAACTTCGACAAATGATCACCAAATTTCTTAAACAAAGTGTCAAATTAATCACCTCCACGAGATTTTTGAGACGTCACAACAAATCATGATTGCATCTTGTTGCATTTCCAAGACAAATAGTACTTTATATGCTCAAACACAGAATATTTGTAACATTTCAAATTTCGAAGCTCGATAACGTCGGCAAACAAACTTCAAGTTTCTTAAACGAGGTGTCAAATTAATCACCTCCACGAGATTTTTGAGACGTCACAACAAATCATGATTGCATCTTGTTGCATTTCCAAGACAAATAGTACTTTATATGTTCAAACACACAACTTTTGTAACATTTCAAACTTCGAAGCTCGATAACTTCGTCAAACAAACTTCATGTTTCTTAAACGAGGTGTAAAATTAATCAGCTCGTCGAGATCTTTGAGACGTCACAACAAATCATGATTGCATCTTGTTGCATTTCCAAGAAAAATAGTACTTTATGTGCTCAAACACACAACTTTTGTAACATTTCAAACTTCGAAGCTCGATAACTTCGGCAAACAAACTCCAAGTTTCTTAAACGAGGTGTCAAATTAATCAGCTCGTCGAGATCTTTGAGACGTCACAACAAATCATGATTGCATCTTGTTGCATTTCCAAGAAAAATAGTACTTTATGTGCTCAAACACACAACTTTCGTAACATTTCAAACTTGGAAGCTCGTTAACTTCGACAAATGATCACCAAGTTTCTTAAACGAAGTGTCAAATTAATCAGCTCGTCGAGATCTTTGAGATGTCACAACAAATGATAATTGCATCTTGTTGCATTTCCAAGAAAAATAGTACTTTATGTGCTCAAACACACAACTTTCGTAACATTTCAAACTTCGAAGCTCGTTAACTTCGACAAATGATCACCAAGTTTCTTAAACGAAGTGTCAAATTAATCAGCTCGTCGAGATCTTTGAGACGTCACAACAAATCATGATTGCATCTTGTTGCATTCCCGAGAAAATTAGTACTTTGTGTGCTCAAACACACAACTTTAGTAACATTTCAAACTTCGAAGCTCGATAACTTCTGCAAAAAAACTGCAAGTTTCTTAAACGAGGTGTCAAATTAATCAGCTCGTCGAGATCTTTGAGACGTCACAACAAATCATGATTGCATCTTGTTGCATTTCCAAGAAAAATAGTACTTTATGTGCTCAAACACACAATTTTTGTAACATTTCAAACTTCGAAGCTCGATAACTTCGGCAAACAAACTCCAAGTTTCTTAAACGAGGTGTCAAATTAATCAGCTCGTCGAGATCTTTGAGACGTCACAACAAATCATGATTGCATCTTGTTGCATTTCCAAGAAAAATAGTACTTTATGTGCTCAAACACACAACTTTTGTAACATTTCAAACTTCGAAGCTCGTTAACTTCGACAAATGATCACCAAGTTTCTTAAACGAGGTGTCAAATTAATCAGCTCCACGAGATCTTTGAGACGTCACAACAAATCATGATTGCATCTTGTTGCATTCCCGAGAAAATTAGTACTTTGTGTGCTCAAACACACAACTTTAGTAACATTTCAAACTTCGAAGCTCGATAACTTCGGCAAATGATCACCAAATTTCTTAAACGAAGTGTCAAATTAATCAGCTCCACGAGATCTTTGAGACGTCACAACAAATCATGATTGCATCTTGTTGCATTCCCGAGAAAATTAGTACTTTGTGTGCTCAAACACACAACTTTAGTAACATTTCAAACTTCGAAGCTCGATAACTTCTGCAAAAAAACTGCAAGTTTCTTAAACGAGGTGTCAAATTAATCAGCTCGTCGAGATCTTTGAGACGTCACAACAAATCATGATTGCATCTTGTTGCATTTCCAAGAAAAATAGTACTTTATGTGCTCAAACACACAATTTTTGTAACATTTCAAACTTCGAAGCTCGATAACTTCGGCAAATGATCACCAAATTTCTTAAACGTAGTGTCAAATTAATCAGCTCCACGAGATCTTTGAGACGTCACAACAAATCATGATTGCATCTTGTTGCATTCCCGAGAAAATTAGTACTTTGTGTGCTCAAACACACAACTTTAGTAACATTTCAAACTTCGAAGCTCGATAACTTCTGCAAAAAAACTGCAAGTTTCTTAAACGAGGTGTCAAATTAATCAGCTCGTCGAGATCTTTGAGACGTCACAACAAATCATGATTGCATCTTGTTGCATTTCCAAGAAAAATAGTACTTTATGTGCTCAAACACACAACATTCGTAACATTTCAAACTTTGAAGCTCGTTAACTTCCACAAATGATCACCAAATTTCTTAAACGAAGTGTCACATTAATCAGCTCCACGAGATCTTTGAGACGTCACAACAAATCATGATTGCATCTTGTTGCATTTCCAAGAAAAATAGTACTTTATGTGCTCAAACACACAACTTTTGTAACATTTCAAACTTCGAAGCTCGTTAACTTCGACAAATGATCACCAAGTTTCTTAAACGAGGTGTCAAATTAATCAGCTCCACGAGATCTTTGAGACGTCACAACAAATCATGATTGCATCTTGTTGCATTTCCAAGAAAAATAGTACTTTATGTGCTCAAACACACAACTTTTGTAACATTTCAAACTTCGAAGCTCGATAACTTCGGCAAACAAACTCCAAGTTTCTTAAACGATGTGTCAAATTAATCAGCTCGTCGAGATCTTTGAGACGTCACAACAAATCATGATTGCATCTTGTTGCATTTCCAAGAAAAATAGTACTTTATGTGCTCAAACACACAACTTTTGTAACATTTCAAACTTCGAAGCTCGATAACTTCGGCAAACAAACTCCAAGTTTCTTAAACGAAGTGTCAAATTAATCAGCTCGTCGAGATCTTTGAGATGTCACAACAAATGATAATTGCATCTTGTTGCATTTCCAAGAAAAATAGTACTTTATGTGCTCAAACACACAACTTTCGTAACATTTCAAACTTCGAAGCTCGATAACTTCGGCAAACAAACTCCAAGTTTCTTAAACGAAGTGTCAAATTAATCAGCTCGTCGAGATCTTTGAGATGTCACAACAAATGATAATTGCATCTTGTTGCATTTCCAAGAAAAATAGTACTTTATGTGCTCAAACACACAACTTTTGTAACATTTCAAACTTCGAAGCTCGATAACTTCGGCAAACAAACTCCAAGTTTCTTAAACGAGGTGTCAAATTAATCAGCTCGTCGAGATCTTTGAGACGTCACAACAAATCATGATTGCATCTTGTTGCATTTCCAAGAAAAATAGTACTTTATGTGCTCAAACACACAACTATTGTAACATTTCAAACTTCGAAGCTCGTTAACTTCGACAAATGATCACCAAGTTTCTTAAACGAAGTGTCAAATTAATCAGCTCGTCGAGATCTTTGAGACGTCACAACAAATCATGATTGCATCTTGTTGCATTTCCAAGAAAAATAGTACTGTATGTGCTCAAACACACAACTATTGTAACATTTCAAACTTCGAAGCTCGATAACTTCGGCAAATGATCACCAAATTTCTTAAACGAAGTGTCAAATTAATCAGCTCCACGAGATCTTTGAGACGTCACAACAAATCATGATTGCATCTTGTTGCATTCCCG
Source organism: Euwallacea fornicatus (assembly GCF_040115645.1). Classification (NCBI taxonomy): domain Eukaryota; kingdom Metazoa; phylum Arthropoda; class Insecta; order Coleoptera; family Curculionidae; genus Euwallacea; species Euwallacea fornicatus. The sequence continues at coordinate 83,305 of NW_027096026.1, read as the reverse complement.
AGAAAATTAGTACTTTGTGTGCTCAAACACACAACTTTAGTAACATTTCAAACTTCGAAGCTCGATAACTTCTGCAAAAAAACTCCAAGTTTCATAAACGAAGTGTCAAATTAATCAGCTCGTCGAGATCTTTGAGACGTCACAACAAATCATGATTGCATCTTGTTGCATTTCCAAGAAAAATAGTACTTTATGTGCTTAAACACACAAATTTCGTAACATTTCAAACTTTGAAGCTCGTTAACTTCGACAAATGATCACCAAATTTCATAAACGATATGTCAAATTAATCAGCTCCACGAGATCTTTGAGACGTCACAACAAATCATGATTGCATCTTGTTGCATTTCCGAGAAAAATAGTACTTTGTGTGATCAAACACACAACGTTCGTAACATTTCAAAATTCGAATCTCGATAACATTGGCAAATGATCACCAAATTTCTTAAACGAAGTGTCAAATTAATCAGCTCCACGAGATCTTTGAGACGTCACAACAAATCATGATTGCATCTTGTTGCATTTCCAAGAAAAATAGTACTTTGTGTGCTCAAACACACAACTATTGTAACATTTCAAACTTCGAAGCTCGATAACTTCGGCAAACAAACTCCAAGTTTCTTAAACGATGTGTCAAATTAATCAGCTCGTCGAGATCTTTGAGACGTCACAACAAATCATGATTGCATCTTGTTGCATTTCCAAGAAAAATAGTACTTTATGTGCTCAAACACAGAACATTTGTAACATTTCAAATTTCGAAGCTCGATAACTTCGGCAAACAAACTTCAAGTTTCTTAAACGAAGTTTCAAATTAATCAGCTCCACAAGATCTTTGAGACGTCACAACAAATCATGATTGCATCTTGTTGCATTTCCAAGAAAAATAGTACTTTATGTGCTCAAACACACAACATTCGTAACATTTCAAACTTTGAAGCTCGTTAACTTCCACAAATGATCACCAAATTTCTTAAACGAAGTGTCACATTAATCAGCTCCACGAGATCTTTGAGACGTCACAACAAATCATGATTGCATCTTGTTGCATTTCCAAGAAAAATAGTACTTTATGTGCTCAAACACACAACTTTCGTAACATTTCAAACTTCGAAGCTCGTTAACTTCGACAAATGATCACCAAGATTCTTAAACGAAGTGTCAAATTAATCAGCTCGTCGAGATCTTTGAGACGTCACAACAAATCATGATTGCATCTTGTTGCATTTCCAAGAAAAATAGTACTGTATGTGCTCAAACACACAACTATTGTAACATTTCAAACTTCGAAGCTCGATAACTTCGGCAAATGATCACCAAATTTCTTAAACGAAGTGTCAAATTAATCAGCTCCACGAGATCTTTGAGACGTCACAACAAATCATGATTGCATCTTGTTGCATTCCCGAGAAAATTAGTACTTTGTGTGCTCAAACACACAACTTTAGTAACATTTCAAACTTCGAAGCTCGATAACTTCTGCAAAAAAACTCCAAGTTTCATAAACGAAGTGTCAAATTAATCAGCTCGTCGAGATCTTTGAGACGTCACAACAAATCATGATTGCATCTTGTTGCATTTCCAAGAAAAATAGTACTTTATGTGCTTAAACACACAACTTTCGTAACATTTCAAACTTTGAAGCTCGTTACTTCGACAAATGATCACCAAATTTCATAAACGATATGTCAAATTAATCAGCTCCACGAGATCTTTGAGACGTCACAACAAATCATGATTGCATCTTGTTGCATTTCCGAGAAAAATAGTACTTTGTGTGATCAAACACACAACTTTCGTAACATTTCAAAATTCGAATCTCGATAACATTGGCAAATGATCACCAAATTTCTTAAACGAAGTGTCAAATTAATCAGCTCCACGAGATCTTTGAGACGTCACAACAAATCATGATTGCATCTTGTTGCATTTCCAAGAAAAATAGTACTTTGTGTGCTCAAACACACAACTATTGTAACATTTCAAACTTCGAAGCTCGATAACTTCGGCAAACAAACTCCAAGTTTCTTAAACGATGTGTCAAATTAATCAGCTCGTCGAGATCTTTGAGACGTCACAACAAATCATGATTGCATTTTGTTGCATTTCCGAAAAAAATAGTACTTTATGTGCTCAAACACACAACTTTTGTAACATTTCAAACTTCGAAGCTCGATAACTTCGGCAAACAAACTCCAAGTTTCTTAAACGAAGTGTCAAATTAATCAGCTCGTCGAGATCTTTGAGATGTCACAACAAATGATAATTGCATCTTGTTGCATTTCCAAGAAAAATAGTACTTTATGTGCTCAAACACACAACTTTTGTAACATTTCAAACTTCGAAGCTCGATAACTTCGGCAAACAAACTCCAAGTTTCTTAAACGAGGTGTCAAATTAATCAGCTCGTCGAGATCTTTGAGACGTCACAACAAATCATGATTGCATCTTGTTGCATTTCCAAGAAAAATAGTACTTTATGTGCTCAAACACACAACTTTCGTAACATTTCAAACTTGGAAGCTCGTTAACTTCGACAAATGATCACCAAGTTTCTTAAACGAAGTGTCAAATTAATCAGCTCGTCGAGATCTTTGAGATGTCACAACAAATGATAATTGCATCTTGTTGCATTTCCAAGAAAAATAGTACTTTATGTGCTCAAACACAAAACTTTCGTAACATTTCAAACTTCGAAGCTCGTTAACTTCGACAAATGATCACCAAGTTTCTTAAACGAAGTGTCAAATTAATCAGCTCGTCGAGATCTTTGAGACGACACAACAAATCATGATTGCATCTTGTTGCATTTCCAAGAAAAATAGTACTTTATGTGCTCAAACACATAACTTTTGTAACATTTCAAACTTCGAAGCTCGATAACTTCGGCAAACAAACTCCAAGTTTCTTAAACGATGTGTCAAATTAATCAGCTCGTCGAGATCTTTGAGACGTCACAACAAATCATGATTGCATCTTGTTGCATTTCCAAGAAAAATAGTACTTTATGTGCTCAAACACAGAACATTTGTAACATTTCAAATTTCGAAGCTCGATAACTTCGGCAAACAAACTTCAAGTTTCTTAAACGAAGTTTCAAATTAATCAGCTCCACGAGATCTTTGAGACGTCACAACAAATCATGATTGCATCTTGTTGCATTTCCAAGAAAAATAGTACTTTATGTGCTCAAACACAGAACATTTGTAACATTTCGAATTTCTAAGCTCGATAACTTCGACAAACAAACTCCAAGTTTCTTAAACGAAGTGTCAAATTAATCAGCTCCACGAGATCTTTGAGACGTCACAACAAATCATGATTGCATCTTGTTGCATTTCCAAGAAAAATAGCACTTTATGTGCTCAAACACACAACTTTCGTAACATTTCAAACTTCGATGCTCGGTAACTTCGGCAAATGATCACCAAATTTCTTAAACAAAGTGTCAAATTAATCACCTCCACGAGATTTTTGAGACGTCACAACAAATCATGATTGCATCTTGTTGCATTTCCAAGACAAATAGTACTTTATATGCTCAAACACAGAATATTTGTAACATTTCAAATTTCGAAGCTCGATAACTTCGGCAAACAAACTTCAAGTTTCTTAAACGAGGTGTCAAATTAATCACCTCCACGAGATTTTTGAGACGTCACAACAAATCATGATTGCATCTTGTTGCATTTCCAAGACAAATAGTACTTTATATGTTCAAACACACAACTTTTGTAACATTTCAAACTTCGAAGCTCGATAACTTCGTCAAACAAACTTCATGTTTCTTAAACGAGGTGTAAAATTAATCAGCTCGTCGAGATCTTTGAGACGTCACAACAAATCATGATTGCATCTTGTTGCATTTCCAAGAAAAATAGTACTTTATGTGCTCAAACACACAACTTTCGTAACATTTCAAACTTCGAAGCTCGTTAACTTCGACAAATGATCACCAAGTTTCTTAAACGAAGTGTCAAATTAATCAGCTCGTCGAGATCTTTGAGACGTCACAACAAATCATGATTGCATCTTGTTGCATTTCCAAGAAAAATAGTACTTTATGTGCTCAAACACACAACTTTTGTAACATTTCAAACTTCGAAGCTCGTTAACTTCGACAAATGATCACCAAGTTTCTTAAACGAGGTGTCAAATTAATCAGCTCCACGAGATCTTTGAGACGTCACAACAAATCATGATTGCATCTTGTTGCATTTCCAAGAAAAATAGTACTTTATGTGCTCAAACACACAACTTTTGTAACATTTCAAACTTCGAAGCTCGATAACTTCGGCAAACAAACTCCAAGTTTCTTAAACGATGTGTCAAATTAATCAGCTCGTCGAGATCTTTGAGACGTCACAACAAATCATGATTGCATCTTGTTGCATTTCCAAGAAAAATAGTACTTTATGTGCTCAAACACACAACTTTTGTAACATTTCAAACTTCGAAGCTCGATAACTTCGGCAAACAAACTCCAAGTTTCTTAAACGAAGTGTCAAATTAATCAGCTCGTCGAGATCTTTGAGATGTCACAACAAATGATAATTGCATCTTGTTGCATTTCCAAGAAAAATAGTACTTTATGTGCTCAAACACACAACTTTTGTAACATTTCAAACTTCGAAGCTCGATAACTTCGGCAAACAAACTCCAAGTTTCTTAAACGAAGTGTCAAATTAATCAGCTCTACGAGATCTTTGAGACGTCACAACAAATCATGATTGCATCTTGTTGCATTTCCAAGAAAAATAGTACTTTATGTGCTCAAACACAGAACATTTGTAACATTTCAAATTTCGAAGCTCGATAACTTCGGCAAACAAACTTCAAGTTTCTTAAACGAAGTTTCAAATTAATCAGCTCCACAAGATCTTTGAGACGTCACAACAAATCATGATTGCATCTTGTTGCATTTCCAAGAAAAATAGTACTTTATGTGCTCAAACACACAACATTCGTAACATTTCAAACTTTGAAGCTCGTTAACTTCGACAAATGATCACCAAATTTCTTAAACGAAGTGTCACATTAATCAGCTCCACGAGATCTTTGAGACGTCACAACAAATCATGATTGCATCTTGTTGCATTTCCAAGAAAAATAGTACTTTATGTGCTCAAACACACAACTTTCGTAACATTTCAAACTTCGAAGCTCGTTAACTTCGACAAATGATCACCAAGTTTCTTAAACGAAGTGTCAAATTAATCAGCTCGTCGAGATCTTTGAGATGTCACAACAAATGATAATTGCATCTTGTTGCATTTCCAAGAAAAATAGTACTTTATGTGCTCAAACACACAACTTTCGTAACATTTCAAACTTCGAAGCTCGTTAACTTCGACAAATGATCACCAAGTTTCTTAAACGAAGTGTCAAATTAATCAGCTCGTCGAGATCTTTGAGACGTCACAACAAATCATGATTGCATCTTGTTGCATTTCCAAGAAAAATAGTACTTTATGTGCTCAAACACAGAACATTTGTAACATTTCAAATTTCGAAGCTCGATAACTTCGGCAAACAAACTTCAAGTTTCTTAAACGAAGTGTCAAATTAATCAGCTCCACGAGATCTTTGAGACGTCACAACAAATCATGATTGCATCTTGTTGCATTTCCAAGACAAATAGTACTTTATATGTTCAAACACACAACTTTAGTAACATTTCAAACTTCGAAGCTCGATAACTTCTGCAAAAAAACTCCAAGTTTCATAAACGAAGTGTCAAATTAATCAGCTCGTCGAGATCTTTGAGACGTCACAACAAATCATGATTGCATCTTGTTGCATTTCCAAGAAAAATAGTACTTTATGTGCTTAAACACACAACTTTCGTAACATTTCAAACTTTGAAGCTCGTTACTTCGACAAATGATCACCAAATTTCATAAACGATATGTCAAATTAATCAGCTCCACGAGATCTTTGAGACGTCACAACAAATCATGATTGCATCTTGTTGCATTTCCGAGAAAAATAGTACTTTGTGTGATCAAACACACAACTTTCGTAACATTTCAAAATTCGAATCTCGATAACATTGGCAAATGATCACCAAATTTCTTAAACGAAGTGTCAAATTAATCAGCTCCACAAGATCTTTGAGACGTCACAACAAATCATGATTGCATCTTGTTGCATTTCCAAGAAAAATAGTACTTTGTGTGCTCAAACACACAACTATTGTAACATTTCAAACTTCGAAGCTCGATAACTTCGGCAAACAAACTCCAAGTTTCTTAAACGATGTGTCAAATTAATCAGCTCGTCGAGATCTTTGAGACGTCACAACAAATCATGATTGCATTTTGTTGCATTTCCGAGAAAAATAGTACTTTATGTGCTCAAACACACAACTTTTGTAACATTTCAAACTTCGAAGCTCGATAACTTCGGCAAACAAACTCCAAGTTTCTTAAACGAAGTGTCAAATTAATCAGCTCGTCGAGATCTTTGAGATGTCACAACAAATGATAATTGCATCTTGTTGCATTTCCAAGAAAAATAGTACTTTATGTGCTCAAACACAAAACTTTCGTAACATTTCAAACTTCGAAGCTCGTTAACTTCGACAAATGATCACCAAGTTTCTTAAACGAAGTGTCAAATTAATCAGCTCGTCGAGATCTTTGAGACGACACAACAAATCATGATTGCATCTTGTTGCATTTCCAAGAAAAATAGTACTTTATGTGCTCAAACACATAACTTTTGTAACATTTCAAACTTCGAAGCTCGATAACTTCGGCAAACAAACTCCAAGTTTCTTAAACGATGTGTCAAATTAATCAGCTCGTCGAGATCTTTGAGACGTCACAACAAATCATGATTGCATCTTGTTGCATTTCCAAGAAAAATAGTACTTTATGTGCTCAAACACAGAACATTTGTAACATTTCAAATTTCGAAGCTCGATAACTTCGGCAAACAAACTTCAAGTTTCTTAAACGAAGTTTCAAATTAATCAGCTCCACAAGATCTTTGAGACGTCACAACAAATCATGATTGCATCTTGTTGCATTTCCAAGAAAAATAGTACTTTATGTGCTCAAACACACAACATTCGTAACATTTCAAACTTTGAAGCTCGTTAACTTCGACAAATGATCACCAAATTTCTTAAACGAAGTGTCACATTAATCAGCTCCACGAGATCTTTGAGACGTCACAACAAATCATGATTGCATCTTGTTGCATTTCCAAGAAAAATAGTACTTTATATGCTCAAACACAGAATATTTGTAACATTTCAAATTTCGAAGCTCGATAACTTCGGCAAACAAACTTCAAGTTTCTTAAACGAGGTGTCAAATTAATCACCTCCACGAGATTTTTGAGACGTCACAACAAATCATGATTGCATCTTGTTGCATTTCCAAGACAAATAGTACTTTATATGTTCAAACACACAACTTTCGTAACATTTCAAACTTCGATGCTCGGTAACTTCGGCAAATGATCACCAAATTTCTTAAACAAAGTGTCAAATTAATCACCTCCACGAGATTTTTGAGACGTCACAACAAATCATGATTGCATCTTGTTGCATTTCCAAGACAAATAGTACTTTATATGCTCAAACACAGAATATTTGTAACATTTCAAATTTCGAAGCTCGATAACTTCGGCAAACAAACTTCAAGTTTCTTAAACGAGGTGTCAAATTAATCACCTCCACGAGATTTTTGAGACGTCACAACAAATCATGATTGCATCTTGTTGCATTTCCAAGACAAATAGTACTTTATATGTTCAAACACACAACTTTTGTAACATTTCAAACTTCGAAGCTCGATAACTTCGTCAAACAAACTTCATGTTTCTTAAACGAGGTGTAAAATTAATCAGCTCGTCGAGATCTTTGAGACGTCACAACAAATCATGATTGCATCTTGTTGCATTTCCAAGAAAAATAGTACTTTATGTGCTCAAACACACAATTTTTGTAACATTTCAAACTTCGAAGCTCGATAACTTCGGCAAACAAACTCCAAGTTTCTTAAACGAGGTGTCAAATTAATCAGCTCGTCGAGATCTTTGAGACGTCACAACAAATCATGATTGCATCTTGTTGCATTTCCAAGAAAAATAGTACTTTATTTGCTCAAACACACAACTTTCGTAACATTTCAAACTTGGAAGCTCGTTAACTTCGACAAATGATCACCAAGTTTCTTAAACGAAGTGTCAAATTAATCAGCTCGTCGAGATCTTTGAGATGTCACAACAAATGATAATTGCATCTTGTTGCATTTCCAAGAAAAATAGTACTTTATGTGCTCAAACACACAACTTTCGTAACATTTCAAACTTCGAAGCTCGTTAACTTCGACAAATGATCACCAAGTTTCTTAAACGAAGTGTCAAATTAATCAGCTCGTCGAGATCTTTGAGACGTCACAACAAATCATGATTGCATCTTGTTGCATTTCCAAGAAAAATAGTACTTTATGTGCTCAAACACACAACTTTTGTAACATTTCAAACTTCGAAGCTCGTTAACTTCGACAAATGATCACCAAGTTTCTTAAACGAGGTGTCAAATTAATCAGCTCCACGAGATCTTTGAGACGTCACAACAAATCATGATTGCATCTTGTTGCATTTCCAAGAAAAATAGTACTTTATGTGCTCAAACACACAACTTTTGTAACATTTCAAACTTCGAAGCTCGATAACTTCGGCAAACAAACTCCAAGTTTCTTAAACGATGTGTCAAATTAATCAGCTCGTCGAGATCTTTGAGACGTCACAACAAATCATGATTGCATCTTGTTGCATTTCCAAGAAAAATAGTACTTTATGTGCTCAAACACACAACTTTTGTAACATTTCAAACTTCGAAGCTCGATAACTTCGGCAAACAAACTCCAAGTTTCTTAAACGAAGTGTCAAATTAATCAGCTCGTCGAGATCTTTGAGATGTCACAACAAATGATAATTGCATCTTGTTGCATTTCCAAGAAAAATAGTACTTTATGTGCTCAAACACACAACTTTTGTAACATTTCAAACTTCGAAGCTCGATAACTTCGGCAAACAAACTCCAAGTTTCTTAAACGAAGTGTCAAATTAATCAGCTCTACGAGATCTTTGAGACGTCACAACAAATCATGATTGCATCTTGTTGCATTTCCAAGAAAAATAGTACTTTATGTGCTCAAACACAGAACATTTGTAACATTTCAAATTTCGAAGCTCGATAACTTCGGCAAACAAACTTCAAGTTTCTTAAACGAAGTTTCAAATTAATCAGCTCCACAAGATCTTTGAGACGTCACAACAAATCATGATTGCATCTTGTTGCATTTCCAAGAAAAATAGTACTTTATGTGCTCAAACACACAACATTCGTAACATTTCAAACTTTGAAGCTCGTTAACTTCGACAAATGATCACCAAATTTCTTAAACGAAGTGTCACATTAATCAGCTCCACGAGATCTTTGAGACGTCACAACAAATCATGATTGCATCTTGTTGCATTTCCAAGAAAAATAGTACTTTATGTGCTCAAACACACAACTTTCGTAACATTTCAAACTTCGAAGCTCGTTAACTTCGACAAATGATCACCAAGTTTCTTAAACGAAGTGTCAAATTAATCAGCTCGTCGAGATCTTTGAGATGTCACAACAAATGATAATTGCATCTTGTTGCATTTCCAAGAAAAATAGTACTTTATGTGCTCAAACACACAACTTTCGTAACATTTCAAACTTCGAAGCTCGTTAACTTCGACAAATGATCACCAAGTTTCTTAAACGAAGTGTCAAATTAATCAGCTCGTCGAGATCTTTGAGACGTCACAACAAATCATGATTGCATCTTGTTGCATTTCCAAGAAAAATAGTACTTTATGTGCTCAAACACACAACTTTTGTAACATTTCAAAATTCGAAGCTCGATAACTTCGGCAAACAAACTCCAAGTTTCTTAAACGATGTGTCAAATTAATCAGCTCGTCGAGATCTTTGAGACGTCACAACAAATCATGATTGCATCTTGTTGCATTTCCAAGAAAAATAGTACTTTATGTGCTCAAACACAGAACATTTGTAACATTTCAAATTTCGAAGCTCGATAACTTCGGCAAACAAACTTCAAGTTTCTTAAACGAAGTGTCAAATTAATCAGCTCCACGAGATCTTTGAGACGTCACAACAAATCATGATTGCATCTTGTTGCATTTCCAAGACAAATAGTACTTTATATGTTCAAACACACAACTTTTGTAACATTTCAAACTTCGAAGCTCGATAACTTCGTCAAACAAACTTCATGCTTCTTAAACGAGGTGTAAAATTAATCAGCTCGTCGAGATCTTTGAGACGTCACAACAAATCATGATTGCATCTTGTTGCATTTCCAAGAAAAATAGTACTTTATGTGCTCAAACACACAATTTTTGTAACATTTCAAACTTCGATGCTCGGTAACTTCGGCAAATGATCACCAAATTTCTTAAACAAAGTGTCAAATTAATCACCTCCACGAGATTTTTGAGACGTCACAACAAATCATGATTGCATCTTGTTGCATTTCCAAGACAAATAGTACTTTATATGCTCAAACACAGAATATTTGTAACATTTCAAATTTCGAAGCTCGATAACTTCGGCAAACAAACTTCAAGTTTCTTAAACGAGGTGTCAAATTAATCACCTCCACGAGATTTTTGAGACGTCACAACAAATCATGATTGCATCTTGTTGCATTTCCAAGACAAATAGTACTTTATATGTTCAAACACACAACTTTTGTAACATTTCAAACTTCGAAGCTCGATAACTTCGTCAAACAAACTTCATGTTTCTTAAACGAGGTGTAAAATTAATCAGCTCGTCGAGATCTTTGAGACGTCACAACAAATCATGATTGCATCTTGTTGCATTTCCAAGAAAAATAGTACTTTATGTGCTCAAACACACAATTTTTGTAACATTTCAAACTTCGAAGCTCGATAACTTCGGCAAACAAACTCCAAGTTTCTTAAACGAGGTGTCAAATTAATCAGCTCGTCGAGATCTTTGAGACGTCACAACAAATCATGATTGCATCTTGTTGCATTTCCAAGAAAAATAGTACTTTATTTGCTCAAACACACAACTTTCGTAACATTTCAAACTTGGAAGCTCGTTAACTTCGACAAATGATCACCAAGTTTCTTAAACGAAGTGTCAAATTAATCAGCTCGTCGAGATCTTTGAGATGTCACAACAAATGATAATTGCATCTTGTTGCATTTCCAAGAAAAATAGTACTTTATGTGCTCAAACACACAACTTTCGTAACATTTCAAACTTCGAAGCTCGTTAACTTCGACAAATGATCACCAAGTTTCTTAAACGAAGTGTCAAATTAATCAGCTCGTCGAGATCTTTGAGACGTCACAACAAATCATGATTGCATCTTGTTGCATTTCCAAGAAAAATAGTACTTTATGTGCTCAAACACACAACTTTTGTAACATTTCAAACTTCGAAGCTCGTTAACTTCGACAAATGATCACCAAGTTTCTTAAACGAGGTGTCAAATTAATCAGCTCCACGAGATCTTTGAGACGTCACAACAAATCATGATTGCATCTTGTTGCATTTCCAAGAAAAATAGTACTTTATGTGCTCAAACACACAACTTTTGTAACATTTCAAACTTCGAAGCTCGATAACTTCGGCAAACAAACTCCAAGTTTCTTAAACGATGTGTCAAATTAATCAGCTCGTCGAGATCTTTGAGACGTCACAACAAATCATGATTGCATCTTGTTGCATTTCCAAGAAAAATAGTACTTTATGTGCTCAAACACACAACTTTTGTAACATTTCAAACTTCGAAGCTCGATAACTTCGGCAAACAAACTCCAAGTTTCTTAAACGAAGTGTCAAATTAATCAGCTCGTCGAGATCTTTGAGATGTCACAACAAATGATAATTGCATCTTGTTGCATTTCCAAGAAAAATAGTACTTTATGTGCTCAAACACACAACTTTTGTAACATTTCAAACTTCGAAGCTCGATAACTTCGGCAAACAAACTCCAAGTTTCTTAAACGAAGTGTCAAATTAATCAGCTCTACGAGATCTTTGAGACGTCACAACAAATCATGATTGCATCTTGTTGCATTTCCAAGAAAAATAGTACTTTATGTGCTCAAACACAGAACATTTGTAACATTTCAAATTTCGAAGCTCGATAACTTCGGCAAACAAACTTCAAGTTTCTTAAACGAAGTTTCAAATTAATCAGCTCCACAAGATCTTTGAGACGTCACAACAAATCATGATTGCATCTTGTTGCATTTCCAAGAAAAATAGTACTTTATGTGCTCAAACACACAACATTCGTAACATTTCAAACTTTGAAGCTCGTTAACTTCGACAAATGATCACCAAATTTCTTAAACGAAGTGTCACATTAATCAGCTCCACGAGATCTTTGAGACGTCACAACAAATCATGATTGCATCTTGTTGCATTTCCAAGAAAAATAGTACTTTATGTGCTCAAACACACAACTTTCGTAACATTTCAAACTTCGAAGCTCGTTAACTTCGACAAATGATCACCAAGTTTCTTAAACGAAGTGTCAAATTAATCAGCTCGTCGAGATCTTTGAGATGTCACAACAAATGATAATTGCATCTTGTTGCATTTCCAAGAAAAATAGTACTTTATGTGCTCAAACACACAACTTTCGTAACATTTCAAACTTCGAAGCTCGTTAACTTCGACAAATGATCACCAAGTTTCTTAAACGAAGTGTCAAATTAATCAGCTCGTCGAGATCTTTGAGACGTCACAACAAATCATGATTGCATCTTGTTGCATTTCCAAGAAAAATAGTACTTTATGTGCTCAAACACACAACTTTTGTAACATTTCAAAATTCGAAGCTCGATAACTTCGGCAAACAAACTCCAAGTTTCTTAAACGATGTGTCAAATTAATCAGCTCGTCGAGATCTTTGAGACGTCACAACAAATCATGATTGCATCTTGTTGCATTTCCAAGAAAAATAGTACTTTATGTGCTCAAACACAGAACATTTGTAACATTTCAAATTTCGAAGCTCGATAACTTCGGCAAACAAACTTCAAGTTTCTTAAACGAAGTGTCAAATTAATCAGCTCCACGAGATCTTTGAGACGTCACAACAAATCATGATTGCATCTTGTTGCATTTCCAAGACAAATAGTACTTTATATGTTCAAACACACAACTTTTGTAACATTTCAAACTTCGAAGCTCGATAACTTCGTCAAACAAACTTCATGCTTCTTAAACGAGGTGTAAAATTAATCAGCTCGTCGAGATCTTTGAGACGTCACAACAAATCATGATTGCATCTTGTTGCATTTCCAAGAAAAATAGTACTTTATGTGCTCAAACACACAATTTTTGTAACATTTCAAACTTCGAAGCTCGATAACTTCGGCAAACAAACTCCAAGTTTCTTAAACGAGGTGTCAAATTAATCAGCTCGTCGAGATCTTTGAGACGTCACAACAAATCATGATTGCATCTTGTTGCATTTCCAAGAAAAATAGTACTTTATGTGCTCAAACACACAACTTTCGTAACATTTCAAACTTGGAAGCTCGTTAACTTCGACAAATGATCACCAAGTTTCTTAAACGAAGTGTCAAATTAATCAGCTCGTCGAGATCTTTGAGATGTCACAACAAATGATAATTGCATCTTGTTGCATTTCCAAGAAAAATAGTACTTTATGTGCTCAAACACACAACTTTCGTAACATTTCAAACTTCGAAGCTCGTTAACTTCGACAAATGATCACCAAGTTTCTTAAACGAAGTGTCAAATTAATCAGCTCGTCGAGATCTTTGAGACGTCACAACAAATCATGATTGCATCTTGTTGCATTTCCAAGAAAAATAGTACTTTATGTGCTCAAACACACAACTTTTGTAACATTTCAAACTTCGAAGCTCGTTAACTTCGACAAATGATCACCAAGTTTCTTAAACGAGGTGTCAAATTAATCAGCTCCACGAGATCTTTGAGACGTCACAACAAATCATGATTGCATCTTGTTGCATTTCCAAGAAAAATAGTACTTTATGTGCTCAAACACACAACTTTTGTAACATTTCAAACTTCGAAGCTCGATAACTTCGGCAAACAAACTCCAAGTTTCTTAAACGATGTGTCAAATTAATCAGCTCGTCGAGATCTTTGAGACGTCACAACAAATCATGATTGCATCTTGTTGCATTTCCAAGAAAAATAGTACTTTATGTGCTCAAACACACAACTTTCGTAACATTTCAAACTTGGAAGCTCGTTAACTTCGACAAATGATCACCAAGTTTCTTAAACGAAGTGTCAAATTAATCAGCTCGTCGAGATCTTTGAGATGTCACAACAAATGATAATTGCATCTTGTTGCATTTCCAAGAAAAATAGTACTTTATGTGCTCAAACACACAACTTTCGTAACATTTCAAACTTCGAAGCTCGATAACTTCGGCAAACAAACTCCAAGTTTCTTAAACGATGTGTCAAATTAATCAGCTCGTCGAGATCTTTGAGACGTCACAACAAATCATGATTGCATCTTGTTGCATTTCCAAGAAAAATAGTACTTTATGTGCTCAAACACAGAACATTTGTAACATTTCAAATTTCGAAACTCGATAACTTCGGCAAACAAACTTCAAGTTTCTTAAACGAAGTGTCAAATTAATCAGCTCCACGAGATCTTTGAGACGTCACAACAAATCATGATTGCATCTTGTTGCATTTCAAAGAAAAATAGTACTTTATGTGCTCAAACACAGAACATTTGTAACATTTCGAATTTCGAAGCTCGATAACTGCGGCAAACAATCTCCAAGTTTCTTAAACGAGGTGTCAAATTAATCAGCTCGTCGAGATCTTTGAGACGTCACAACAAATCATGATTGCATCTTGTTGCATTTCCAAGAAAAATAGTACTTTATGTGCTCAAACACACAACTTTCGTAACATTTCAAACTGTGAAGCTCGTTAACTTCGACAAATGATCACGAAATTTCTTAAACGAAGTGTCAAATTAATCACCTCCACGAGATTTTTGAGACGTCACAACTAATCATGATTGCATCTTGTTGCATTTCCAAGAAAAATAGTACTTTATGTGCTCAAACACACAACTTTTGTAACATTTCAAACTTCGAAGCTCGATAACTTCGGCAAACAAACTCCAAGTTTCTTAAACGAGGTGTCAAATTAATCAGCTCGTCGAGATCTTTGAGACGTCACAACAAATCATGATTGCATCTTGTTGCATTTCCAAGAAAAATAGTACTTTATGTGCTCAAACACAGAACATTTGTAACATTTCAAATTTCGAAGCTCGATAACTTCGGCAAACAAACTTCAAGTTTCTTAAACGAAGTTTCAAATTAATCAGCTCCACAAGATCTTTGAGACGTCACAACAAATCATGATTGCATCTTGTTGCATTTCCAAGAAAAATAGTACTTTATGTGCTCAAACACACAACATTCGTAACATTTCAAACTTTGAAGCTCGTTAACTTCGACAAATGATCACCAAATTTCTTAAACGAAGTGTCACATTAATCAGCTCCACGAGATCTTTGAGACGTCACAACAAATCATGATTGCATCTTGTTGCATTTCCAAGAAAAATAGTACTTTATGTGCTCAAACACAGAACATTTGTAACATTTCGAATTTCTAAGCTCGATAACTTCGACAAACAAACTCCAAGTTTCTTAAACGAAGTGTCAAATTAATCAGCTCCACGAGATCTTTGAGACGTCACAACAAATCATGATTGCATCTTGTTGCATTTCCAAGAAAAATAGTACTTTATGTGCTCAAACACACAACTTTCGTAACATTTCAAACTTCGAAGCTCGTTAACTTCGACAAATGATCACCAAGTTTCTTAAACGAAGTGTCAAATTAATCAGCTCGTCGAGATCTTTGAGACGACACAACAAATCATGATTGCATCTTGTTGCATTTCCAAGAAAAATAGTACTTTATGTGCTCAAACACATAACTTTTGTAACATTTCAAACTTCGAAGCTCGATAACTTCGGCAAACAAACTCCAAGTTTCTTAAACGATGTGTCAAATTAATCAGCTCGTCGAGATCTTTGAGACGTCACAACAAATCATGATTGCATCTTGTTGCATTTCCAAGAAAAATAGTACTTTATGTGCTCAAACACAGAACATTTGTAACATTTCAAATTTCGAAGCTCGATAACTTCGGCAAACAAACTTCAAGTTTCTTAAACGAAGTTTCAAATTAATCAGCTCCACAAGATCTTTGAGACGTCACAACAAATCATGATTGCATCTTGTTGCATTTCCAAGAAAAATAGTACTTTATGTGCTCAAACACACAACATTCGTAACATTTCAAACTTTGAAGCTCGTTAACTTCGACAAATGATCACCAAATTTCTTAAACGAAGTGTCACATTAATCAGCTCCACGAGATCTTTGAGACGTCACAACAAATCATGATTGCATCTTGTTGCATTTCCAAGAAAAATAGTACTTTATGTGCTCAAACACAGAACATTTGTAACATTTCGAATTTCTAAGCTCGATAACTTCGACAAACAAACTCCAAGTTTCTTAAACGAAGTGTCAAATTAATCAGCTCCACGAGATCTTTGAGACGTCACAACAAATCATGATTGCATCTTGTTGCATTTCCAAGAAAAATAGTACTTTATGTGCTCAAACACACAACTTTCGTAACATTTCAAACTTCGATGCTCGGTAACTTCGGCAAATGATCACCAAATTTCTTAAACAAAGTGTCAAATTAATCACCTCCACGAGATTTTTGAGACGTCACAACAAATCATGATTGCATCTTGTTGCATTTCCAAGACAAATAGTACTTTATATGTTCAAACACACAACTTTTGTAACATTTCAAACTTCGAAGCTCGATAACTTCGTCAAACAAACTTCATGTTTCTTAAACGAGGTGTAAAATTAATCAGCTCGTCGAGATCTTTGAGACGTCACAACAAATCATGATTGCATCTTGTTGCATTTCCAAGAAAAATAGTACTTTATGTGCTCAAACACACAATTTTTGTAACATTTCAAACTTCGAAGCTCGATAACTTCGGCAAACAAACTCCAAGTTTCTTAAACGAGGTGTCAAATTAATCAGCTCGTCGAGATCTTTGAGACGTCACAACAAATCATGATTGCATCTTGTTGCATTTCCAAGAAAAATAGTACTTTATGTGCTCAAACACACAACTTTCGTAACATTTCAAACTTCGAAGCTCGTTAACTTCGACAAATGATCACCAAGTTTCTTAAACGAAGTGTCAAATTAATCAGCTCGTCGAGATCTTTGAGACGTCACAACAAATCATGATTGCATCTTGTTGCATTTCCAAGAAAAATAGTACTTTATGTGCTCAAACACACAACTTTTGTAACATTTCAAACTTCGAAGCTCGTTAACTTCGACAAATGATCACCAAGTTTCTTAAACGAGGTGTCAAATTAATCAGCTCCACGAGATCTTTGAGACGTCACAACAAATCATGATTGCATCTTGTTGCATTTCCAAGAAAAATAGTACTTTATGTGCTCAAACACACAACTTTTGTAACATTTCAAACTTCGAAGCTCGATAACTTCGGCAAACAAACTCCAAGTTTCTTAAACGATGTGTCAAATTAATCAGCTCGTCGAGATCTTTGAGACGTCACAACAAATCATGACTGCATCTTGTTGCATTTCCAAGAAAAATAGTACTTTATGTGCTCAAACACACAACTTTTGTAACATTTCAAACTTCGAAGCTCGATAACTTCGGCAAACAAACTCCAAGTTTCTTAAACGATGTGTCAAATTAATCAGCTCGTCGAGATCTTTGAGACGTCACAACAAATCATGATTGCATCTTGTTGCATTTCCAAGAAAAATAGTACTTTATGTGCTCAAACACAGAACATTTGTAACATTTCAAATTTCGAAGCTCGATAACTTCGGCAAACAAACTTCAAGTTTCTTAAACGAAGTTTCAAATTAATCAGCTCCACAAGATCTTTGAGACGTCACAACAAATCATGATTGCATCTTGTTGCATTTCCAAGAAAAATAGTACTTTATGTGCTCAAACACACAACATTCGTAACATTTCAAACTTTGAAGCTCGTTAACTTCGACAAATGATCACCAAATTTCTTAAACGAAGTGTCACATTAATCAGCTCCACGAGATCTTTGAGACGTCACAACAAATCATGATTGCATCTTGTTGCATTTCCAAGAAAAATAGTACTTTATGTGCTCAAACACAGAACATTTGTAACATTTCGAATTTCTAAGCTCGATAACTTCGACAAACAAACTCCAAGTTTCTTAAACGAAGTGTCAAATTAATCAGCTCCACGAGATCTTTGAGACGTCACAACAAATCATGATTGCATCTTGTTGCATTTCCAAGAAAAATAGTACTTTATGTGCTCAAACACACAACTTTCGTAACATTTCAAACTTCGATGCTCGGTAACTTCGGCAAATGATCACCAAATTTCTTAAACAAAGTGTCAAATTAATCACCTCCACGAGATTTTTGAGACGTCACAACAAATCATGATTGCATCTTGTTGCATTTCCAAGACAAATAGTACTTTATATGTTCAAACACACAACTTTTGTAACATTTCAAACTTCGAAGCTCGATAACTTCGTCAAACAAACTTCATGTTTCTTAAACGAGGTGTAAAATTAATCAGCTCGTCGAGATCTTTGAGACGTCACAACAAATCATGATTGCATCTTGTTGCATTTCCAAGAAAAATAGTACTTTATGTGCTCAAACACACAATTTTTGTAACATTTCAAACTTCGAAGCTCGATAACTTCGGCAAACAAACTCCAAGTTTCTTAAACGAGGTGTCAAATTAATCAGCTCGTCGAGATCTTTGAGACGTCACAACAAATCATGATTGCATCTTGTTGCATTTCCAAGAAAAATAGTACTTTATGTGCTCAAACACACAACTTTCGTAACATTTCAAACTTCGAAGCTCGTTAACTTCGACAAATGATCACCAAGTTTCTTAAACGAAGTGTCAAATTAATCAGCTCGTCGAGATCTTTGAGACGTCACAACAAATCATGATTGCATCTTGTTGCATTTCCAAGAAAAATAGTACTTTATGTGCTCAAACACACAACTTTTGTAACATTTCAAACTTCGAAGCTCGTTAACTTCGACAAATGATCACCAAGTTTCTTAAACGAGGTGTCAAATTAATCAGCTCCACGAGATCTTTGAGACGTCACAACAAATCATGATTGCATCTTGTTGCATTTCCAAGAAAAATAGTACTTTATGTGCTCAAACACACAACTTTTGTAACATTTCAAACTTCGAAGCTCGATAACTTCGGCAAACAAACTCCAAGTTTCTTAAACGATGTGTCAAATTAATCAGCTCGTCGAGATCTTTGAGACGTCACAACAAATCATGACTGCATCTTGTTGCATTTCCAAGAAAAATAGTACTTTATGTGCTCAAACACACAACTTTTGTAACATTTCAAACTTCGAAGCTCGATAACTTCGGCAAACAAACTCCAAGTTTCTTAAACGATGTGTCAAATTAATCAGCTCGTCGAGATCTTTGAGACGTCACAACAAATCATGATTGCATCTTGTTGCATTTCCAAGAAAAATAGTACTTTATGTGCTCAAACACAGAACATTTGTAACATTTCAAATTTCGAAGCTCGATAACTTCGGCAAACAAACTTCAAGTTTCTTAAACGAAGTTTCAAATTAATCAGCTCCACAAGATCTTTGAGACGTCACAACAAATCATGATTGCATCTTGTTGCATTTCCAAGAAAAATAGTACTTTATGTGCTCAAACACACAACATTCGTAACATTTCAAACTTTGAAGCTCGTTAACTTCGACAAATGATCACCAAATTTCTTAAACGAAGTGTCACATTAATCAGCTCCACGAGATCTTTGAGACGTCACAACAAATCATGATTGCATCTTGTTGCATTTCCAAGAAAAATAGTACTTTATGTGCTCAAACACACAACTTTCGTAACATTTCAAACTTCGAAGCTCGTTAACTTCGACAAATGATCACCAAGTTTCTTAAACGAAGTGTCAAATTAATCAGCTCGTCGAGATCTTTGAGATGTCACAACAAATGATAATTGCATCTTGTTGCATTTCCAAGAAAAATAGTACTTTATGTGCTCAAACACACAACTTTCGTAACATTTCAAACTGTGAAGCTCGTTAACTTCGACAAATGATCACGAAATTTCTTAAACGAAGTGTCAAATTAATCACCTCCACGAGATTTTTGAGACGTCACAACTAATCATGATTGCATCTTGTTGCATTTCCAAGAAAAATAGTACTTTATGTGCTCAAACACACAACTTTTGTAACATTTCAAACTTCGAAGCTCGTTAACTTCGACAAATGATCACCAAGTTTCTTAAACGAGGTGTCAAATTAATCAGCTCCACGAGATCTTTGAGACGTCACAACAAATCATGATTGCATCTTGTTGCATTTCCAAGAAAAATAGTACTTTATGTGCTCAAACACACAACATTCGTAACATTTCAAACTTTGAAGCTCGTTAACTTCGACAAATGATCACCAAATTTCTTAAACGAAGTGTCACATTAATCAGCTCCACGAGATCTTTGAGACGTCACAACAAATCATGATTGCATCTTGTTGCATTTCCAAGAAAAATAGTACTTTATGTGCTCAAACACACAACTTTCGTAACATTTCAAACTTCGAAGCTCGTTAACTTCGACAAATGATCACCAAGTTTCTTAAACGAAGTGTCAAATTAATCAGCTCGTCGAGATCTTTGAGATGTCACAACAAATGATAATTGCATCTTGTTGCATTTCCAAGAAAAATAGTACTTTATGTGCTCAAACACACAACTTTCGTAACATTTCAAACTTCGAAGCTCGTTAACTTCGACAAATGATCACCAAGTTTCTTAAACGAAGTGTCAAATTAATCAGCTCGTCGAGATCTTTGAGACGTCACAACAAATCATGATTGCATCTTGTTGCATTTCCAAGAAAAATAGTACTTTATGTGCTCAAACACACAACTTTTGTAACATTTCAAAATTCGAAGCTCGATAACTTCGGCAAACAAACTCCAAGTTTCTTAAACGATGTGTCAAATTAATCAGCTCGTCGAGATCTTTGAGACGTCACAACAAATCATGATTGCATCTTGTTGCATTTCCAAGAAAAATAGTACTTTATGTGCTCAAACACAGAACATTTGTAACATTTCAAATTTCGAAGCTCGATAACTTCGGCAAACAAACTTCAAGTTTCTTAAACGAAGTGTCAAATTAATCAGCTCCACGAGATCTTTGAGACGTCACAACAAATCATGATTGCATCTTGTTGCATTTCCAAGACAAATAGTACTTTATATGTTCAAACACACAACTTTTGTAACATTTCAAACTTCGAAGCTCGATAACTTCGTCAAACAAACTTCATGCTTCTTAAACGAGGTGTAAAATTAATCAGCTCGTCGAGATCTTTGAGACGTCACAACAAATCATGATTGCATCTTGTTGCATTTCCAAGAAAAATAGTACTTTATGTGCTCAAACACACAATTTTTGTAACATTTCAAACTTCGAAGCTCGATAACTTCGGCAAACAAACTCCAAGTTTCTTAAACGAGGTGTCAAATTAATCAGCTCGTCGAGATCTTTGAGACGTCACAACAAATCATGATTGCATCTTGTTGCATTTCCAAGAAAAATAGTACTTTATGTGCTCAAACACACAACTTTCGTAACATTTCAAACTTGGAAGCTCGTTAACTTCGACAAATGATCACCAAGTTTCTTAAACGAAGTGTCAAATTAATCAGCTCGTCGAGATCTTTGAGATGTCACAACAAATGATAATTGCATCTTGTTGCATTTCCAAGAAAAATAGTACTTTATGTGCTCAAACACACAACTTTCGTAACATTTCAAACTTCGAAGCTCGTTAACTTCGACAAATGATCACCAAGTTTCTTAAACGAAGTGTCAAATTAATCAGCTCGTCGAGATCTTTGAGACGTCACAACAAATCATGATTGCATCTTGTTGCATTTCCAAGAAAAATAGTACTTTATGTGCTCAAACACACAACTTTTGTAACATTTCAAACTTCGAAGCTCGTTAACTTCGACAAATGATCACCAAGTTTCTTAAACGAGGTGTCAAATTAATCAGCTCCACGAGATCTTTGAGACGTCACAACAAATCATGATTGCATCTTGTTGCATTTCCAAGAAAAATAGTACTTTATGTGCTCAAACACACAACTTTTGTAACATTTCAAACTTCGAAGCTCGATAACTTCGGCAAACAAACTCCAAGTTTCTTAAACGATGTGTCAAATTAATCAGCTCGTCGAGATCTTTGAGACGTCACAACAAATCATGATTGCATCTTGTTGCATTTCCAAGAAAAATAGTACTTTATGTGCTCAAACACACAACTTTCGTAACATTTCAAACTTGGAAGCTCGTTAACTTCGACAAATGATCACCAAGTTTCTTAAACGAAGTGTCAAATTAATCAGCTCGTCGAGATCTTTGAGATGTCACAACAAATGATAATTGCATCTTGTTGCATTTCCAAGAAAAATAGTACTTTATGTGCTCAAACACACAACTTTCGTAACATTTCAAACTTCGAAGCTCGTTAACTTCGACAAATGATCACCAAGTTTCTTAAACGAAGTGTCAAATTAATCAGCTCGTCGAGATCTTTGAGACGTCACAACAAATCATGATTGCATCTTGTTGCATTTCCAAGAAAAATAGTACTTTATGTGCTCAAACACACAACTTTTGTAACATTTCAAACTTCGAAGCTCGTTAACTTCGACAAATGATCACCAAGTTTCTTAAACGAGGTGTCAAATTAATCAGCTCCACGAGATCTTTGAGACGTCACAACAAATCATGATTGCATCTTGTTGCATTTCCAAGAAAAATAGTACTTTATGTGCTCAAACACACAACTTTTGTAACATTTCAAACTTCGAAGCTCGATAACTTCGGCAAACAAACTCCAAGTTTCTTAAACGATGTGTCAAATTAATCAGCTCTACGAGATCTTTGAGACGTCACAACAAATCATGATTGCATCTTGTTGCATTTCCAAGAAAAATAGTACTTTATGTGCTCAAACACACAACTTTCGTAACATTTCAAACTTCGAAGCTCGTTAACTTCGACAAATGATCACCAAGTTTCTTAAACGAAGTGTCAAATTAATCAGCTCGTCGAGATCTTTGAGATGTCACAACAAATGATAATTGCATCTTGTTGCATTTCCAAGAAAAATAGTACTTTATGTGCTCAAACACACAACTTTCGTAACATTTCAAACTTCGAAGCTCGTTAACTTCGACAAATGATCACCAAGTTTCTTAAACGAAGTGTCAAATTAATCAGCTCGTCGAGATCATTGAGACGTCACAACAAATCATGATTGCATCTTGTTGCATTTCCAAGAAAAATAGTACTTTATGTGCTCAAACACACAACTTTTGTAACATTTCAAAATTCGAAGCTCGATAACTTCGGCAAACAAACTCCAAGTTTCTTAAACGATGTGTCAAATTAATCAGCTCGTCGAGATCTTTGAGACGTCACAACAAATCATGATTGCATCTTGTTGCATTTCCAAGAAAAATAGTACTTTATGTGCTCAAACACACAACTTTTGTAACATTTCAAACTTCGAAGCTCGTTAACTTCGACAAATGATCACCAAGTTTCTTAAACGAGGTGTCAAATTAATCAGCTCCACGAGATCTTTGAGACGTCACAACAAATCATGATTGCATCTTGTTGCATTTCCAAGAAAAATAGTACTTTATGTGCTCAAACACACAACTTTTGTAACATTTCAAACTTCGAAGCTCGATAACTTCGGCAAACAAACTCCAAGTTTCTTAAACGATGTGTCAAATTAATCAGCTCGTCGAGATCTTTGAGACGTCACAACAAATCATGACTGCATCTTGTTGCATTTCCAAGAAAAATAGTACTTTATGTGCTCAAACACACAACTTTTGTAACATTTCAAACTTCGAAGCTCGATAACTTCGGCAAACAAACTCCAAGTTTCTTAAACGATGTGTCAAATTAATCAGCTCGTCGAGATCTTTGAGACGTCACAACAAATCATGATTGCATCTTGTTGCATTTCCAAGAAAAATAGTACTTTATGTGCTCAAACACAGAACATTTGTAACATTTCAAATTTCGAAGCTCGATAACTTCGGCAAACAAACTTCAAGTTTCTTAAACGAAGTTTCAAATTAATCAGCTCCACAAGATCTTTGAGACGTCACAACAAATCATGATTGCATCTTGTTGCATTTCCAAGAAAAATAGTACTTTATGTGCTCAAACACACAACATTCGTAACATTTCAAACTTTGAAGCTCGTTAACTTCGACAAATGATCACCAAATTTCTTAAACGAAGTGTCACATTAATCAGCTCCACGAGATCTTTGAGACGTCACAACAAATCATGATTGCATCTTGTTGCATTTCCAAGAAAAATAGTACTTTATGTGCTCAAACACACAACTTTCGTAACATTTCAAACTTCGAAGCTCGTTAACTTCGACAAATGATCACCAAGTTTCTTAAACGAAGTGTCAAATTAATCAGCTCGTCGAGATCTTTGAGATGTCACAACAAATGATAATTGCATCTTGTTGCATTTCCAAGAAAAATAGTACTTTATGTGCTCAAACACACAACTTTCGTAACATTTCAAACTGTGAAGCTCGTTAACTTCGACAAATGATCACGAAATTTCTTAAACGAAGTGTCAAATTAATCACCTCCACGAGATTTTTGAGACGTCACAACTAATCATGATTGCATCTTGTTGCATTTCCAAGAAAAATAGTACTTTATGTGCTCAAACACACAACTTTTGTAACATTTCAAACTTCGAAGCTCGTTAACTTCGACAAATGATCACCAAGTTTCTTAAACGAGGTGTCAAATTAATCAGCTCCACGAGATCTTTGAGACGTCACAACAAATCATGATTGCATCTTGTTGCATTTCCAAGAAAAATAGTACTTTATGTGCTCAAACACACAACTTTTGTAACATTTCAAACTTCGAAGCTCGTTAACTTCGACAAATGATCACCAAGTTTCTTAAACGAGGTGTCAAATTAATCAGCTCCACGAGATCTTTGAGACGTCACAACAAATCATGATTGCATCTTGTTGCATTTCCAAGAAAAATAGTACTTTATGTGCTCAAACACACAACTTTTGTAACATTTCAAACTTCGAAGCTCGATAACTTCGGCAAACAAACTCCAAGTTTCTTAAACGATGTGTCAAATTAATCAGCTCGTCGAGATCTTTGAGACGTCACAACAAATCATGATTGCATCTTGTTGCATTTCCAAGAAAAATAGTACTTTATGTGCTCAAACACACAACTTTTGTAACATTTCAAACTTCGAAGCTCGATAACTTCGGCAAACAAACTCCAAGTTTCTTAAACGATGTGTCAAATTAATCAGCTCGTCGAGATCTTTGAGACGTCACAACAAATCATGATTGCATCTTGTTGCATTTCCAAGAAAAATAGTACTTTATGTGCTCAAACACAGAACATTTGTAACATTTCAAATTTCGAAACTCGATAACTTCGGCAAACAAACTTCAAGTTTCTTAAACGAAGTGTCAAATTAATCAGCTCCACGAGATCTTTGAGACGTCACAACAAATCATGATTGCATCTTGTTGCATTTCAAAGAAAAATAGTACTTTATGTGCTCAAACACAGAACATTTGTAACATTTCGAATTTCGAAGCTCGATAACTGCGGCAAACAAACTCCAAGTTTCTTAAACGAGGTGTCAAATTAATCAGCTCGTCGAGATCTTTGAGACGTCACAACAAATCATGATTGCATCTTGTTGCATTTCCAAGAAAAATAGTACTTTATGTGCTCAAACACACAACATTCGTAACATTTCAAACTTTGAAGCTCGTTAACTTCGACAAATGATCACCAAATTTCTTAAACGAAGTGTCACATTAATCAGCTCCACGAGATCTTTGAGACGTCACAACAAATCATGATTGCATCTTGTTGCATTTCCAAGAAAAATAGTACTTTATGTGCTCAAACACAGAACATTTGTAACATTTCGAATTTCTAAGCTCGATAACTTCGACAAACAAACTCCAAGTTTCTTAAACGAAGTGTCAAATTAATCAGCTCCACGAGATCTTTGAGACGTCACAACAAATCATGATTGCATCTTGTTGCATTTCCAAGAAAAATAGTACTTTATGTGCTCAAACACACAACTTTCGTAACATTTCAAACTTCGAAGCTCGTTAACTTCGACAAATGATCACCAAGTTTCTTAAACGAAGTGTCAAATTAATCAGCTCGTCGAGATCTTTGAGACGACACAACAAATCATGATTGCATCTTGTTGCATTTCCAAGAAAAATAGTACTTTATGTGCTCAAACACATAACTTTTGTAACATTTCAAACTTCGAAGCTCGATAACTTCGGCAAACAAACTCCAAGTTTCTTAAACGATGTGTCAAATTAATCAGCTCGTCGAGATCTTTGAGACGTCACAACAAATCATGATTGCATCTTGTTGCATTTCCAAGAAAAATAGTACTTTATGTGCTCAAACACAGAACATTTGTAACATTTCAAATTTCGAAGCTCGATAACTTCGGCAAACAAACTTCAAGTTTCTTAAACGAAGTTTCAAATTAATCAGCTCCACAAGATCTTTGAGACGTCACAACAAATCATGATTGCATCTTGTTGCATTTCCAAGAAAAATAGTACTTTATGTGCTCAAACACACAACATTCGTAACATTTCAAACTTTGAAGCTCGTTAACTTCGACAAATGATCACCAAATTTCTTAAACGAAGTGTCACATTAATCAGCTCCACGAGATCTTTGAGACGTCACAACAAATCATGATTGCATCTTGTTGCATTTCCAAGAAAAATAGTACTTTATGTGCTCAAACACAGAACATTTGTAACATTTCGAATTTCTAAGCTCGATAACTTCGACAAACAAACTCCAAGTTTCTTAAACGAAGTGTCAAATTAATCAGCTCCACGAGATCTTTGAGACGTCACAACAAATCATGATTGCATCTTGTTGCATTTCCAAGAAAAATAGTACTTTATGTGCTCAAACACACAACTTTCGTAACATTTCAAACTTCGATGCTCGGTAACTTCGGCAAATGATCACCAAATTTCTTAAACAAAGTGTCAAATTAATCACCTCCACGAGATTTTTGAGACGTCACAACAAATCATGATTGCATCTTGTTGCATTTCCAAGACAAATAGTACTTTATATGTTCAAACACACAACTTTTGTAACATTTCAAACTTCGAAGCTCGATAACTTCGTCAAACAAACTTCATGTTTCTTAAACGAGGTGTAAAATTAATCAGCTCGTCGAGATCTTTGAGACGTCACAACAAATCATGATTGCATCTTGTTGCATTTCCAAGAAAAATAGTACTTTATGTGCTCAAACACACAATTTTTGTAACATTTCAAACTTCGAAGCTCGATAACTTCGGCAAACAAACTCCAAGTTTCTTAAACGAGGTGTCAAATTAATCAGCTCGTCGAGATCTTTGAGACGTCACAACAAATCATGATTGCATCTTGTTGCATTTCCAAGAAAAATAGTACTTTATGTGCTCAAACACACAACTTTCGTAACATTTCAAACTTCGAAGCTCGTTAACTTCGACAAATGATCACCAAGTTTCTTAAACGAAGTGTCAAATTAATCAGCTCGTCGAGATCTTTGAGACGTCACAACAAATCATGATTGCATCTTGTTGCATTTCCAAGAAAAATAGTACTTTATGTGCTCAAACACACAACTTTTGTAACATTTCAAACTTCGAAGCTCGTTAACTTCGACAAATGATCACCAAGTTTCTTAAACGAGGTGTCAAATTAATCAGCTCCACGAGATCTTTGAGACGTCACAACAAATCATGATTGCATCTTGTTGCATTTCCAAGAAAAATAGTACTTTATGTGCTCAAACACACAACTTTTGTAACATTTCAAACTTCGAAGCTCGATAACTTCGGCAAACAAACTCCAAGTTTCTTAAACGATGTGTCAAATTAATCAGCTCGTCGAGATCTTTGAGACGTCACAACAAATCATGACTGCATCTTGTTGCATTTCCAAGAAAAATAGTACTTTATGTGCTCAAACACACAACTTTTGTAACATTTCAAACTTCGAAGCTCGATAACTTCGGCAAACAAACTCCAAGTTTCTTAAACGATGTGTCAAATTAATCAGCTCGTCGAGATCTTTGAGACGTCACAACAAATCATGATTGCATCTTGTTGCATTTCCAAGAAAAATAGTACTTTATGTGCTCAAACACAGAACATTTGTAACATTTCAAATTTCGAAGCTCGATAACTTCGGCAAACAAACTTCAAGTTTCTTAAACGAAGTTTCAAATTAATCAGCTCCACAAGATCTTTGAGACGTCACAACAAATCATGATTGCATCTTGTTGCATTTCCAAGAAAAATAGTACTTTATGTGCTCAAACACACAACATTCGTAACATTTCAAACTTTGAAGCTCGTTAACTTCGACAAATGATCACCAAATTTCTTAAACGAAGTGTCACATTAATCAGCTCCACGAGATCTTTGAGACGTCACAACAAATCATGATTGCATCTTGTTGCATTTCCAAGAAAAATAGTACTTTATGTGCTCAAACACAGAACATTTGTAACATTTCGAATTTCTAAGCTCGATAACTTCGACAAACAAACTCCAAGTTTCTTAAACGAAGTGTCAAATTAATCAGCTCCACGAGATCTTTGAGACGTCACAACAAATCATGATTGCATCTTGTTGCATTTCCAAGAAAAATAGTACTTTATGTGCTCAAACACACAACTTTCGTAACATTTCAAACTTCGAAGCTCGTTAACTTCGACAAATGATCACCAAGTTTCTTAAACGAAGTGTCAAATTAATCAGCTCGTCGAGATCTTTGAGACGACACAACAAATCATGATTGCATCTTGTTGCATTTCCAAGAAAAATAGTACTTTATGTGCTCAAACACATAACTTTTGTAACATTTCAAACTTCGAAGCTCGATAACTTCGGCAAACAAACTCCAAGTTTCTTAAACGATGTGTCAAATTAATCAGCTCGTCGAGATCTTTGAGACGTCACAACAAATCATGATTGCATCTTGTTGCATTTCCAAGAAAAATAGTACTTTATGTGCTCAAACACAGAACATTTGTAACATTTCAAATTTCGAAGCTCGATAACTTCGGCAAACAAACTTCAAGTTTCTTAAACGAAGTTTCAAATTAATCAGCTCCACAAGATCTTTGAGACGTCACAACAAATCATGATTGCATCTTGTTGCATTTCCAAGAAAAATAGTACTTTATGTGCTCAAACACACAACATTCGTAACATTTCAAACTTTGAAGCTCGTTAACTTCGACAAATGATCACCAAATTTCTTAAACGAAGTGTCACATTAATCAGCTCCACGAGATCTTTGAGACGTCACAACAAATCATGATTGCATCTTGTTGCATTTCCAAGAAAAATAGTACTTTATGTGCTCAAACACAGAACATTTGTAACATTTCGAATTTCTAAGCTCGATAACTTCGACAAACAAACTCCAAGTTTCTTAAACGAAGTGTCAAATTAATCAGCTCCACGAGATCTTTGAGACGTCACAACAAATCATGATTGCATCTTGTTGCATTTCCAAGAAAAATAGTACTTTATGTGCTCAAACACACAACTTTCGTAACATTTCAAACTTCGAAGCTCGTTAACTTCGACAAATGATCACCAAGTTTCTTAAACGAAGTGTCAAATTAATCAGCTCGTCGAGATCTTTGAGACGACACAACAAATCATGATTGCATCTTGTTGCATTTCCAAGAAAAATAGTACTTTATGTGCTCAAACACATAACTTTTGTAACATTTCAAACTTCGAAGCTCGATAACTTCGGCAAACAAACTCCAAGTTTCTTAAACGATGTGTCAAATTAATCAGCTCGTCGAGATCTTTGAGACGTCACAACAAATCATGATTGCATCTTGTTGCATTTCCAAGAAAAATAGTACTTTATGTGCTCAAACACAGAACATTTGTAACATTTCAAATTTCGAAGCTCGATAACTTCGGCAAACAAACTTCAAGTTTCTTAAACGAAGTTTCAAATTAATCAGCTCCACAAGATCTTTGAGACGTCACAACAAATCATGATTGCATCTTGTTGCATTTCCAAGAAAAATAGTACTTTATGTGCTCAAACACACAACATTCGTAACATTTCAAACTTTGAAGCTCGTTAACTTCGACAAATGATCACCAAATTTCTTAAACGAAGTGTCACATTAATCAGCTCCACGAGATCTTTGAGACGTCACAACAAATCATGATTGCATCTTGTTGCATTTCCAAGAAAAATAGTACTTTATGTGCTCAAACACAGAACATTTGTAACATTTCGAATTTCTAAGCTCGATAACTTCGACAAACAAACTCCAAGTTTCTTAAACGAAGTGTCAAATTAATCAGCTCCACGAGATCTTTGAGACGTCACAACAAATCATGATTGCATCTTGTTGCATTTCCAAGAAAAATAGTACTTTATGTGCTCAAACACACAACTTTCGTAACATTTCAAACTTCGATGCTCGGTAACTTCGGCAAATGATCACCAAATTTCTTAAACAAAGTGTCAAATTAATCACCTCCACGAGATTTTTGAGACGTCACAACAAATCATGATTGCATCTTGTTGCATTTCCAAGACAAATAGTACTTTATATGTTCAAACACACAACTTTTGTAACATTTCAAACTTCGAAGCTCGATAACTTCGTCAAACAAACTTCATGTTTCTTAAACGAGGTGTAAAATTAATCAGCTCGTCGAGATCTTTGAGACGTCACAACAAATCATGATTGCATCTTGTTGCATTTCCAAGAAAAATAGTACTTTATGTGCTCAAACACACAATTTTTGTAACATTTCAAACTTCGAAGCTCGATAACTTCGGCAAACAAACTCCAAGTTTCTTAAACGAGGTGTCAAATTAATCAGCTCGTCGAGATCTTTGAGACGTCACAACAAATCATGATTGCATCTTGTTGCATTTCCAAGAAAAATAGTACTTTATGTGCTCAAACACACAACTTTCGTAACATTTCAAACTTCGAAGCTCGTTAACTTCGACAAATGATCACCAAGTTTCTTAAACGAAGTGTCAAATTAAT
Source organism: Euwallacea fornicatus (assembly GCF_040115645.1). NCBI lineage: Eukaryota > Metazoa > Arthropoda > Insecta > Coleoptera > Curculionidae > Euwallacea > Euwallacea fornicatus. The sequence goes on along the minus strand of NW_027096026.1, from coordinate 51,864 downwards.
CAGCTCGTCGAGATCTTTGAGACGTCACAACAAATCATGATTGCATCTTGTTGCATTTCCAAGAAAAATAGTACTTTATGTGCTCAAACACACAACTTTTGTAACATTTCAAACTTCGAAGCTCGTTAACTTCGACAAATGATCACCAAGTTTCTTAAACGAGGTGTCAAATTAATCAGCTCCACGAGATCTTTGAGACGTCACAACAAATCATGATTGCATCTTGTTGCATTTCCAAGAAAAATAGTACTTTATGTGCTCAAACACACAACTTTTGTAACATTTCAAACTTCGAAGCTCGATAACTTCGGCAAACAAACTCCAAGTTTCTTAAACGATGTGTCAAATTAATCAGCTCGTCGAGATCTTTGAGACGTCACAACAAATCATGACTGCATCTTGTTGCATTTCCAAGAAAAATAGTACTTTATGTGCTCAAACACACAACTTTTGTAACATTTCAAACTTCGAAGCTCGATAACTTCGGCAAACAAACTCCAAGTTTCTTAAACGATGTGTCAAATTAATCAGCTCGTCGAGATCTTTGAGACGTCACAACAAATCATGATTGCATCTTGTTGCATTTCCAAGAAAAATAGTACTTTATGTGCTCAAACACAGAACATTTGTAACATTTCAAATTTCGAAGCTCGATAACTTCGGCAAACAAACTTCAAGTTTCTTAAACGAAGTTTCAAATTAATCAGCTCCACAAGATCTTTGAGACGTCACAACAAATCATGATTGCATCTTGTTGCATTTCCAAGAAAAATAGTACTTTATGTGCTCAAACACACAACATTCGTAACATTTCAAACTTTGAAGCTCGTTAACTTCGACAAATGATCACCAAATTTCTTAAACGAAGTGTCACATTAATCAGCTCCACGAGATCTTTGAGACGTCACAACAAATCATGATTGCATCTTGTTGCATTTCCAAGAAAAATAGTACTTTATGTGCTCAAACACACAACTTTCGTAACATTTCAAACTTCGAAGCTCGTTAACTTCGACAAATGATCACCAAGTTTCTTAAACGAAGTGTCAAATTAATCAGCTCGTCGAGATCTTTGAGATGTCACAACAAATGATAATTGCATCTTGTTGCATTTCCAAGAAAAATAGTACTTTATGTGCTCAAACACACAACTTTCGTAACATTTCAAACTGTGAAGCTCGTTAACTTCGACAAATGATCACGAAATTTCTTAAACGAAGTGTCAAATTAATCACCTCCACGAGATTTTTGAGACGTCACAACTAATCATGATTGCATCTTGTTGCATTTCCAAGAAAAATAGTACTTTATGTGCTCAAACACACAACTTTTGTAACATTTCAAACTTCGAAGCTCGTTAACTTCGACAAATGATCACCAAGTTTCTTAAACGAGGTGTCAAATTAATCAGCTCCACGAGATCTTTGAGACGTCACAACAAATCATGATTGCATCTTGTTGCATTTCCAAGAAAAATAGTACTTTATGTGCTCAAACACACAACTTTTGTAACATTTCAAACTTCGAAGCTCGTTAACTTCGACAAATGATCACCAAGTTTCTTAAACGAGGTGTCAAATTAATCAGCTCCACGAGATCTTTGAGACGTCACAACAAATCATGATTGCATCTTGTTGCATTTCCAAGAAAAATAGTACTTTATGTGCTCAAACACACAACTTTTGTAACATTTCAAACTTCGAAGCTCGATAACTTCGGCAAACAAACTCCAAGTTTCTTAAACGATGTGTCAAATTAATCAGCTCGTCGAGATCTTTGAGACGTCACAACAAATCATGATTGCATCTTGTTGCATTTCCAAGAAAAATAGTACTTTATGTGCTCAAACACACAACTTTTGTAACATTTCAAACTTCGAAGCTCGATAACTTCGGCAAACAAACTCCAAGTTTCTTAAACGATGTGTCAAATTAATCAGCTCGTCGAGATCTTTGAGACGTCACAACAAATCATGATTGCATCTTGTTGCATTTCCAAGAAAAATAGTACTTTATGTGCTCAAACACAGAACATTTGTAACATTTCAAATTTCGAAACTCGATAACTTCGGCAAACAAACTTCAAGTTTCTTAAACGAAGTGTCAAATTAATCAGCTCCACGAGATCTTTGAGACGTCACAACAAATCATGATTGCATCTTGTTGCATTTCAAAGAAAAATAGTACTTTATGTGCTCAAACACAGAACATTTGTAACATTTCGAATTTCGAAGCTCGATAACTGCGGCAAACAAACTCCAAGTTTCTTAAACGAGGTGTCAAATTAATCAGCTCGTCGAGATCTTTGAGACGTCACAACAAATCATGATTGCATCTTGTTGCATTTCCAAGAAAAATAGTACTTTATGTGCTCAAACACACAACATTCGTAACATTTCAAACTTTGAAGCTCGTTAACTTCGACAAATGATCACCAAATTTCTTAAACGAAGTGTCACATTAATCAGCTCCACGAGATCTTTGAGACGTCACAACAAATCATGATTGCATCTTGTTGCATTTCCAAGAAAAATAGTACTTTATGTGCTCAAACACAGAACATTTGTAACATTTCGAATTTCTAAGCTCGATAACTTCGACAAACAAACTCCAAGTTTCTTAAACGAAGTGTCAAATTAATCAGCTCCACGAGATCTTTGAGACGTCACAACAAATCATGATTGCATCTTGTTGCATTTCCAAGAAAAATAGTACTTTATGTGCTCAAACACACAACTTTCGTAACATTTCAAACTTCGAAGCTCGTTAACTTCGACAAATGATCACCAAGTTTCTTAAACGAAGTGTCAAATTAATCAGCTCGTCGAGATCTTTGAGACGACACAACAAATCATGATTGCATCTTGTTGCATTTCCAAGAAAAATAGTACTTTATGTGCTCAAACACATAACTTTTGTAACATTTCAAACTTCGAAGCTCGATAACTTCGGCAAACAAACTCCAAGTTTCTTAAACGATGTGTCAAATTAATCAGCTCGTCGAGATCTTTGAGACGTCACAACAAATCATGATTGCATCTTGTTGCATTTCCAAGAAAAATAGTACTTTATGTGCTCAAACACAGAACATTTGTAACATTTCAAATTTCGAAGCTCGATAACTTCGGCAAACAAACTTCAAGTTTCTTAAACGAAGTTTCAAATTAATCAGCTCCACAAGATCTTTGAGACGTCACAACAAATCATGATTGCATCTTGTTGCATTTCCAAGAAAAATAGTACTTTATGTGCTCAAACACACAACATTCGTAACATTTCAAACTTTGAAGCTCGTTAACTTCGACAAATGATCACCAAATTTCTTAAACGAAGTGTCACATTAATCAGCTCCACGAGATCTTTGAGACGTCACAACAAATCATGATTGCATCTTGTTGCATTTCCAAGAAAAATAGTACTTTATGTGCTCAAACACAGAACATTTGTAACATTTCGAATTTCTAAGCTCGATAACTTCGACAAACAAACTCCAAGTTTCTTAAACGAAGTGTCAAATTAATCAGCTCCACGAGATCTTTGAGACGTCACAACAAATCATGATTGCATCTTGTTGCATTTCCAAGAAAAATAGTACTTTATGTGCTCAAACACACAACTTTCGTAACATTTCAAACTTCGATGCTCGGTAACTTCGGCAAATGATCACCAAATTTCTTAAACAAAGTGTCAAATTAATCACCTCCACGAGATTTTTGAGACGTCACAACAAATCATGATTGCATCTTGTTGCATTTCCAAGACAAATAGTACTTTATATGTTCAAACACACAACTTTTGTAACATTTCAAACTTCGAAGCTCGATAACTTCGTCAAACAAACTTCATGTTTCTTAAACGAGGTGTAAAATTAATCAGCTCGTCGAGATCTTTGAGACGTCACAACAAATCATGATTGCATCTTGTTGCATTTCCAAGAAAAATAGTACTTTATGTGCTCAAACACACAATTTTTGTAACATTTCAAACTTCGAAGCTCGATAACTTCGGCAAACAAACTCCAAGTTTCTTAAACGAGGTGTCAAATTAATCAGCTCGTCGAGATCTTTGAGACGTCACAACAAATCATGATTGCATCTTGTTGCATTTCCAAGAAAAATAGTACTTTATGTGCTCAAACACACAACTTTCGTAACATTTCAAACTTCGAAGCTCGTTAACTTCGACAAATGATCACCAAGTTTCTTAAACGAAGTGTCAAATTAATCAGCTCGTCGAGATCTTTGAGACGTCACAACAAATCATGATTGCATCTTGTTGCATTTCCAAGAAAAATAGTACTTTATGTGCTCAAACACACAACTTTTGTAACATTTCAAACTTCGAAGCTCGTTAACTTCGACAAATGATCACCAAGTTTCTTAAACGAGGTGTCAAATTAATCAGCTCCACGAGATCTTTGAGACGTCACAACAAATCATGATTGCATCTTGTTGCATTTCCAAGAAAAATAGTACTTTATGTGCTCAAACACACAACTTTTGTAACATTTCAAACTTCGAAGCTCGATAACTTCGGCAAACAAACTCCAAGTTTCTTAAACGATGTGTCAAATTAATCAGCTCGTCGAGATCTTTGAGACGTCACAACAAATCATGACTGCATCTTGTTGCATTTCCAAGAAAAATAGTACTTTATGTGCTCAAACACACAACTTTTGTAACATTTCAAACTTCGAAGCTCGATAACTTCGGCAAACAAACTCCAAGTTTCTTAAACGATGTGTCAAATTAATCAGCTCGTCGAGATCTTTGAGACGTCACAACAAATCATGATTGCATCTTGTTGCATTTCCAAGAAAAATAGTACTTTATGTGCTCAAACACAGAACATTTGTAACATTTCAAATTTCGAAGCTCGATAACTTCGGCAAACAAACTTCAAGTTTCTTAAACGAAGTTTCAAATTAATCAGCTCCACAAGATCTTTGAGACGTCACAACAAATCATGATTGCATCTTGTTGCATTTCCAAGAAAAATAGTACTTTATGTGCTCAAACACACAACATTCGTAACATTTCAAACTTTGAAGCTCGTTAACTTCGACAAATGATCACCAAATTTCTTAAACGAAGTGTCACATTAATCAGCTCCACGAGATCTTTGAGACGTCACAACAAATCATGATTGCATCTTGTTGCATTTCCAAGAAAAATAGTACTTTATGTGCTCAAACACACAACTTTCGTAACATTTCAAACTTCGAAGCTCGTTAACTTCGACAAATGATCACCAAGTTTCTTAAACGAAGTGTCAAATTAATCAGCTCGTCGAGATCTTTGAGATGTCACAACAAATGATAATTGCATCTTGTTGCATTTCCAAGAAAAATAGTACTTTATGTGCTCAAACACACAACTTTCGTAACATTTCAAACTGTGAAGCTCGTTAACTTCGACAAATGATCACGAAATTTCTTAAACGAAGTGTCAAATTAATCACCTCCACGAGATTTTTGAGACGTCACAACTAATCATGATTGCATCTTGTTGCATTTCCAAGAAAAATAGTACTTTATGTGCTCAAACACACAACTTTTGTAACATTTCAAACTTCGAAGCTCGTTAACTTCGACAAATGATCACCAAGTTTCTTAAACGAGGTGTCAAATTAATCAGCTCCACGAGATCTTTGAGACGTCACAACAAATCATGATTGCATCTTGTTGCATTTCCAAGAAAAATAGTACTTTATGTGCTCAAACACACAACTTTTGTAACATTTCAAACTTCGAAGCTCGTTAACTTCGACAAATGATCACCAAGTTTCTTAAACGAGGTGTCAAATTAATCAGCTCCACGAGATCTTTGAGACGTCACAACAAATCATGATTGCATCTTGTTGCATTTCCAAGAAAAATAGTACTTTATGTGCTCAAACACACAACTTTTGTAACATTTCAAACTTCGAAGCTCGATAACTTCGGCAAACAAACTCCAAGTTTCTTAAACGATGTGTCAAATTAATCAGCTCGTCGAGATCTTTGAGACGTCACAACAAATCATGATTGCATCTTGTTGCATTTCCAAGAAAAATAGTACTTTATGTGCTCAAACACACAACTTTTGTAACATTTCAAACTTCGAAGCTCGATAACTTCGGCAAACAAACTCCAAGTTTCTTAAACGATGTGTCAAATTAATCAGCTCGTCGAGATCTTTGAGACGTCACAACAAATCATGATTGCATCTTGTTGCATTTCCAAGAAAAATAGTACTTTATGTGCTCAAACACAGAACATTTGTAACATTTCAAATTTCGAAGCTCGATAACTTCGGCAAACAAACTTCAAGTTTCTTAAACGAAGTTTCAAATTAATCAGCTCCACAAGATCTTTGAGACGTCACAACAAATCATGATTGCATCTTGTTGCATTTCCAAGAAAAATAGTACTTTATGTGCTCAAACACACAACATTCGTAACATTTCAAACTTTGAAGCTCGTTAACTTCGACAAATGATCACCAAATTTCTTAAACGAAGTGTCACATTAATCAGCTCCACGAGATCTTTGAGACGTCACAACAAATCATGATTGCATCTTGTTGCATTTCCAAGAAAAATAGTACTTTATGTGCTCAAACACACAACTTTCGTAACATTTCAAACTTCGAAGCTCGTTAACTTCGACAAATGATCACCAAGTTTCTTAAACGAAGTGTCAAATTAATCAGCTCGTCGAGATCTTTGAGATGTCACAACAAATGATAATTGCATCTTGTTGCATTTCCAAGAAAAATAGTACTTTATGTGCTCAAACACACAACTTTCGTAACATTTCAAACTTCGAAGCTCGTTAACTTCGACAAATGATCACCAAGTTTCTTAAACGAAGTGTCAAATTAATCAGCTCGTCGAGATCTTTGAGACGTCACAACAAATCATGATTGCATCTTGTTGCATTTCCAAGAAAAATAGTACTTTATGTGCTCAAACACAGAACATTTGTAACATTTCAAATTTCGAAGCTCGATAACTTCGGCAAACAAACTTCAAGTTTCTTAAACGAAGTGTAAAATTAATCAGCTCCACGAGATCTTTGAGACGTCACAACAAATCATGATTGCATCTTGTTGCATTTCAAAGAAAAATAGTACTTTATGTGCTCAAACACAGAACATTTGTAACATTTCGAATTTCGAAGCTCGATAACTGCGGCAAACAAACTCCAAGTTTCTTAAACGAGGTGTCAAATTAATCAGCTCGTCGAGATCTTTGAGACGTCACAACAAATCATGATTGCATCTTGTTGCATTTCCAAGAAAAATAGTACTTTATGTGCTCAAACACACAACTTTCGTAACATTTCAAACTGTGAAGCTCGTTAACTTCGACAAATGATCACGAAATTTCTTAAACGAAGTGTCAAATTAATCACCTCCACGAGATTTTTGAGACGTCACAACTAATCATGATTGCATCTTGTTGCATTTCCAAGAAAAATAGTACTTTATGTGCTCAAACACACAACTTTCGTAACATTTCAAACTGTGAAGCTCGTTAACTTCGACAAATGATCACGAAATTTCTTAAACGAAGTGTCAAATTAATCACCTCCACGAGATTTTTGAGACGTCACAACAAATCATGATTGCATCTTGTTGCATTTCCAAGAAAAATAGTACTTTATGTGCTCAAACACACAACTTTTGTAACATTTCAAATTTCGAAGCTCGATAACTTAGGCAAACAAACTCCAAGTTTTTTAAACGAAGTGTCAAATTAATCAGCTCCACGAGATCTTTGAGACGTCACAACAAATCATGATTGCATCTTGTTGCATTTCCAAGAAAAATAGTACTTTATGTGCTCAAACACAGAACATTTGTAACATTTCAAATTTCGAAGCTCGATAACTTCAGCAAACAAACTCCAAGTTTCTTAAACGAAGTGTCAAATTAATCAGCTCGTCGAGATCTTTGAGACGTCACAACAAATCATGATTGCATCTTGTTGCATTTCCAAGAAAAATAGTACTTTATGTGCTCAAACACACAACTTTTGTAACATTTCAAACTTCGAAGCTCGATAACTTCGGCAAACAAACTCCAAGTTTCTTAAACGAAGTGTCAAATTAATCAGCTCCACGAGATCTTTGAGACGTCACAACTAATCATGATTGCATCTTGTTGCATTTCCAAGAAAAATAGTACTTTATGTGCTCAAACACACAACTTTCGTAACATTTCAAACTTGGAAGCTCGTTAACTTCGACAAATGATCACCAAGTTTCTTAAACGAAGTGTCAAATTAATCAGCTCGTCGAGATCTTTGAGATGTCACAACAAATGATAATTGCATCTTGTTGCATTTCCAAGAAAAATAGTACTTTATGTGCTCAAACACACAACTTTCGTAACATTTCAAACTTCGAAGCTCGTTAACTTCGACAAATGATCACCAAGTTTCTTAAACGAAGTGTCAAATTAATCAGCTCGTCGAGATCTTTGAGACGTCACAACAAATCATGATTGCATCTTGTTGCATTTCCAAGAAAAATAGTACTGTATGTGCTCAAACACACAACTATTGTAACATTTCAAACTTCGAAGCTCGATAACTTCGGCAAATGATCACCAAATTTCTTAAACGAAGTGTCAAATTAATCAGCTCCACGAGATCTTTGAGACGTCACAACAAATCATGATTGCATCTTGTTGCATTTCCAAGAAAAATAGTACTTTATGTGCTTAAACACACAACTTTCGTAACATTTCAAACTTTGAAGCTCGTTAACTTCGACAAATGATCACCAAATTTCATAAACGATATGTCAAATTAATCAGCTCCACGAGATCTTTGAGACGTCACAACAAATCATGATTGCATCTTGTTGCATTTCCGAGAAAAATAGTACTTTATGTGCTCAAACACACAACTTTCGTAACATTTCAAACTTCGAAGCTCGTTAACTTCGACAAATGATCACCAAGTTTCTTAAACGAAGTGTCAAATTAATCAGCTCCACGAGATCTTTGAGACGTCACAACAAATCATGATTGCATCTTGTTGCATTTCCAAGAAAAATAGTACTTTATGTGCTCAAACACACAACTTTCGTAACATTTCAAACTTGGAAGCTCGTTAACTTTGACAAATGATCACCAAGTTTCTTAAACGAAGTGTCAAATTAATCAGCTCGTCGAGATCTTTGAGATGTCACAACAAATGATAATTGCATCTTGTTGCATTTCCAAGAAAAATAGTACTTTATGTGCTCAAACACACAACTTTTGTAACATTTCAAACTTCGAAGCTCGATAACTTCGGCAAATGATCACCAAATTTCTTAAACGAAGTGTCAAATTAATCAGCTCCACGAGATATTTGAGACGTCACAATAAATCATGATTGCATTTTGTTGCATTTCCAAGAAAAATAGTACTTTGTGTGCTCAAACACACAACTTTAGTAACATTTCAAACTTCGAAGCTCGATAACTTCGGCAAACAAACTCCAAGTTTCTTAAACGAAGAGTCAAATTAATCAGCTCCACGAGATCTTTGAGACGTCACAACAAATCATGATTGCATCTTGTTGCATTCCCGAGAAAATTAGTACTTTGTGTGCTCAAACACACAACTTTAGTAACATTTCAAACTTCGAAGCTCGATAACATTGGCAAATGATCACCAAATTTCTTAAACGAAGTGTCAAATTAATCAGCTCGTCGAGATCTTTGAGACGTCACAACAAATCATGATTGCATCTTGTTGCATTTCCAAGAAAAATAGTACTTTATGTGCTTAAACACACAACTTTCGTAACATTTCAAACTTTGAAGCTCGTTAACTTCGACAAATGATCACCAAATTTCATAAACGATATGTCAAATTAATCAGCTCCACGAGATCTTTGAGACGTCACAACAAATCATGATTGCATCTTGTTGCATTTCCGAGAAAAATAGTACTTTATGTGCTCAAACACACAACTTTCGTAACATTTCAAACTTCGATGCTCGGTAACTTCGGCAAATGATCACCAAATTTCTTAAACAAAGTGTCAAATTAATCACCTCCACGAGATTTTTGAGACGTCACAACAAATCATGATTGCATCTTGTTGCATTTCCAAGACAAATAGTACTTTATATGTTCAAACACACAACTTTTGTAACATTTCAAACTTCGAAGCTCGATAACTTCGTCAAACAAACTTCATGTTTCTTAAACGAGGTGTAAAATTAATCAGCTCGTCGAGATCTTTGAGACGTCACAACAAATCATGATTGCATCTTGTTGCATTTCCAAGAAAAATAGTACTTTATGTGCTCAAACACACAATTTTTGTAACATTTCAAACTTCGAAGCTCGATAACTTCGGCAAACAAACTCCAAGTTTCTTAAACGAGGTGTCAAATTAATCAGCTCCACGAGATCTTTGAGACGTCACAACAAATCATGATTGCATCTTGTTGCATTTCCAAGAAAAATAGTACTTTATGTGCTTAAACACACAACTTTCGTAACATTTCAAACTTCGAAGCTCGTTAACTTCGACAAATGATCACCAAGTTTCTTAAACGAAGTGTCAAATTAATCAGCTCGTCGAGATCTTTGAGACGTCACAACAAATCATGATTGCATCTTGTTGCATTTCCAAGAAAAATAGTACTTTATGTGCTCAAACACACAACTTTTGTAACATTTCAAGCTTCGAAGCTCGTTAACTTCGACAAATGATCACCAAGTTTCTTAAACGAGGTGTCAAATTAATCAGCTCCACGAGATCTTTGAGACGTCACAACAAATCATGATTGCATCTTGTTGCATTTCCAAGAAAAATAGTACTTTATGTGCTCAAACACACAACTTTTGTAACATTTCAAACTTCGAAGCTCGATAACTTCGGCAAACAAACTCCAAGTTTCTTAAACGATGTGTCAAATTAATCAGCTCGTCGAGATCTTTGAGACGTCACAACAAATCATGATTGCATCTTGTTGCATTTCCAAGAAAAATAGTACTTTATGTGCTCAAACACACAACTTTTGTAACATTTCAAACTTCGAAGCTCGATAACTTCGGCAAACAAACTCCAAGTTTCTTAAACGAAGTGTCAAATTAATCAGCTCTACGAGATCTTTGAGACGTCACAACAAATCATGATTGCATCTTGTTGCATTTCCAAGAAAAATAGTACTTTATGTGCTCAAACACAGAACATTTGTAACATTTCAAATTTCGAAGCTCGATAACTTCGGCAAACAAACTTCAAGTTTCTTAAACGAAGTTTCAAATTAATCAGCTCCACAAGATCTTTGAGACGTCACAACAAATCATGATTGCATCTTGTTGCATTTCCAAGAAAAATAGTACTTTATGTGCTCAAACACACAACATTCGTAACATTTCAAACTTTGAAGCTCGTTAACTTCGACAAATGATCACCAAATTTCTTAAACGAAGTGTCACATTAATCAGCTCCACGAGATCTTTGAGACGTCACAACAAATCATGATTGCATCTTGTTGCATTTCCAAGAAAAATAGTACTTTATGTGCTCAAACACACAACTTTCGTAACATTTCAAACTTCGAAGCTCGTTAACTTCGACAAATGATCACCAAGTTTCTTAAACGAAGTGTCAAATTAATCAGCTCGTCGAGATCTTTGAGATGTCACAACAAATGATAATTGCATCTTGTTGCATTTCCAAGAAAAATAGTACTTTATGTGCTCAAACACACAACTTTCGTAACATTTCAAACTTCGAAGCTCGTTAACTTCGACAAATGATCACCAAGTTTCTTAAACGAAGTGTCAAATTAATCACCTCCACGAGATTTTTGAGACGTCACAACAAATCATGATTGCATCTTGTTGCATTTCCAAGAAAAATAGTACTTTATGTGCTCAAACACACAACTTTTGTAACATTTCAAATTTCGAAGCTCGATAACTTAGGCAAACAAACTCCAAGTTTTTTAAACGAAGTGTCAAATTAATCAGCTCCACGAGATCTTTGAGACGTCACAACAAATCATGATTGCATCTTGTTGCATTTCCAAGAAAAATAGTACTTTATGTGCTCAAACACAGAACATTTGTAACATTTCAAATTTCGAAGCTCGATAACTTCGGCAAACAAACTTCAAGTTTCTTAAACGAAGTGTAAAATTAATCAGCTCCACGAGATCTTTGAGACGTCACAACAAATCATGATTGCATCTTGTTGCATTTCAAAGAAAAATAGTACTTTATGTGCTCAAACACAGAACATTTGTAACATTTCAAATTTCGAAGCTCGATAACTTCGGCAAACAAACTTCAAGTTTCTTAAACGAAGTGTAAAATTAATCAGCTCCACGAGATCTTTGAGACGTCACAACAAATCATGATTGCATCTTGTTGCATTTCAAAGAAAAATAGTACTTTATGTGCTCAAACACAGAACATTTGTAACATTTCGAATTTCGAAGCTCGATAACTGCGGCAAACAAACTCCAAGTTTCTTAAACGAGGTGTCAAATTAATCAGCTCGTCGAGATCTTTGAGACGTCACAACAAATCATGATTGCATCTTGTTGCATTTCCAAGAAAAATAGTACTTTATGTGCTCAAACACACAACTTTCGTAACATTTCAAACTGTGAAGCTCGTTAACTTCGACAAATGATCACGAAATTTCTTAAACGAAGTGTCAAATTAATCACCTCCACGAGATTTTTGAGACGTCACAACTAATCATGATTGCATCTTGTTGCATTTCCAAGAAAAATAGTACTTTATGTGCTCAAACACACAACTTTCGTAACATTTCAAACTGTGAAGCTCGTTAACTTCGACAAATGATCACGAAATTTCTTAAACGAAGTGTCAAATTAATCACCTCCACGAGATTTTTGAGACGTCACAACAAATCATGATTGCATCTTGTTGCATTTCCAAGAAAAATAGTACTTTATGTGCTCAAACACACAACTTTTGTAACATTTCAAATTTCGAAGCTCGATAACTTAGGCAAACAAACTCCAAGTTTTTTAAACGAAGTGTCAAATTAATCAGCTCCACGAGATCTTTGAGACGTCACAACAAATCATGATTGCATCTTGTTGCATTTCCAAGAAAAATAGTACTTTATGTGCTCAAACACAGAACATTTGTAACATTTCAAATTTCGAAGCTCGATAACTTCAGCAAACAAACTCCAAGTTTCTTAAACGAAGTGTCAAATTAATCAGCTCGTCGAGATCTTTGAGACGTCACAACAAATCATGATTGCATCTTGTTGCATTTCCAAGAAAAATAGTACTTTATGTGCTCAAACACACAACTTTTGTAACATTTCAAACTTCGAAGCTCGATAACTTCGGCAAACAAACTCCAAGTTTCTTAAACGAAGTGTCAAATTAATCAGCTCCACGAGATCTTTGAGACGTCACAACTAATCATGATTGCATCTTGTTGCATTTCCAAGAAAAATAGTACTTTATGTGCTCAAACACACAACTTTCGTAACATTTCAAACTTGGAAGCTCGTTAACTTCGACAAATGATCACCAAGTTTCTTAAACGAAGTGTCAAATTAATCAGCTCGTCGAGATCTTTGAGATGTCACAACAAATGATAATTGCATCTTGTTGCATTTCCAAGAAAAATAGTACTTTATGTGCTCAAACACACAACTTTCGTAACATTTCAAACTTCGAAGCTCGTTAACTTCGACAAATGATCACCAAGTTTCTTAAACGAAGTGTCAAATTAATCAGCTCGTCGAGATTTTTGAGACGTCACAACAAATCATGATTGCATCTTGTTGCATTTCCAAGAAAAATAGTACTGTATGTGCTCAAACACACAACTATTGTAACATTTCAAACTTCGAAGCTCGATAACTTCGGCAAATGATCACCAAATTTCTTAAACGAAGTGTCAAATTAATCAGCTCCACGAGATCTTTGAGACGTCACAACAAATCATGATTGCATCTTGTTGCATTTCCAAGAAAAATAGTACTTTATGTGCTTAAACACACAACTTTCGTAACATTTCAAACTTTGAAGCTCGTTAACTTCGACAAATGATCACCAAATTTCATAAACGATATGTCAAATTAATCAGCTCCACGAGATCTTTGAGACGTCACAACAAATCATGATTGCATCTTGTTGCATTTCCGAGAAAAATAGTACTTTGTGTGATCAAACACACAACTTTCGTAACATTTCAAAATTCGAATCTCGATAACATTGGCAAATGATCACCAAATTTCTTAAACGAAGTGTCAAATTAATCAGCTCCACGAGATCTTTGAGACGTCACAACAAATCATGATTGCATCTTGTTGCATTTCCAAGAAAAATAGTACTTTGTGTGCTCAAACACACAACTATTGTAACATTTCAAACTTCGAAGCTCGATAACTTCGGCAAACAAACTCCAAGTTTCTTAAACGATGTGTCAAATTAATCAGCTCGTCGAGATCTTTGAGACGTCACAACAAATCATGATTGCATTTTGTTGCATTTCCGAGAAAAATAGTACTTTATGTGCTCAAACACACAACTTTTGTAACATTTCAAACTTCGAAGCTCGATAACTTCGGCAAACAAACTCCAAGTTTCTTAAACGATGTGTCAAATTAATCAGCTCGTCGAGATCTTTGAGATGTCACAACAAATGATAATTGCATCTTGTTGCATTTCCAAGAAAAATAGTACTTTATGTGCTCAAACACACAACTTTCGTAACATTTCAAACTTCGAAGCTCGTTAACTTCGACAAATGATCACCAAGTTTCTTAAACGAAGTGTCAAATTAATCAGCTCCACGAGATCTTTGAGACGTCACAACAAATCATGATTGCATCTTGTTGCATTTCCAAGAAAAATAGTACTTTATGTGCTCAAACACACAACTTTCGTAACATTTCAAACTTGGAAGCTCGTTAACTTTGACAAATGATCACCAAGTTTCTTAAACGAAGTGTCAAATTAATCAGCTCGTCGAGATCTTTGAGATGTCACAACAAATGATAATTGCATCTTGTTGCATTTCCAAGAAAAATAGTACTTTATGTGCTCAAACACACAACTTTTGTAACATTTCAAACTTCGAAGCTCGATAACTTCGGCAAATGATCACCAAATTTCTTAAACGAAGTGTCAAATTAATCAGCTCCACGAGATATTTGAGACGTCACAATAAATCATGATTGCATTTTGTTGCATTTCCAAGAAAAATAGTACTTTGTGTGCTCAAACACACAACTTTAGTAACATTTCAAACTTCGAAGCTCGATAACTTCGGCAAACAAACTCCAAGTTTCTTAAACGAAGAGTCAAATTAATCAGCTCCACGAGATCTTTGAGACGTCACAACAAATCATGATTGCATCTTGTTGCATTCCCGAGAAAATTAGTACTTTGTGTGCTCAAACACACAACTTTAGTAACATTTCAAACTTCGAAGCTCGATAACATTGGCAAATGATCACCAAATTTCTTAAACGAAGTGTCAAATTAATCAGCTCGTCGAGATCTTTGAGACGTCACAACAAATCATGATTGCATCTTGTTGCATTTCCAAGAAAAATAGTACTTTATGTGCTTAAACACACAACTTTCGTAACATTTCAAACTTTGAAGCTCGTTAACTTCGACAAATGATCACCAAATTTCATAAACGATATGTCAAATTAATCAGCTCCACGAGATCTTTGAGACGTCACAACAAATCATGATTGCATCTTGTTGCATTTCCGAGAAAAATAGTACTTTGTGTGATCAAACACACAACTTTCGTAACATTTCGAATTTCGAAGCTCGATAACTTCGACAAACAAACTCCAAGTTTCTTAAACGAAGTGTCAAATTAATCAGCTCCACGAGATCTTTGAGACGTCACAACAAATCATGATTGAATCTTGTTGCATTTCCAAGACAAATAGTACTTTATATGTTCAAACACACAACTTTAGTAACATTTCAAACTTCGAAGCTCGATAACTTCGGCAAACAAACTCCAAGTTTCTTAAACGAAGTGTCAAATTAATCAGCTCTACGAGATCTTTGAGACGTCACAACAAATCATGATTGCATCTTGTTGCATTCCCGAGAAAATTAGTACTTTGTGTGCTCAAACACACAACTTTAGTAACATTTCAAACTTCGAAGCTCGATAACATTGGCAAATGATCACCAAATTTCTTAAACGAAGTGTCAAATTAATCAGCTCGTCGAGATCTTTGAGACGTCACAACAAATCATGATTGCATCTTGTTGCATTTCCAAGAAAAATAGTACTTTATGTGCTTAAACACACAACTTTCGTAACATTTCAAACTTTGAAGCTCGTTAACTTCGACAAATGATCACCAAATTTCATAAACGATATGTCAAATTAATCAGCTCCACGAGATCTTTGAGACGTCACAACAAATCATGATTGCATCTTGTTGCATTTCCGAGAAAAATAGTACTTTGTGTGATCAAACACACAACTTTCGTAACATTTCGAATTTCGAAGCTCGATAACTTCGACAAACAAACTCCAAGTTTCTTAAACGAAGTGTCAAATTAATCAGCTCGTCGAGATCTTTGAGACGTCACAACAAATCATGATTGCATCTTGTTGCATTTCCAAGAAAAATAGTACTTTATGTGCTCAAACACACAACTTTTGTAACATTTCAAACTTCGAAGCTCGATAACTTCGGCAAACAAACTCCAAGTTTCTTAAACGAAGTGTCAAATTAATCAGCTCTACGAGATCTTTGAGACGTCACAACAAATCATGATTGCATCTTGTTGCATTTCCAAGAAAAATAGTACTTTATGTGCTCAAACACAGAACATTTGTAACATTTCAAATTTCGAAGCTCGATAACTTCGGCAAACAAACTTCAAGTTTCTTAAACGAAGTTTCAAATTAATCAGCTCCACAAGATCTTTGAGACGTCACAACAAATCATGATTGCATCTTGTTGCATTTCCAAGAAAAATAGTACTTTATGTGCTCAAACACACAACTTTTGTAACATTTCAAACTTCGAAGCTCGATAACTTCGGCAAACAAACTCCAAGTTTCTTAAACGAAGTTTCAAATTAATCAGCTCCACAAGATCTTTGAGACGTCACAACAAATCATGATTGCATCTTGTTGCATTTCCAAGAAAAATAGTACTTTATGTGCTCAAACACACAACATTCGTAACATTTCAAACTTTGAAGCTCGTTAACTTCGACAAATGATCACCAAATTTCTTAAACGAAGTGTCACATTAATCAGCTCCACGAGATCTTTGAGACGTCACAACAAATCATGATTGCATCTTGTTGCATTTCCAAGAAAAATAGTACTTTATGTGCTCAAACACACAACTTTCGTAACATTTCAAACTTCGAAGCTCGTTAACTTCGACAAATGATCACCAAGTTTCTTAAACGAAGTGTCAAATTAATCAGCTCGTCGAGATCTTTGAGATGTCACAACAAATGATAATTGCATCTTGTTGCATTTCCAAGAAAAATAGTACTTTATGTGCTCAAACACACAACTTTTGTAACATTTCAAACTTCGAAGCTCGATAACTTCGGCAAACAAACTCCAAGTTTCTTAAACGATGTGTCAAATTAATCAGCTCGTCGAGATCTTTGAGATGTCACAACAAATGATAATTGCATCTTGTTGCATTTCCAAGAAAAATAGTACTTTATGTGCTCAAACACACAACTTTCGTAACATTTCAAACTTCGAAGCTCGTTAACTTCGACAAATGATCACCAAGTTTCTTAAACGAAGTGTCAAATTAATCAGCTCCACGAGATCTTTGAGACGTCACAACAAATCATGATTGCATCTTGTTGCATTTCCAAGAAAAATAGTACTTTATGTGCTCAAACACACAACTTTCGTAACATTTCAAACTTGGAAGCTCGTTAACTTTGACAAATGATCACCAAGTTTCTTAAACGAAGTGTCAAATTAATCAGCTCGTCGAGATCTTTGAGATGTCACAACAAATGATAATTGCATCTTGTTGCATTTCCAAGAAAAATAGTACTTTATGTGCTCAAACACACAACTTTTGTAACATTTCAAACTTCGAAGCTCGATAACTTCGGCAAATGATCACCAAATTTCTTAAACGAAGTGTCAAATTAATCAGCTCCACGAGATATTTGAGACGTCACAATAAATCATGATTGCATTTTGTTGCATTTCCAAGAAAAATAGTACTTTGTGTGCTCAAACACACAACTTTAGTAACATTTCAAACTTCGAAGCTCGATAACTTCGGCAAACAAACTCCAAGTTTCTTAAACGAAGAGTCAAATTAATCAGCTCCACGAGATCTTTGAGACGTCACAACAAATCATGATTGCATCTTGTTGCATTCCCGAGAAAATTAGTACTTTGTGTGCTCAAACACACAACTTTAGTAACATTTCAAACTTCGAAGCTCGATAACATTGGCAAATGATCACCAAATTTCTTAAACGAAGTGTCAAATTAATCAGCTCGTCGAGATCTTTGAGACGTCACAACAAATCATGATTGCATCTTGTTGCATTTCCAAGAAAAATAGTACTTTATGTGCTTAAACACACAACTTTCGTAACATTTCAAACTTTGAAGCTCGTTAACTTCGACAAATGATCACCAAATTTCATAAACGATATGTCAAATTAATCAGCTCCACGAGATCTTTGAGACGTCACAACAAATCATGATTGCATCTTGTTGCATTTCCGAGAAAAATAGTACTTTGTGTGATCAAACACACAACTTTCGTAACATTTCGAATTTCGAAGCTCGATAACTTCGACAAACAAACTCCAAGTTTCTTAAACGAAGTGTCAAATTAATCAGCTCCACGAGATCTTTGAGACGTCACAACAAATCATGATTGCATCTTGTTGCATTTCCAAGAAAAATAGTACTTTATGTGCTCAAACACACAACTTTTGTAACATTTCAAACTTCGAAGCTCGTTAACTTCGACAAATGATCACCAAGTTTCTTAAACGAGGTGTCAAATTAATCAGCTCCACGAGATCTTTGAGACGTCACAACAAATCATGATTGCATCTTGTTGCATTTCCATGAAAAATAGTACTTTATGTGCTCAAACACACAACTTTTGTAACATTTCAAACTTCGAAGCTCGATAACTTCGGCAAACAAACTCCAAGTTTCTTAAACGATGTGTCAAATTAATCAGCTCGTCGAGATCTTTGAGACGTCACAACAAATCATGATTGCATCTTGTTGCATTTCCAAGAAAAATAGTACTTTATGTGCTCAAACACACAACTTTTGTAACATTTCAAACTTCGAAGCTCGATAACTTCGGCAAACAAACTCCAAGTTTCTTAAACGAAGTGTCAAATTAATCAGCTCTACGAGATCTTTGAGACGTCACAACAAATCATGATTGCATCTTGTTGCATTTCCAAGAAAAATAGTACTTTATGTGCTCAAACACAGAACATTTGTAACATTTCAAATTTCGAAGCTCGATAACTTCGGCAAACAAACTTCAAGTTTCTTAAACGAAGTTTCAAATTAATCAGCTCCACAAGATCTTTGAGACGTCACAACAAATCATGATTGCATCTTGTTGCATTTCCAAGAAAAATAGTACTTTATGTGCTCAAACACACAACATTCGTAACATTTCAAACTTTGAAGCTCGTTAACTTCGACAAATGATCACCAAATTTCTTAAACGAAGTGTCACATTAATCAGCTCCACGAGATCTTTGAGACGTCACAACAAATCATGATTGCATCTTGTTGCATTTCCAAGAAAAATAGTACTTTATGTGCTCAAACACACAACTTTCGTAACATTTCAAACTTCGAAGCTCGTTAACTTCGACAAATGATCACCAAGTTTCTTAAACGAAGTGTCAAATTAATCAGCTCGTCGAGATCTTTGAGATGTCACAACAAATGATAATTGCATCTTGTTGCATTTCCAAGAAAAATAGTACTTTATGTGCTCAAACACACAACTTTCGTAACATTTCAAACTTCGAAGCTCGATAACTTCGGCAAACAAACTCCAAGTTTCTTAAACGATGTGTCAAATTAATCAGCTCGTCGAGATCTTTGAGACGTCACAACAAATCATGATTGCATCTTGTTGCATTTCCAAGAAAAATAGTACTTTATGTGCTCAAACACAGAACATTTGTAACATTTCAAATTTCGAAGCTCGATAACTTCGGCAAACAAACTTCAAGTTTCTTAAACGAAGTGTAAAATTAATCAGCTCCACGAGATCTTTGAGACGTCACAACAAATCATGATTGCATCTTGTTGCATTTCAAAGAAAAATAGTACTTTATGTGCTCAAACACAGAACATTTGTAACATTTCGAATTTCGAAGCTCGATAACTGCGGCAAACAAACTCCAAGTTTCTTAAACGAGGTGTCAAATTAATCAGCTCGTCGAGATCTTTGAGACGTCACAACAAATCATGATTGCATCTTGTTGCATTTCCAAGAAAAATAGTACTTTATGTGCTCAAACACACAACTTTCGTAACATTTCAAACTGTGAAGCTCGTTAACTTCGACAAATGATCACGAAATTTCTTAAACGAAGTGTCAAATTAATCACCTCCACGAGATTTTTGAGACGTCACAACTAATCATGATTGCATCTTGTTGCATTTCCAAGAAAAATAGTACTTTATGTGCTCAAACACACAACTTTCGTAACATTTCAAACTGTGAAGCTCGTTAACTTCGACAAATGATCACGAAATTTCTTAAACGAAGTGTCAAATTAATCACCTCCACGAGATTTTTGAGACGTCACAACAAATCATGATTGCATCTTGTTGCATTTCCAAGAAAAATAGTACTTTATGTGCTCAAACACACAACTTTTGTAACATTTCAAATTTCGAAGCTCGATAACTTAGGCAAACAAACTCCAAGTTTTTTAAACGAAGTGTCAAATTAATCAGCTCCACGAGATCTTTGAGACGTCACAACAAATCATGATTGCATCTTGTTGCATTTCCAAGAAAAATAGTACTTTATGTGCTCAAACACAGAACATTTGTAACATTTCAAATTTCGAAGCTCGATAACTTCAGCAAACAAACTCCAAGTTTCTTAAACGAAGTGTCAAATTAATCAGCTCGTCGAGATCTTTGAGACGTCACAACAAATCATGATTGCATCTTGTTGCATTTCCAAGAAAAATAGTACTTTATGTGCTCAAACACACAACTTTTGTAACATTTCAAACTTCGAAGCTCGATAACTTCGGCAAACAAACTCCAAGTTTCTTAAACGAAGTGTCAAATTAATCAGCTCCACGAGATCTTTGAGACGTCACAACTAATCATGATTGCATCTTGTTGCATTTCCAAGAAAAATAGTACTTTATGTGCTCAAACACACAACTTTCGTAACATTTCAAACTTGGAAGCTCGTTAACTTCGACAAATGATCACCAAGTTTCTTAAACGAAGTGTCAAATTAATCAGCTCGTCGAGATCTTTGAGATGTCACAACAAATGATAATTGCATCTTGTTGCATTTCCAAGAAAAATAGTACTTTATGTGCTCAAACACACAACTTTCGTAACATTTCAAACTTCGAAGCTCGTTAACTTCGACAAATGATCACCAAGTTTCTTAAACGAAGTGTCAAATTAATCAGCTCGTCGAGATCTTTGAGACGTCACAACAAATCATGATTGCATCTTGTTGCATTTCCAAGAAAAATAGTACTGTATGTGCTCAAACACACAACTATTGTAACATTTCAAACTTCGAAGCTCGATAACTTCGGCAAATGATCACCAAATTTCTTAAACGAAGTGTCAAATTAATCAGCTCCACGAGATCTTTGAGACGTCACAACAAATCATGATTGCATCTTGTTGCATTTCCAAGAAAAATAGTACTTTATGTGCTTAAACACACAACTTTCGTAACATTTCAAACTTTGAAGCTCGTTAACTTCGACAAATGATCACCAAATTTCATAAACGATATGTCAAATTAATCAGCTCCACGAGATCTTTGAGACGTCACAACAAATCATGATTGCATCTTGTTGCATTTCCGAGAAAAATAGTACTTTGTGTGATCAAACACACAACTTTCGTAACATTTCAAAATTCGAATCTCGATAACATTGGCAAATGATCACCAAATTTCTTAAACGAAGTGTCAAATTAATCAGCTCCACGAGATCTTTGAGACGTCACAACAAATCATGATTGCATCTTGTTGCATTTCCAAGAAAAATAGTACTTTGTGTGCTCAAACACACAACTATTGTAACATTTCAAACTTCGAAGCTCGATAACTTCGGCAAACAAACTCCAAGTTTCTTAAACGATGTGTCAAATTAATCAGCTCGTCGAGATCTTTGAGACGTCACAACAAATCATGATTGCATTTTGTTGCATTTCCGAGAAAAATAGTACTTTATGTGCTCAAACACACAACTTTTGTAACATTTCAAACTTCGAAGCTCGATAACTTCGGCAAACAAACTCCAAGTTTCTTAAACGATGTGTCAAATTAATCAGCTCGTCGAGATCTTTGAGATGTCACAACAAATGATAATTGCATCTTGTTGCATTTCCAAGAAAAATAGTACTTTATGTGCTCAAACACACAACTTTCGTAACATTTCAAACTTCGAAGCTCGTTAACTTCGACAAATGATCACCAAGTTTCTTAAACGAAGTGTCAAATTAATCAGCTCCACGAGATCTTTGAGACGTCACAACAAATCATGATTGCATCTTGTTGCATTTCCAAGAAAAATAGTACTTTATGTGCTCAAACACACAACTTTCGTAACATTTCAAACTTGGAAGCTCGTTAACTTTGACAAATGATCACCAAGTTTCTTAAACGAAGTGTCAAATTAATCAGCTCGTCGAGATCTTTGAGATGTCACAACAAATGATAATTGCATCTTGTTGCATTTCCAAGAAAAATAGTACTTTATGTGCTCAAACACACAACTTTTGTAACATTTCAAACTTCGAAGCTCGATAACTTCGGCAAATGATCACCAAATTTCTTAAACGAAGTGTCAAATTAATCAGCTCCACGAGATATTTGAGACGTCACAATAAATCATGATTGCATTTTGTTGCATTTCCAAGAAAAATAGTACTTTGTGTGCTCAAACACACAACTTTAGTAACATTTCAAACTTCGAAGCTCGATAACTTCGGCAAACAAACTCCAAGTTTCTT
Organism: Euwallacea fornicatus; assembly: GCF_040115645.1. Taxonomy (NCBI): domain Eukaryota; kingdom Metazoa; phylum Arthropoda; class Insecta; order Coleoptera; family Curculionidae; genus Euwallacea; species Euwallacea fornicatus. The sequence continues at coordinate 28,652 of NW_027096026.1, read as the reverse complement.
AAACGAAGAGTCAAATTAATCAGCTCCACGAGATCTTTGAGACGTCACAACAAATCATGATTGCATCTTGTTGCATTCCCGAGAAAATTAGTACTTTGTGTGCTCAAACACACAACTTTAGTAACATTTCAAACTTCGAAGCTCGATAACATTGGCAAATGATCACCAAATTTCTTAAACGAAGTGTCAAATTAATCAGCTCGTCGAGATCTTTGAGACGTCACAACAAATCATGATTGCATCTTGTTGCATTTCCAAGAAAAATAGTACTTTATGTGCTTAAACACACAACTTTCGTAACATTTCAAACTTTGAAGCTCGTTAACTTCGACAAATGATCACCAAATTTCATAAACGATATGTCAAATTAATCAGCTCCACGAGATCTTTGAGACGTCACAACAAATCATGATTGCATCTTGTTGCATTTCCGAGAAAAATAGTACTTTGTGTGATCAAACACACAACTTTCGTAACATTTCGAATTTCGAAGCTCGATAACTTCGACAAACAAACTCCAAGTTTCTTAAACGAAGTGTCAAATTAATCAGCTCCACGAGATCTTTGAGACGTCACAACAAATCATGATTGAATCTTGTTGCATTTCCAAGACAAATAGTACTTTATATGTTCAAACACACAACTTTCGTAACATTTCAAACTTCGAAGCTCGGTAACTTCGGCAAATGATCACCAAATTTCTTAAACGAAGTGTCAAATTAATCACCTCCACGAGATTTTTGAGACGTCACAACAAATCATGATTGCATCTTGTTGCATTTCCAAGACAAATAGTACTTTATATGTTCAAACACACAACTTTTGTAACATTTCAAACTTCGAAGCTCGATAACTTCGGCAAATGATCACCAAATTTCTTAAACGAAGTGTCAAATTAATCAGCTCCACGAGATATTTGAGACGTCACAATAAATCATGATTGCATTTTGTTGCATTTCCAAGAAAAATAGTACTTTGTGTGCTCAAACACACAACTTTAGTAACATTTCAAACTTCGAAGCTCGATAACTTCGGCAAACAAACTCCAAGTTTCTTAAACGAAGAGTCAAATTAATCAGCTCCACGAGATCTTTGAGACGTCACAACAAATCATGATTGCATCTTGTTGCATTCCCGAGAAAATTAGTACTTTGTGTGCTCAAACACACAACTTTAGTAACATTTCAAACTTCGAAGCTCGATAACATTGGCAAATGATCACCAAATTTCTTAAACGAAGTGTCAAATTAATCAGCTCGTCGAGATCTTTGAGACGTCACAACAAATCATGATTGCATCTTGTTGCATTTCCAAGAAAAATAGTACTTTATGTGCTTAAACACACAACTTTCGTAACATTTCAAACTTTGAAGCTCGTTAACTTCGACAAATGATCACCAAATTTCATAAACGATATGTCAAATTAATCAGCTCCACGAGATCTTTGAGACGTCACAACAAATCATGATTGCATCTTGTTGCATTTCCGAGAAAAATGGTACTTTGTGTGATCAAACACACAACTTTCGTAACATTTCAAAATTCGAATCTCGATAACATTGGCAAATGATCACCAAATTTCTTAAACGAAGTGTCAAATTAATCAGCTCCACGAGATCTTTGAGACGTCACAACAAATCATGATTGCATCTTGTTGCATTTCCAAGAAAAATAGTACTTTGTGTGCTCAAACACACAACTATTGTAACATTTCAAAATTCGAAGCTCGATAACTTCGGCAAACAAACTCCAAGTTTCTTAAACGATGTGTCAAATTAATCAGCTCGTCGAGATCTTTGAGACGTCACAACAAATCATGATTGCATTTTGTTGCATTTCCGAGAAAAATAGTACTTTATGTGCTCAAACACACAACTTTTGTAACATTTCAAACTTCGAAGCTCGATAACTTCGGCAAACAAACTCCAAGTTTCTTAAACGATGTGTCAAATTAATCAGCTCGTCGAGATCTTTGAGATGTCACAACAAATGATAATTGCATCTTGTTGCATTTCCAAGAAAAATAGTACTTTATGTGCTCAAACACACAACTTTCGTAACATTTCAAACTTCGAAGCTCGTTAACTTCGACAAATGATCACCAAGTTTCTTAAACGAAGTGTCAAATTAATCAGCTCCACGAGATCTTTGAGACGTCACAACAAATCATGATTGCATCTTGTTGCATTTCCAAGAAAAATAGTACTTTATGTGCTCAAACACACAACTTTCGTAACATTTCAAACTTGGAAGCTCGTTAACTTTGACAAATGATCACCAAGTTTCTTAAACGAAGTGTCAAATTAATCAGCTCGTCGAGATCTTTGAGATGTCACAACAAATGATAATTGCATCTTGTTGCATTTCCAAGAAAAATAGTACTTTATGTGCTCAAACACACAACTTTTGTAACATTTCAAACTTCGAAGCTCGATAACTTCGGCAAATGATCACCAAATTTCTTAAACGAAGTGTCAAATTAATCAGCTCCACGAGATATTTGAGACGTCACAATAAATCATGATTGCATTTTGTTGCATTTCCAAGAAAAATAGTACTTTGTGTGCTCAAACACACAACTTTAGTAACATTTCAAACTTCGAAGCTCGATAACTTCGGCAAACAAACTCCAAGTTTCTTAAACGAAGAGTCAAATTAATCAGCTCCACGAGATCTTTGAGACGTCACAACAAATCATGATTGCATCTTGTTGCATTTCCAAGAAAAATAGTACTTTATGTGCTCAAACACACAACTTTTGTAACATTTCAAACTTCGAAGCTCGATAACTTCGGCAAACAAACTCCAAGTTTCTTAAACGAAGTGTCAAATTAATCAGCTCGTCGAGATCTTTGAGATGTCACAACAAATGATAATTGCATCTTGTTGCATTTCCAAGAAAAATAGTACTTTATGTGCTCAAACACACAACTTTTGTAACATTTCAAACTTCGAAGCTCGATAACTTCGGCAAACAAACTCCAAGTTTCTTAAACGAAGTGTCAAATTAATCAGCTCTACGAGATCTTTGAGACGTCACAACAAATCATGATTGCATCTTGTTGCATTTCCAAGAAAAATAGTACTTTATGTGCTCAAACACACAACTTTCGTAACATTTCAAACTTGGAAGCTCGTTAACTTCGACAAATGATCACCAAGTTTCTTAAACGAAGTGTCAAATTAATCAGCTCGTCGAGATCTTTGAGATGTCACAACAAATGATAATTGCATCTTGTTGCATTTCCAAGAAAAATAGTACTTTATGTGCTCAAACACACAACTTTTGTAACATTTCGAATTTCGAAGCTCGATAACTTCGACAAACAAACTCCAAGTTTCTTAAACGAAGTGTCAAATTAATCAGCTCCACGAGATCTTTGAGACGTCACAACAAATCATGATTGAATCTTGTTGCATTTCCAAGACAAATAGTACTTTATATGTTCAAACACACAACTTTCGTAACATTTCAAACTTCGAAGCTCGGTAACTTCGGCAAACAAACTCCAAGTTTCTTAAACGAAGAGTCAAATTAATCAGCTCCACGAGATCTTTGAGACGTCACAACAAATCATGATTGCATCTTGTTGCATTCCCGAGAAAATTAGTACTTTGTGTGCTCAAACACACAACTTTAGTAACATTTCAAACTTCGAAGCTCGATAACATTGGCAAATGATCACCAAATTTCTTAATCGAAGTGTCAAATTAATCAGCTCGTCGAGATCTTTGAGACGTCACAACAAATCATGATTGCATCTTGTTGCATTTCCAAGAAAAATAGTACTTTATGTGCTTAAACACACAACTTTCGTAACATTTCAAACTTTGAAGCTCGTTAACTTCGACAAATGATCACCAAATTTCATAAACGATATGTCAAATTAATCAGCTCCACGAGATCTTTGAGACGTCACAACAAATCATGATTGCATCTTGTTGCATTTCCGAGAAAAATAGTACTTTGTGTGATCAAACACACAACTTTCGTAACATTTCAAAATTCGAATCTCGATAACATTGGCAAATGATCACCAAATTTCTTAAACGAAGTGTCAAATTAATCAGCTCCACGAGATCTTTGAGACGTCACAACAAATCATGATTGCATCTTGTTGCATTTCCAAGAAAAATAGTACTTTGTGTGCTCAAACACACAACTATTGTAACATTTCAAACTTCGAAGCTCGATAACTTCGGCAAACAAACTCCAAGTTTCTTAAACGATGTGTCAAATTAATCAGCTCGTCGAGATCTTTGAGACGTCACAACAAATCATGATTGCATTTTGTTGCATTTCCGAGAAAAATAGTACTTTATGTGCTCAAACACACAACTTTTGTAACATTTCAAACTTCGAAGCTCGATAACTTCGGCAAACAAACTCCAAGTTTCTTAAACGATGTGTCAAATTAATCAGCTCGTCGAGATCTTTGAGATGTCACAACAAATGATAATTGCATCTTGTTGCATTTCCAAGAAAAATAGTACTTTATGTGCTCAAACACACAACTTTCGTAACATTTCAAACTTCGAAGCTCGTTAACTTCGACAAATGATCACCAAGTTTCTTAAACGAAGTGTCAAATTAATCAGCTCCACGAGATCTTTGAGACGTCACAACAAATCATGATTGCATCTTGTTGCATTTCCAAGAAAAATAGTACTTTGTGTGCTCAAACACACAACTATTGTAACATTTCAAACTTCGAAGCTCGATAACTTCGGCAAACAAACTCCAAGTTTCTTAAACGAAGTGTCAAATTAATCAGCTCGTCGAGATCTTTGAGACGTCACAACAAATCATGATTGCATTTTGTTGCATTTCCGAGAAAAATAGTACTTTATGTGCTCAAACACACAACTTTTGTAACATTTCAAACTTCGAAGCTCGATAACTTCGGCAAACAAACTCCAAGTTTCTTAAACGAAGTGTCAAATTAATCAGCTCGTCGAGATCTTTGAGATGTCACAACAAATGATAATTGCATCTTGTTGCATTTCCAAGAAAAATAGTACTTTATGTGCTCAAACACACAACTTTCGTAACATTTCAAACTTCGAAGCTCGTTAACTTCGACAAATGATCACCAAGTTTCTTAAACGAAGTGTCAAATTAATCAGCTCGTCGAGATCTTTGAGATGTCACAACAAATGATAATTGCATCTTGTTGCATTTCCAAGAAAAATAGTACTTTATGTGCTCAAACACACAACTTTTGTAACATTTCAAATTTCGAAGCTCGATAACTTCGGCAAACAAACTCCAAGTTTTTTAAACGAAGTGTCAAATTAATCAGCTCCACGAGATCTTTGAGACGTCACAACAAATCATGATTGCATCTTGTTGCATTTCCAAGAAAAATAGTACTTTATGTGCTCAAACACAGAACATTTGTAACATTTCAAATTTCGAAGCTCGATAACTTCAGCAAACAAACTCCAAGTTTCTTAAACGAAGTGTCAAATTAATCAGCTCGTCGAGATCTTTGAGATGTCACAACAAATGATAATTGCATCTTGTTGCATTTCCAAGAAAAATAGTACTTTGTGTGCTCAAACACACAACTTTTGTAACATTTCAAACTTCGAAGCTCGATAACTTCGGCAAACAAACTCCAAGTTTCTTAAACGAAGTGTCAAATTAATCAGCTCGTCGAGATCTTTGAGATGTCACAACAAATGATAATTGCATCTTGTTGCATTTCCAAGAAAAATAGTACTTTATGTGCTCAAACACACAACTTTTGTAACATTTCAAACTTCGAAGCTCGATAACTTCGGCAAACAAACTCCAAGTTTCTTAAACGAAGTGTCAAATTAATCAGCTCTACGAGATCTTTGAGACGTCACAACAAATCATGATTGCATCTTGTTGCATTTCCAAGAAAAATAGTACTTTATGTGCTCAAACACACAACTTTCGTAACATTTCAAACTTGGAAGCTCGTTAACTTCGACAAATGATCACCAAGTTTCTTAAACGAAGTGTCAAATTAATCAGCTCGTCGAGATCTTTGAGATGTCACAACAAATGATAATTGCATCTTGTTGCATTTCCAAGAAAAATAGTACTTTATGTGCTCAAACACACAACTTTTGTAACATTTCGAATTTCGAAGCTCGATAACTTCGACAAACAAACTCCAAGTTTCTTAAACGAAGTGTCAAATTAATCAGCTCCACGAGATCTTTGAGACGTCACAACAAATCATGATTGAATCTTGTTGCATTTCCAAGACAAATAGTACTTTATATGTTCAAACACACAACTTTCGTAACATTTCAAACTTCGAAGCTCGGTAACTTCGGCAAATGATCACCAAATTTCTTAAACGAAGTGTCAAATTAATCACCTCCACGAGATTTTTGAGACGTCACAACAAATCATGATTGCATCTTGTTGTATTTCCAAGACAAATAGTACTTTATATGTTCAAACACACAACTTTTGTAACATTTCAAACTTCGAAGCTCGATAACTTCGGCAAATGATCACCAAATTTCTTAAACGAAGTGTCAAATTAATCAGCTCCACGAGATATTTGAGACGTCACAATAAATCATGATTGCATTTTGTTGCATTTCCAAGAAAAATAGTACTTTGTGTGCTCAAACACACAACTTTAGTAACATTTCAAACTTCGAAGCTCGATAACTTCGGCAAACAAACTCCAAGTTTCTTAAACGAAGAGCCAAATTAATCAGCTCCACGAGATCTTTGAGACGTCACAACAAATCATGATTGCATCTTGTTGCATTCCCGAGAAAATTAGTACTTTGTGTGCTCAAACACACAACTTTAGTAACATTTCAAACTTCGAAGCTCGATAACATTGGCAAATGATCACCAAATTTCTTAAACGAAGTGTCAAATTAATCAGCTCCACGAGATCTTTGAGACGTCACGACAATTCATGATTGCATTTTGTTGCATTTCCAAGAAAAATAGTACTTTGTGTGCTCAAACACACAACTATTGTAACATTTCAAACTTCGAAGCTCGATAACTTCGGCAAATGATCACCAAATTTCTTAAACGAAGTGTCAAATTAATCAGCTCCACGAGATCTTTGAGACGTCACAACAAATCATGATTGCATCTTGTTGCATTCCCGAGAAAATTAGTACTTTGTGTGCTCAAACACACAACTTTAGTAACATTTCAAACTTCGAAGCTCGATAACTTCTGCAAAAAAACTCCAAGTTTCATAAACGAAGTGTCAAATTAATCAGCTCGTCGAGATCTTTGAGACGTCACAACAAATCATGATTGCATCTTGTTGCATTTCCAAGAAAAATAGTACTTTATGTGCTTAAACACACAACTTTCGTAACATTTCAAACTTTGAAGCTCGTTAACTTCGACAAATGATCACCAAATTTCATAAACGATATGTCAAATTAATCAGCTCCACGAGATCTTTGAGGCGTCACAACAAATCATGATTGCATCTTGTTGCATTTCCGAGAAAAATAGTACTTTGTGTGATCAAACACACAACTTTCGTAACATTTCAAAATTCGAATCTCGATAACATTGGCAAATGATCACCAAATTTCTTAAACGAAGTGTCAAATTAATCAGCTCCACGAGATCTTTGAGACGTCACAACAAATCATGATTGCATCTTGTTGCATTTCCAAGAAAAATAGTACTTTGTGTGCTCAAACACACAACTATTGTAACATTTCAAACTTCGAAGCTCGATAACTTCGGCAAACAAACTCCAAGTTTCTTAAACGATGTGTCAAATTAATCAGCTCGTCGAGATCTTTGAGACGTCACAACAAATCATGATTGCATTTTGTTGCATTTCCGAGAAAAATAGTACTTTATGTGCTCAAACACACAACTTTTGTAACATTTCAAACTTCGAAGCTCGATAACTTCGGCAAACAAACTCCAAGTTTCTTAAACGAAGTGTCAAATTAATCAGCTCGTCGAGATCTTTGAGATGTCACAACAAATGATAATTGCATCTTGTTGCATTTCCAAGAAAAATAGTACTTTATGTGCTCAAACACACAACTTTCGTAACATTTCAAACTTCGAAGCTCGTTAACTTCGACAAATGATCACCAAGTTTCTTAAACGAAGTGTCAAATTAATCAGCTCGTCGAGATCTTTGAGACGTCACAACAAATCATGATTGCATCTTGTTGCATTTCCAAGAAAAATAGTACTTTATGTGCTCAAACACACAACTTTTGTAACATTTCAAACTTCGAAGCTCGATAACTTCGGCAAACAAACTCCAAGTTTCTTAAACGAAGTGTCAAATTAATCAGCTCTACGAGATCTTTGAGACGTCACAACAAATCATGATTGCATCTTGTTGCATTTCCAAGAAAAATAGTACTTTATGTGCTCAAACACACAACTTTCGTAACATTTCAAACTTGGAAGCTCGTTAACTTCGACAAATGATCACCAAGTTTCTTAAACGAAGTGTCAAATTAATCAGCTCGTCGAGATCTTTGAGATGTCACAACAAATGATAATTGCATCTTGTTGCATTTCCAAGAAAAATAGTACTTTATGTGCTCAAACACACAACTTTTGTAACATTTCAAATTTCGAAGCTCGATAACTTCGGCAAACAAACTCCAAGTTTTTTAAACGAAGTGTCAAATTAATCAGCTCCACGAGATCTTTGAGACGTCACAACAAATCATGATTGCATCTTGTTGCATTTCCAAGAAAAATAGTACTTTATGTGCTCAAACACAGAACATTTGTAACATTTCAAATTTCGAAGCTCGATAACTTCAGCAAACAAACTCCAAGTTTCTTAAACGAAGTGTCAAATTAATCAGCTCGTCGAGATCTTTGAGATGTCACAACAAATGATAATTGCATCTTGTTGCATTTCCAAGAAAAATAGTACTTTATGTGCTCAAACACACAACTTTTGTAACATTTCAAACTTCGAAGCTCGATAACTTCGGCAAACAAACTCCAAGTTTCTTAAACGAAGTGTCAAATTAATCAGCTCGTCGAGATCTTTGAGATGTCACAACAAATGATAATTGCATCTTGTTGCATTTCCAAGAAAAATAGTACTTTATGTGCTCAAACACACAACTTTCGTAACATTTCAAACTTCGAAGCTCGTTAACTTCGACAAATGATCACCAAGTTTCTTAAACGAAGTGTCAAATTAATCAGCTCGTCGAGATCTTTGAGATGTCACAACAAATGATAATTGCATCTTGTTGCATTTCCAAGAAAAATAGTACTTTATGTGCTCAAACACACAACTTTCGTAACATTTCAAACTTCGAAGCTCGTTAACTTCGACAAATGATCACCAAGTTTCTTAAACGAAGTGTCAAATTAATCAGCTCGTCGAGATCTTTGAGACGTCACAACAAATCATGATTGCATCTTGTTGCATTTCCAAGAAAAATAGTACTTTATGTGCTCAAACACACAACTTTTGTAACATTTCAAACTTCGAAGCTCGATAACTTCGGCAAACAAACTCCAAGTTTCTTAAACGAAGTGTCAAATTAATCAGCTCGTCGAGATCTTTGAGATGTCACAACAAATGATAATTGCATCTTGTTGCATTTCCAAGAAAAATAGTACTTTATGTGCTCAAACACACAACTTTTGTAACATTTCAAACTTCGAAGCTCGATAACTTCGGCAAACAAACTCCAAGTTTCTTAAACGAAGTGTCAAATTAATCAGCTCTACGAGATCTTTGAGACGTCACAACAAATCATGATTGCATCTTGTTGCATTTCCAAGAAAAATAGTACTTTATGTGCTCAAACACACAACTTTCGTAACATTTCAAACTTGGAAGCTCGTTAACTTCGACAAATGATCACCAAGTTTCTTAAACGAAGTGTCAAATTAATCAGCTCGTCGAGATCTTTGAGATGTCACAACAAATGATAATTGCATCTTGTTGCATTTCCAAGAAAAATAGTACTTTATGTGCTCAAACACACAACTTTTGTAACATTTCAAATTTCGAAGCTCGATAACTTCGGCAAACAAACTCCAAGTTTTTTAAACGAAGTGTCAAATTAATCAGCTCCACGAGATCTTTGAGACGTCACAACAAATCATGATTGCATCTTGTTGCATTTCCAAGAAAAATAGTACTTTATGTGCTCAAACACAGAACATTTGTAACATTTCAAATTTCGAAGCTCGATAACTTCAGCAAACAAACTCCAAGTTTCTTAAACGAAGTGTCAAATTAATCAGCTCGTCGAGATCTTTGAGATGTCACAACAAATGATAATTGCATCTTGTTGCATTTCCAAGAAAAATAGTACTTTATGTGCTCAAACACACAACTTTTGTAACATTTCAAACTTCGAAGCTCGATAACTTCGGCAAACAAACTCCAAGTTTCTTAAACGAAGTGTCAAATTAATCAGCTCGTCGAGATCTTTGAGATGTCACAACAAATGATAATTGCATCTTGTTGCATTTCCAAGAAAAATAGTACTTTATGTGCTCAAACACACAACTTTCGTAACATTTCAAACTTCGAAGCTCGTTAACTTCGACAAATGATCACCAAGTTTCTTAAACGAAGTGTCAAATTAATCAGCTCGTCGAGATCTTTGAGATGTCACAACAAATGATAATTGCATCTTGTTGCATTTCCAAGAAAAATAGTACTTTATGTGCTCAAACACACAACTTTCGTAACATTTCAAACTTCGAAGCTCGTTAACTTCGACAAATGATCACCAAGTTTCTTAAACGAAGTGTCAAATTAATCAGCTCGTCGAGATCTTTGAGACGTCACAACAAATCATGATTGCATCTTGTTGCATTTCCAAGAAAAATAGTACTTTATGTGCTCAAACACACAACTTTTGTAACATTTCAAACTTCGAAGCTCGATAACTTCGGCAAACAAACTCCAAGTTTCTTAAACGAAGTGTCAAATTAATCAGCTCGTCGAGATCTTTGAGACGTCACAACAAATCATGATTGCATCTTGTTGCATTTCCAAGAAAAATAGTACTTTATGTGCTCAAACACACAACTTTTGTAACATTTCAAACTTCGAAGCTCGATAACTTCGGCAAACAAACTCCAAGTTTCTTAAACGAAGTGTCAAATTAATCAGCTCGTCGAGATCTTTGAGATGTCACAACAAATGATAATTGCATCTTGTTGCATTTCCAAGAAAAATAGTACTTTATGTGCTCAAACACACAACTTTCGTAACATTTCAAACTTCGAAGCTCGTTAACTTCGACAAATGATCACCAAGTTTCTTAAACGAAGTGTCAAATTAATCAGCTCGTCGAGATCTTTGAGACGTCACAACAAATCATGATTGCATCTTGTTGCATTTCCAAGAAAAATAGTACTTTATGTGCTCAAACACACAACTTTTGTAACATTTCAAACTTCGAAGCTCGATAACTTCGGCAAACAAACTCCAAGTTTCTTAAACGAAGTGTCAAATTAATCAGCTCGTCGAGATCTTTGAGATGTCACAACAAATGATAATTGCATCTTGTTGCATTTCCAAGAAAAATAGTACTTTATGTGCTCAAACACACAACTTTTGTAACATTTCAAACTTCGAAGCTCGATAACTTCGGCAAACAAACTCCAAGTTTCTTAAACGAAGTGTCAAATTAATCAGCTCTACGAGATCTTTGAGACGTCACAACAAATCATGATTGCATCTTGTTGCATTTCCAAGAAAAATAGTACTTTATGTGCTTAAACACACAACTTTCGTAACATTTCAAACTTTGAAGCTCGTTAACTTCGACAAATGATCACCAAATTTCATAAACGATATGTCAAATTAATCAGCTCCACGAGATCTTTGAGACGTCACAACAAATCATGATTGCATCTTGTTGCATTTCCGAGAAAAATAGTACTTTGCGTGATCAAACACACAACTTTCGTAACATTTCAAAATTCGAATCTCGATAACATTGGCAAATGATCACCAAATTTCTTAAACGAAGTGTCAAATTAATCAGCTCCACGAGATCTTTGAGACGTCACAACAAATCATGATTGCATCTTGTTGCATTTCCAAGAAAAATAGTACTTTGTGTGCTCAAACACACAACTATTGTAACATTTCAAACTTCGAAGCTCGATAACTTCGGCAAACAAACTCCAAGTTTCTTAAACGAAGTGTCAAATTAATCAGCTCGTCGAGATCTTTGAGACGTCACAACAAATCATGATTGCATCTTGTTGCATTTCCAAGAAAAATAGTACTTTATGTGCTCAAACACACAACTTTTGTAACATTTCAAACTTCGAAGCTCGATAACTTCGGCAAACAAACTCCAAGTTTCTTAAACGAAGTGTCAAATTAATCAGCTCGTCGAGATCTTTGAGATGTCACAACAAATGATAATTGCATCTTGTTGCATTTCCAAGAAAAATAGTACTTTATGTGCTCAAACACACAACTTTCGTAACATTTCAAACTTCGAAGCTCGTTAACTTCGACAAATGATCACCAAGTTTCTTAAACGAAGTGTCAAATTAATCAGCTCGTCGAGATCTTTGAGACGTCACAACAAATCATGATTGCATCTTGTTGCATTTCCAAGAAAAATAGTACTTTATGTGCTCAAACACACAACTTTTGTAACATTTCAAACTTCGAAGCTCGATAACTTCGGCAAACAAACTCCAAGTTTCTTAAACGAAGTGTCAAATTAATCAGCTCGTCGAGATCTTTGAGATGTCACAACAAATGATAATTGCATCTTGTTGCATTTCCAAGAAAAATAGTACTTTATGTGCTCAAACACACAACTTTTGTAACATTTCAAACTTCGAAGCTCGATAACTTCGGCAAACAAACTCCAAGTTTCTTAAACGAAGTGTCAAATTAATCAGCTCTACGAGATCTTTGAGACGTCACAACAAATCATGATTGCATCTTGTTGCATTTCCAAGAAAAATAGTACTTTATGTGCTTAAACACACAACTTTCGTAACATTTCAAACTTTGAAGCTCGTTAACTTCGACAAATGATCACCAAATTTCATAAACGATATGTCAAATTAATCAGCTCCACGAGATCTTTGAGACGTCACAACAAATCATGATTGCATCTTGTTGCATTTCCGAGAAAAATAGTACTTTGCGTGATCAAACACACAACTTTCGTAACATTTCAAAATTCGAATCTCGATAACATTGGCAAATGATCACCAAATTTCTTAAACGAAGTGTCAAATTAATCAGCTCCACGAGATCTTTGAGACGTCACAACAAATCATGATTGCATCTTGTTGCATTTCCAAGAAAAATAGTACTTTGTGTGCTCAAACACACAACTATTGTAACATTTCAAACTTCGAAGCTCGATAACTTCGGCAAACAAACTCCAAGTTTCTTAAACGAAGTGTCAAATTAATCAGCTCGTCGAGATCTTTGAGACGTCACAACAAATCATGATTGCATTTTGTTACATTTCCAAGAAAAATAGTACTTTATGTGCTCAAACACACAACTTTTGTAACATTTCAAACTTCGAAGCTCGATAACTTCGGCAAACAAACTCCAAGTTTCTTAAACGATGTGTCAAATTAATCAGCTCGTCGAGATCTTTGAGATGTCACAACAAATGATAATTGCATCTTGTTGCATTTCCAAGAAAAATAGTACTTTATGTGCTCAAACACACAACTTTCGTAACATTTCAAACTTCGAAGCTCGTTAACTTCGACAAATGATCACCAAGTTTCTTAAACGAAGTGTCAAATTAATCAGCTCCACGAGATCTTTGAGACGTCACAACAAATCATGATTGCATCTTGTTGCATTTCCAAGAAAAATAGTACTTTGTGTGCTCAAACACACAACTATTGTAACATTTCAAACTTCGAAGCTCGATAACTTCGGCAAACAAACTCCAAGTTTCTTAAACGAAGTGTCAAATTAATCAGCTCGTCGAGATCTTTGAGACGTCACAACAGTAGTGTGTTATTACCGATTTTGGCTCGCTTCCCCCCACCACTTTACCTCCCCCCACCACTTTACTTCCCCCCACCACTTTACTTCCCCCCACCACTTTACTTCCCCCCACCACTTTACTTCCCTCCACAACCATTCTAACTTTTTGTATATATTTTAATCTTTTAAGAGGATTTGCAATAAATATAAGTAAAGTTTTAGTAACATTTCAATATTTTAACTCAAAAAGTAATATAATGCATCTGTGCAATGGATGTAATAAAAGTTTTACACAAAAGTGTAACTTGGAACGACACATGAAGCAATCATGTCGTTTTCGATCGTCTTGTTCTAGTGTAGTGAATAAAGCAGAGAAAAGAAAAGTAGATTTTTCCAGTAGTGCTATCAAGAAAGCCAAAATACCAAACCTGCTACTATCCCATTGCAAAGAGTGTAATAACTGGTACAAGAAGAAAAGACTTAGTGCTCATTTACGTTCAAATCTACATAAAAATATAGTGTGTGAAACAAACGATAACGGAACTGTGAAAGTCATAACTTCAGCATTTAAAAATCGTATTATTTCTTTTATGTTGCTTTCGGAAAAGAAACATGTGGATATTGGAGATTTTTTTGGTGATGTGAAGAAATCTTTTATAGAATTGATTTTACAACAACTTAAGAAACATAAATTGGTAAAGGTGAATGTTGAATTGTTTGGACGATACCTTTTACACTCAAAGGAGATTGTAGAACTTAAATCTTTTAATACAAAGAATAAGATTGTTTCTTTATCATCGGATATGGAAACGATCTTTGGTGACTTTTTGAGTGAAATCAAGGAAAAAGTGTCAGTGTTTGCTGAAAATGGATCAGGATGGGCCTTGGAGAAAATAATGCATTTAGAAGTTAACATTAACAAATATAATCCAATTCGAGCTTCCTCATATATTCCTTTACCGAAACAGATCGTTAACAAACACGCCATCATTAATGTGAAGAATAAGGATCAACACTGTTTTGGATGGAGTATTATAAGCGCATTGTTTCCTGTCAAAGCGAACGCTGACAGAACAACTTCATATCCAAATTTTTTTAATATTCTTAACTTTGCAGGAATATCGTTTCCAGTAAAGTTAAAAGACATCAAATTATTTGAATTGCAAAATAACATTTCTGTGAATGTTTATGGTTTAGAGAGTGTTGATTGTGGACGCAAACACGAGATAGTTGGACCGCTTCATTATTCCTCTCAAAAATTTCCCACACATGTAAATTTGTTATTATTGAATCAAGGTAAGAATTATCATTATTGTTGGATAAAGGATATGTCTAGGTTAGTGTCTTTTCAAATTAATAAAGTAGGACATAAAAAATATTTTTGTGATGGTTGTTTAATATATTTTAATTCGGAATACCAATTAGATGTACATCAAAAAAATGATTGTAATCATGTGACAACAAAAATTCCTACAACGAAAATTAAAATAAATAAATATGGTCAAAATATTCCTGAAAATATTCTTCAATTTGAAAATTTTCAACGCCAGATAAAAGTTCCTTTTGTAATATATGCAGACTTTGAATGTTTTTTAAAACCTTTAGAGTTTGAAGTACCCAAAAGTTGTGATGAGTCTTATACTAAAAATACTTTTAAACACGAACCGTACGCCTTTGCTTATTTCATTAAATGCTCATTCGATAATTCACTGTCACTATTAGATTATTATTTTGGTGTGGATGCAGCTGAAGTATTTTGCAAACGAATTGAAGAACACATTCACAAAATTTACAATACTCATCTGAAGCATGATGTTAAAATGCTTCCATTAACAGACGAAGAAAAAAATAATTTTGAAAATTCTGTTATTTGCAGTATTTGTGATGAAAAATTTAAACCCGAAGATGATGTGGTTAAAGATCATGACCATATTACCGGATACTACCGTGGAAAGGCTCACAATCTATGTAATTTACATTACAAAATACCAAACTTTATTCCAGTTTTTTTTCACAATCTAAATTATGATTCCCATCTATTTATTAAACAGCTTTGTTGTGAAGGAGATATAATAGATATTCTTCCACAAACAAAAGAAACATATATTTCATTTTCTAAATCAATTTTAGTAGATAAAGTAGCTACAATGGACAATAGAATTAAAAATATTTTCATTAAACTTAGATTTCTAGATTCTTTTCGATTTGTTGCTTCATCGCTTGAATCTTTAGGTGAAAGTTTAGAAACAGAGCAATGTATTGAAATAAAAAAAAATTTTAAAGATCCAAATCAATTTAATGAAATTAGAAAAAAAGGTGTATTCCCATATAATTATATTAATTCAATGGAAAAATTATATGAAATTCAACTACCCGCTATTGATGATTTTTATGATACACTTAATGATAAACCTATAAGTCCCGCAGACTATAACAGAGCTAGAAATATTTGGAATTTATTTAAATGTAAAAATTTATTAGATTATACTAAAACATATTTATTATCTGATGTCCTCATTCTTACTGACTTTTTTGAAGCTTTTCGAAATGTTTCATTTAATATATTTAAATTAGATCCTGCTCATTATTATACATCACCAGGTTTAAGTTGGGATGCTATGTTAAAATACACTAAAGTAAAATTAGAATTATTAACAGATATTGATATGTTGTATTTTTTTAAAAATAACATAAGGGGGGGTATATGTCACTGCAGTGTTCGAAAGATAGAAGCTAATAACAAATTTCTTCAAAATTTTGATTCTACAAAACCGTCATCATATATAATGTATTTAGATGCAACCAACTTGTATGGACATAGTATGAGTCAACCACTTCCTATTGATAATTTTTCTTGGATGACTATTGAAGAAATAGATTCTCTTAAAATTGAATCACTGAAAGATAATGACGAATATGGTTATGTTTTTGAAATAGATATTAAATATCCTAAAAATTTGCATGAAGAACATAATGAGTTACCCTTTTTAGCTGAAAATATTTGTGCACCTAATTCTAATCAAAAAAAATTAATTTGCACTTTAAATCATAAAGAAAAATATATCATTCATTATCGAAATCTTAAACAGGCTCTTGAGAATGGGTTACAGTTAATTAAAATTCATAGAGGACTTAAATTTAAACAAAAAGCTTTTCTAAAACCATACATTGATTTAAATACTGAAATGAGAAACAAATCGAAATGTAAATTGGAAAAAGATTGTTATAAATTGTTTAATAATGCTATCTATGGTAAATCCTTGGAAAATGTTGATAAACGTGTTGATATAAGATTAGTAACACATTGGAAAAACATTGGACATAAGCAGGGTGCTGAATTTTTAATTGCAAAACCGAATTTCAAGAATTCTTTAGTCTTTAACGAAAATCTTGTTGCTCTACAACTAGAAAGGTTAAAAGTACTATACAACAAACCGGTGTATGTGGGGTTTAGTGTATTAGAATTATCAAAAACTGTAATTTATAATTTTTATTACCAATATGTAAAACGGAAATATGGTAACAAAGCAATTTTATTATACACCGACACCGATAGTTTAGTGCTTCATATCACAACAGACAATTTTTATGAAGATATGCAAGAAAATTTAGAAAAATTTGATACTTCAAATTATAGTGAAATAAACCGACATAACATCACTAAAAACAAATCGGTTTTGGGTCGTATGAAAGATGAGTTCGCAGGAAGAGCAATCGAAAGTTTTTATGGAACAGGAGCAAAGGCTTACTGTATTAATTTAGAACATTTGACTGAAAAAAAAGCAAAAGGTGTTAAAAAATATGTCATTCAAAATTCGCTTACTTTAACAGATTATAAAGATGTTATTGAAAAATTCGAAATTAAATATAGAAAAATGAATTTATTTCGATCAATTTTGCATGAAATGTATACACAGTTGAAAAATAAGGTTGCGTTGTCACCTGAAGATGATAAAAGGTATATAATTCGAGATAGTTTCAGAACTTTAGCGTGGGGTCATAAGGATATAGATATTTTAGAAACCAAAACCAATAATGAAGATGAATCAGTAAACAATCTTATTATAACTTTACGAGATTTAGTGCATAGTAAATATAAATAAAAAAATGTAATTAGTGTAAAAAATGAATAAAAATATATTTATTGTAAACATTTGTTTTATTAACCAGCATTTTAGTCTCAATCTTCTTACGGTATGGAAGTGATCAAAAATATAGTATTATACTCTGTATTGGGGAGTACATTATACGTATTCAACCCCACAAATTCCCATTATCAATATATCTGTTTAAATGATAGCAAAATTGAAACATATCCACACTGTTATAAAGCTATGAATTTTTCTAGAATAAATAATGTTGATGTATTTTCATACAATTTAAATTCCTCCATTCCTACATTTTTCAAAATCTTGTTTGTATATCTTAATGGATCTCAAGTAGTCTCAACATGGAATGTAATTACTCAATGTTCTAATTCTTATTTTAATAAACACAATAATAACATAAAAAGCGACGAATTTGAAAATACCTGTTCACATACATCATCCTATATAGCATTTAGTATTTTACTACTTATAGTTTTTCCTACCATTTCAACAATACTTTATTGTTACTTAAAAAATCGATTTAAATTTTGCATCCACTATCCCCCCACTACTAACCCCCCCCCCCCCCCACCAACGCCACTAATAATCCCAACCACAATTTCTTGATTATTTAAACAATCACGTTAAGTCCACAAATAGTCAGAATTAAGCGTTAGTTTAAATCTAGCAATAAAATGTATAAATCTCATAAAAATCAATTCTCCAAGAATACGGAAGAATTTAAAGTAACCCGCGCCGGTATTGTTATAAATGAAATAATTTACTACATAAACAAATCAAAATCTAAATGGATTAGTGTTGGTTTGTCTTTGGAGAGAGAATACAACCCAGTTATTAAACTAGGAGGTGCAAAGAATAATCAATACGTTATTTTCAATGAAGAACAATGGATTTCTTTTTTGAACAACCAAGGAATTATGATGAGCTTCGTGCATTCTACCAACCAAGGATGGTTACCTATGCAGGGGGATGGATACGAAATACATTTTACGTTTATTGGTGATTCAAGAATAATTAAGATCGTTCAAGATGGTGGAAATGAAATTTTTCTCGGAGGTGATACTATAAGTGTACTAACAAGTTTAGTGAATTTAATAAAATATCGGTTTGATACGTTGAAATCGCAAGAATTTCCATTGTACTATAACACTCTTTTAGAAGGAGTATCACAAAAAAACGGTGACTTGATTACAAATATGTATACTATTATTTCTCCATTGAAAAACAGTTATAATGTGTGTTGTGTGTTAGAATTATTAGAATTTCACAAAAACTGTATTGTAGAGGATGTTGAAATAATTGCTTGCAATGAATTTGTAAAAAGTTGTCTTGAAAAATAAAATTATTGATGTAAAACTTTTGATTTTGTAGTGAGAAATTTCAAATAAATCCATTTATTGGAAAGCATGTATTTTGATGATATAGAAATACTGTTTATACATATATGATTATTAATAAATAAGAAAAACTATAACACACTTGATAATACCATGGAAAAAACAGTATCTTTTAATGACAAGAACGAAGTCTTCAAACTGGTTGCATGGAGTTTTGCTTATAGAGAGGCTAGAAAAAATGACCATCTAACTTTGCATATTAATAGACTCCACTTTCAAAGAAGAATTCGGTTGTGTGAAGAAATAATTGCTCAAATATGTTCAAATCCACACAGGATGAAAATTTATAATGAAAGATTTAATGTTACAACTATTGGAGATTAATTAAAAGAAAATTTTAGTAAATGAAAAGTAAATTTATTATAGAATATCTTTTTTCAAAATCCAGGAATTGATTGAGTTACTAAAACCAAGCCATTTAACATAAACTTTATCCCCTTTTTGTTTTAAAATTTTTTCAACCAAGTAAACGTCAGGATATTTAACTTTCTGCAATTCTTCTTTATAGAATCCTCCCTGAACATCTTCATTTTTGTAATCTTTCAATAAGTATGTTGTGGGATTGGTCAACTGAACCTTTTGTATTTGGAATATTTCGCTAGACCAATTCGGTGTGTAACCTTTATCGAAAGCTTCTCTGTGTTTGGAAATCCTCACAAAATCATTCAATTTCAATTTTGACCTTTTGGGATCCACCGTTTTCAAATGGGTGTAGGAGTTTGATAAAATTTCCTCAGCATTCTTATTATTGACACTGTTAGGTTTGTAACCAGTAGTTCGATGAATTGTGTTATTGTATTTTTGTACAATTTTTTCTAAAATATCAATCCATTTATAATTTCCTTGAATTGAGAATTGTTGCCACATAATGTTCTTCAACGTGCGATTTACTCTTTCAACGATGCTTGCTTTTAAATTAGAAAATGTACTGTAATGATTAATTTCATATTTTTTCATAAGTTTATTAAAATCCCGGTTGTAGAATTCGGTACCAAGATCTGTATGCAAATTTTTCGGGGGATTAGATCTTCTTAAAATTGCTTCAAATGCTAAAGTAACATCTTTACTTTTTTTACTTTTTAATGGCATTACCCAAACATATTTTGAAAAGGCGTTTATAACTACCAGGATATAACGAAACCCCTTATTTAATTTGGCATACGGTTGCATTTCTACGAGATCCGCTTGCCATAAGTCATGCAACCCTTTAATGATTACCCTACGTCTTTTATAATTTTTCCTTGTAGGTTTATGTAGCTCGCGAGCCACAGTTTCCTTTGGAGTGAATGACATAATTAAACTACACTATCGCTTCCTTTTAGTAGTTGTTTGTTTTAAAACGTTTGCCTCAATCTGCAAAACTCTTTGTATTATCGAATTAGTGTTATAATTTAATGACTTATAGACTTTCTCCAGAAAGTCATCTATTTGCTTCAGCTTATCTTTTACTTCTGCAAGTGTTTGTGTGAATAAGGTTAGTTTTTCTCTTAGCTCTTGACTTGAAACGTTATTCCTATCATCCATATTTTTTATAGTATCATTTATCTCTTTTTTCAGTAAAGCTGCAGCTTTGTGAACTTCATTGGGTATCATATTTTTTATCAACAGTAGTTCGTTAGTCATTTTTTCTCCAATGTTCTTCGATTTGTCACTTTTAACAAAATGTTTTTCCAAATGATCACCAATTGTTTTATTTGAAATGTGTCGACCAAACTTATCAACAGTCATCTTGAAAATATAATACAAATGAAAAAGGTTGTGGTTTTATACAATAACATCTGCTTCCCTAAGTTCTTCTATAATAGAAATTATTTCATTATTATGACCTGTATGACCTGCTGACGTAGAAGCCATAAGTAAACGAAGCCTGTCAACGAGTTCATTCAAATCATCCCAATATACATAATCCGTTTTTGATTTGTGATTTTTTAAAATTAATCCTCCACCCTTTTTCATTCTAAGTCTACTGCGTGGAGGGGAAGGTTTACGAAAACTTGTTGAGTGTATATTTCTAGTTTTCGTTATACCTTTTTCTTGCAAATATGGTGCTATTATTGTAATATATTTAGATGATTTAGCGCCTTGAACTTGTTCATTGGGATCATAATTCCGTCTATAAGCGTTAGTCCTTTTCAATATATCCATGTAATTATCCAAATCCTCTTTTTTATAGCCAAGTGGATTTACTTTAAATAATAGTTCATATAATCCAACTGTACCAGGATATGTTAATCCTGCAACTTTTACATCTTTACCAATAATTTCGAGAGGTTCTCGGGTTAAGCCTAAAAAGAACTTATCTGATTCAATATCATGAATTATACCAAATTGATGATCGAAACTGTGTTTTTTGTCCTTTATATTATTATCAATATAATTTCTTGGTAGTTCATGGAAGGTTTCTAACCACTCGTTATAAGCAGGAGCACTCACTATTGGTTGTATTGCTAGCTTTGATCGTTCTAAAATATCCGATAAATTCAATGCTTCATCGCTAGATTCTTCTTGAAGTGGTGTACTTTCACCAATCTCCACTGAACTTAAAAAAGAAGGAAATTGACTTTTTGACGTTAAGCTTTCATCAAAGAAGGAGGGTATCTTTAAAGGTAAAAGTGGGGTTTTCCCAGTTCTCATTTTTTTTTCTTTTCTTGGGGTTGAAGTTGCAGATGCTGCATTTTCGATATTAAAAGATTTTTCTTCTTCCTTTTTTCCTTCGGTTATGATATCCGGTGGTTTACTCTTACCATGAACAGCTGAAATTAATTGTTTTAAAGGTTGTGTTAGTGGTTTGTAGGTTTGCTCTAGTCTAGCTTGCGTCTCAAATTCTGCATTTTTTAGACTCTGATATTTTTCTCTCACTGCTTTCCTCGATTTAACAAGCTCTCTCTTTAAACGTGCATCATCCATGTTGTAGGATATAATAGTGAAGTGACATTACTTTGAAAACTTTTATAAGTAAATAAATATATCAAATCCCTTTCGGTATCTACCACACTTTAAATTTGAATCTTTATCCACCACTAAAAATCCATACGGTTCTTTCCAACAAAGCGAACATAATTTCTGAAACTGGTTAAATGTCATATCGACATTGATATGGTTTTGATAAATATGTTTTAAATTTGTGATATCTTGTTGAAATATGATAAGTAGGTTCGCATTATCCCTTATTAATTGTTTAGGTATAGACGAATATGTCTGACACAAATAAAAACAATCAATGTTTTTATGTCTTCCAAAGCAAAAATAATCCTTAACAATTTTTTGATCACAACAAACAATATCATCGAAAATAATCAAAGAATTAGGTTCAATTTCTCTTGGATCAACAATATTCTCAGCACTATCTGACTCATAGAAACCAATTTGTTTAAGAGGTTTCATAAGTGTCCTCAAATACTCATACTTTGGTTGATACAATGACTTGGAATAAATATACAAATTTTTAAATCGTAGCCCATTGCGATCTTCAATTAAAGAAATTATAACATTAGTTTTTCCGCATCCTGATGGGCCAATAATTAAGCCCCTTTTACTACTTCCCTGAAATAAGTCACCATGTTTTCTGAAAGTATTTTTTCTCAATTCGTAAGCTTTAATGTTTATCGTGTGTAGCTGTTTTTCAAGACGCATCTTTTAGGTACTTAAAGTACATAAAAAGTGAATGTCTACCAGTTGTTGGATAACCTTATATATAAAATGATTAACTTTCACAATGATCCCATCATTCATACAAAAACTCCCAAAAAAAGAGGAACTGGTATTATCAATACTTTGATAAACAAATTACCTGTTGAATTGCATGTTCCAGGATACAACTTCTGTGGTCCAGGAACCAAGTTGAAAGAAAGATTATCCAGAGGTGATACAGGTGTAAATCTTTTAGATGAAGCTTGTAAAGAGCACGACATAGCATACAACGAGAGGAAAGATTTACAAAGTAGACACGAAGCGGATAAAATCTTAGCATCAAAAGCACTAGCACGGTTCAAGGCAAGTGATTCGGGAATCGGTGAAAAAATTGCAGCTTTAGGTATTAGTGGAGCTATGAATGTGAAAACAAAGTTAGGAATGGGATTGCGAAAAAAAAGGAAAACAGGTCGAGGCTTAAAAGGAGGTAGTAAAAAGAAAACTCTAAACAAAACAATTTTAAACGTAAAAAAGGGACTTATTGGACAAAAGTTTAAAAACTTAAAATCTAGCGCCAAGTATGCTCTAACACTTGCAAAAAGGGGTGGAAAAATTTTACCTCCAAAAAAGAGAGTTATTCCTATTCCTAAATCTGGCGGATTTTTACCTTTGATACCCCTGTTTGCTGGTTTATCAGCATTAGGTGCATTAGGGGGTGGAGCTGCCGGTATTGCAAAAGCGGTAAATGATGCGAAAGCAGCATCTCAAAAATTAGAAGAAGCGAAAAGACACAATGAGACAATGGAAGCTATAGCACTTGGTAAAAAAGGAAGCGGATTATATCTAAAGCCATACAAATCAGGATGTGGACTCTACTTAAAACCATATTCAAAAAACTGCTAAGTGAAATACCTCGAAAATCACTAACAAATTTTCAGTTATTAAAATATATAAAAAAATTGCAAATTCCACATTTCCGAGGTATTTTCATGAGAAATAAATTACCAAAGAAAATTAAAGAGAACGAGCATGGTATAGTGAACCTGGATGATTCAACCAACAAAGGAACTCATTGGACCTGTTATGCTAAAAAAGGAAAAAGAATTATATATTTCGATAGTTATGGAAACTTAAAACCGCCAATAGAGTTAGTGAAGTATTTCATTAGTGATGGTCTCAAGAACGATATAAAGTATAATTATACGAGATATCAAACCGAAAAGCAAGTAAATTGTGGTCAGCTCTGTCTAGAATTTCTTTATAATGAAGTGTATAAAACTCAATAAATTTACTTCTAATTTCAGTATTGACAAGACATGTCTTATAGTTTTGTTCTTAATGGTAAGTCTTCAACACTCACTGCGAAATTTAATCCTCCTATACATCTTGATGACAATTTCGAATACGTAATCGGTTTAGTCAATTTTGAAACATTCAACTCAATTCCAAATGTTGAGAAAGGATCTAATTTGTTTATTATTGGTGGAGAGTATATTACAATACCACCGGGTTGCTATGAAATAGAAGATATTTCTAAATATTTAAAAAAAGAAATTGAAGAAAATACGACACTTGAGTTAACTGCAAACAACAACACTCTTAGAACACATCTTATTTCATCTGCAGACGTTAAATTTGAAGAAGGAACTATAGCAAAACTTTTGGGGTTCGAGTATAAGGTTATACCAGCTAATACTTTGGCAGTGTCTGATCGCCCCGCAAACATTTTTAAGGTAAATGCTATAAATATCGATTGCAGTATAGCTGAAGGGTCTTTTTTAAATGGTACACCAGTTCATGTAATACATCAGTTTTTTCCCAGTGTACCACCCGGTTTTAAAATAATTGAAACTCCCCAGAATGTCATTTATTTTCCCGTAATTGTGAATATTATAGATAAAATAACTGTAAAACTAGTTGATCAAGAAGGTAATTTGATTAATTTTCAAGAAGAATCCGTGACGTTAAGACTTCATCTTAAACGCTTGGACTCGGGATGGTAATTTTGTATAATAGAACACCAAACCTAGATTTTGGCAGAACGCTTAATATCCTCGGTAAACAACAAAACTCTGATAGTACAAAAAAATACACAAGAGGGTTAACACCTTTGAATAAACGGTTTCTTATTTCCCTGGGATTTACATTAAAAAATGGAACATATAAACGTTCAAGAAAAAGTTCTTATTGATGATTCAATTTTGAGTTGGGAAGTGCTCTCTTTTGAACCATTCAATCCCACTAAATTGGGGTTGAATGATGAAATTAGAATATCTTTACAACAAACCGGGAAATATCCTTTACCATGCAAAAGTGAACTTTACCTCGAATTAAAGGTTACTAAAGAGGATGGTATGCCACTTACAAATACATACTTGATAAATAATGCCGCTGCGTTTTTATTCAAAGAGTTGAGATATGTTTTAAATGGAGTGACAATTGACTCAGTGCGAGATATTGGTATAACATCAACCATGAAAGGTTATTTATCATATAATTTAAATGAAAGCGTTAAGCTTCAAAATGCTGGATGGTATCCAGCGGAAAAAAAAGAAAAAATCATTATGGTAGACTCTAATGGAAATGTTTCTTTATGTATTCCTCTCAAGATGTACTCTGGTTTCTTTGAAGATTACAAGAAAATAATTTTAAATTCACATCAAGAATTAATTCTAGTTAGAGCCAACGACGATTCCAATGCATTGGTGCAAACAGCAGAATCTACAGAAAAACCGAGACTTACGATAACAAAACTCTGTTGGAGAGTTCCACACTTGACAGTAGCAATTCCACAGGAATTAGCACTTACAAAAATTATTGACAAAAATATTGACATCCTACTAACTTTTCGAAGTTGGGAATTAGTTGAATATCCGGAGTTATTAGAAACCACCAGACATAATTGGCCGGTAAAGACATCAACCAAAATTGAAACTCCTCGCCATGTTATACTTGCATTTCAAAAAGATAAAAGAGACAATCTTAAAAAGGATATGAGCAAATTTGATCACTGTGACCTACGAAATGTAAATGTCTATTTAAATTCTGAAAGATATCCGTATGGTGATTTGCAACTGGATTTTAAAAACAATAAATTTGCAACGCTGTATGAAATGTTTTCTGAATTTCGTCAGGTTTACTATAATAACACACAAGAATCGATTTTCACTCCATCAGAATTCAAAGATAAAGCACCCCTTGTTTATATCAATTGCACCCATCAAAGAGATTTACTTCAAACTGGACCAGTCACTATGAGAGTGGAATTTGAAACTGCAGAAAAAATGTCTGATAAAACGACGGCCTATTGTCTCATTATTCATGACAAAATATTTAGTTACAATCCACTTACAAAAATTGTAAAACAGCTTTAAATTCCCACCACAAATGACTATGTATATTAGGTATTAGAAAAAATATTGGGTTTAATTGAAAGATTGTTTATAAAAATACTACAAGTCATTTTGAGCATTTTGGTAAATAGACTTGAATCCTTTTTAGAAAATCCATGAAATCTTAAATGTTGGATTAGAGAATATTCTATCATGAAATCTACTTTCCTAAAGTTTGAACAATTAAAAATGTGATGACAGTTTTGAATATTCGAAGATGTAAAGATAACAAAAAGTGTTAAAGAACTTTAATGGGCATGCTTGCTAACAGCTATAAAATGGAGGATAATTCCGCAATACATATCAAAATGTTTTCAGAATTCAAAGTGAATTTGTCTATTTACATAGAAAATTTACAAAAATTAAAGCAACAAATTAAAAACTATACCAACAAAAAAACAATGTTTAAAAAGTTTGAAGAATTAAAAGTATGAAAGTATTGGTGATTGATGTGCAAGGGTTTTTAGTGGAAAATAAATTTATTCCCAAAGAACTAGCAGCCTACGATGGAGAAAAAATATGTCACTATATTTTTAAACCACCACACAAAATATCTCTCCTATCACCTGAGTGCTATAAACAAGCGGTTTGGTTAATGAGGAATCACCATCGGCTTCCATGGGATCAAGGATATACCCCCATTCATGAGTTTTCCAAGATAATAAGAAGTTTAACAGAAAAAGCAAATCATGTGTATGTAAAGGGGAAGGAAAAAGCTGATTATGTTAGAAAGTACTCATTCAAGCCGGTTTTAGAACTCGAAGAAGGATTGAAAATTCAACATGCAGAAGCTAGATGTTTGTATCATATTAAATCTACATGTATTTGTGCATTATCTAATGTTTATTTTTTATATGAAAACTATTTAAATATTTGAATAAAACCAATTTATTTAATAATTCTTTAATATCTTTTATACATTTTATCCTTCATTTCCTGGTTTCTTTTGGTATAAACTTTAATACTTCATCTAAAGAATCTTTTAATCCTAAATCTTCTAACGTTGTTAAAAAGGTTCTTAAATCAGATGTATGCAAAAACATATTACAGGCTTGTACTGCGTTTCGATATTTTTCACCGATTTCTTTACATTCTTCATATGTATATAATTTTTCCATTCCATATATGGCTTCATGTTCTGCATCAAACTCCAAATCTCTAAAATGTTGGGCTAAGTTTTCTATTGATGAAACCAAATTAAAGGCTGGTTTTTCTTGAACATAAGCTGACCACATCTTAATCGATACTGAAATACTGTAATACGTGCAGCGTATTATGTTGTCAAATGATATTACCATATTTTGTTAACTATAATCACTTAGATAGGGGAAGTCATTGTGATGGAATCTCAATAAGATATTATTCCTTTTAAAAGATAAAGTTTTTTATTATTACGTTATTATTGAATGCAAAAAACAGAAAATTAATATCAAAAAGTTCCCATGTGATTACCATAAAAGCAATTAAAAAACCCAAAATTGGTTAAACACCTTATTTGGGATGGTATAAGATATTATTCCTTTTAAAAAATAAAGTTTTTGATTATTACGTTATTATTGAATTAAAAAACAGAAAATTAATATCAAAAAGTTCCCATGTGATTACCATAAAAGCAATTAAAAAACCCAAAATTGGTTAAACACCTTATTTGGGATGGTATAAGATATTATTCCTTTTAAAAAATAAAGTTTTTGATTATTACGTTATTATTGAATTAAAAAACAGAAAATTAATATCAAAAAGTTCCCATGTGATTACCATAAAAGCAATTAAAGAACCCAAAATTGGTTAAACACCTTATTTGGGATGGTATAAGATATTATTCCTTTTAAAAAATAAAGTTTTTGATTATTACGTTATTATTGAATCAAAAAACAGAAAATTAATATCAAAAGTTCCCATGTGATTACCATAAAAGCAATTAAAGAACCCAAAATTGGTTAAACACCTTATTTGGGATGGTATAAGATATTATTCCTTTTAAAAAATAAAGTTTTTGATTATTACGTTATTATTGAATCAAAAAACAGAAAATTAATATCAAAAAGTTCCCATGTGATTACCATAAAAGCAATTAAAGAACCCAAAATTGGTTAAAACACCTTATTTGGGATGGTATAAGATATTATTTCTTTTAAAAATAAAGTTTTTGATTATTACGTTATTATTGAATTAAAAAACAGAAAATTA